>NC_068281.1:44939783-45539783 GCF_025860055.1 Xyrauchen texanus | reverse complement strand
GGACTACTGTAATACTCTCATTGTAGGCCTCCCTGCATGCACAATTATGCCCCTGCAAATAATCCCGAATGCAGCAGCACGTCTGGTCTTTAATGAACCAAAAAGAGTATCTTCATGTCATCTCAGACTAACTCAGTGTTCACTGAGGGGCCCTGTGGGTGCCATGACATATGTTGCAGGGCTCCCTGTTCTTCTATTCTTTTAGCAAAAGGAATGTTTGGAAATCTACCGTTTATATTTCCTATTGACACAATAAAGCTAAATATATAAATAACCATCTTAAGACAAATGTTTTTGTAAAACATTTTATGTGCCTAAAACTTTTGCACCATTCTGTATTTTGTCATACTTTTGTCACACATTCAAAATCCTGAAACTTTGTTTATTTCCAGGTTAAATTTAGATTTTGAATCAGACTTTTGAACCCAACAATGTGTGTTTGCTCTTTTCTTTTTATAATGTGGTTTTGAGAGTTATTGTTATACCCTGATAGCACACATACATCACACAGACATCTATTTGTTATGTGTTTACATCTGGAAAACATATTTATTAGACAGAAGAAAACAATTTTACAACAGTTTTCTAAACTAATGCTTTGACTTCCTTTTAATTTGATGAAAAAGTACAAATGTACATCTACCCCTTACATACAGTAACAGCTCATTCAGGTAATTCAGCTATTACAGGTAATTCATCAAATCACCCACTTAATTAGGTGCTAAGCACCGAAGGTGCAGAGCCCCTTTTGTATCTGTTAGTTTTATTCTTCTTATTATTATTTTCGCTCTTGGAAGTGTATGGCAGCCCATAGAAGCCCTTTAAACCCCACTTTTGCATATAGAAACAAAACTTTGTATATGTCATAGCCATCATAACTTGTGGGTGTCTAAACAGTTTTGCACAGCTACTCCTACTGGTCAGCAGAAAAGAAAAACAGCTATTTTGCTAATTACGTCTGAATACTTTGGCCTAAAATCATAAGGTCTCTTTAGATTCAATGGGGGAATAGTCAAATGATGCCAAAGTTTGAAATGTCACATAGTGGGCGTCAGCCATTTTAAATTTTGTTGCAAAATGTTTGATTTTACAAATGTATTGCTGTTTTATTACAAAATTTGGTAAGCATTATCAGCACAAAGCCCTGAAGATACCTACTAAGTTTAAGGCCAGTGCCGCTTTGTGGTCAAAAGATATAATGAAATGTTAAGAAATGCTTCCTTGGGTCAGGTAGAGTATGATGATACCCAGTTTGCCACAGTCAGAAAAAATTTCCTATTCGCCATTTTGAATGTAATTGAGAACCTCCTCTTAGGCCAGCCATCTGATTTGCACAAAATTTGGGGTATATCATCTAGGGACACTCACAGCAAAAAGTTTGACAGACAAAACGGTTCCTGAAAAGCATACCAATAAAGTAGATGGCAAGATGCCAAAAACGATCCAAGACTGTATCTCGGCAATGCTTTGGAAAATCGTTGTCACCACAATCTGACTGCACCATATAAATTTGGTGACAGCACCACCTATTGGTTAGGCCTATAATTAATCTTATAATATAAATTACGATATACATTTTTTTTTTGAAAAGAGCAATTCATTACATGCCGTCAGAGCGCTTGTCCCTGTAATTTCTGATTGTAGCATTAATTATAATTGTTCTTTTGAGAGAAATTAAAAATGTTTTTTTCTACAAGATTTCAAACCATTAGCAAGTCAAATAAAGAGTAACTTTGCTCATTGTGGTAACCCTGAACAATGATTTTTTCTATGAGTATGTAGAGAGCCTGATTGGGTGAAACTCTTCCCACATGATTTGCAGTGGTACGGCTTCTCTCCAGTATGCACTATCTCATGTTTTTTCAGATTTCCTGAAGAGGTGAAACTCTTTTCACATTGTGAACACTTGTAAGGTTTTTCTCTACTATGGATTCTTTTGTGAATTTCCAATTCACAAGCTCTGTAAAAGGCTTTCCCACACTCAGAGCACACATGATCTCTCACACCGGTGTGTTTTTTCTGGTGGACTTTAAAACTCTGCACAAATGAAAACCTTTTTCCACAAAGTGAACACAAGTAAGGCTTCCCATTTGGATGAATTTTCCAGTGTGTCCTTAAGACTGATGCTGAAGAAAATGTTTTGCCGCACTGATCACAGCTATATGACTTTACTTCAGAGTGCACAGGCAGATGTTTCTTGAGATTGCATGCCTGTATGAAACACTTCCCACACTGATAGCATTTGAAAGGCTTCTCTCCAGTGTGAATTCTCAAGTGATTAGTGAGATTTTCTTTACATGTGAAACTCTTCCCACACTGATGGCATTTGAAACGCTTCTCTCCAGTGTGAATTCTCATGTGCCTATTAAGATTTTTTTTACATTTGAAACAATTTCCACACTGATGGCATTTGAAGGGCTTCTCTCCTGTGTGAATTCTCATGTGATCAATAAGGACGTTTTTACGTTTAAAACTCTTCATACACTGATGGCATGTGAAAGGCTTCTCACCAGTGTGATTTCTCATGTGACGCTTAAGATCTGCTTTATGTGCATAAATCTTCCCGCACTGGCAGCACATAAAAGAATGTTTTACTCTTGTTCTTATAGTTCTCTTTTGTGATAAAGTTTCAGTGTGTGAGCCACTAAAAGAGTTTTGTTCAGTTTTGAAACTATGAAGTGTCTGATCCGGATGGTGTTTCTCCTCCTTCACTTCATTCAGTTCTTGATTTTCCTCTTTTACAATCAGATCTGAAATGAAAACACAAAAGGACAAATATTAAAATTAAGAAAATAAACACTCCAAATTCTTAAGAAAGTATCAAGTATCTACTTTAATGTGATTTTTTAAAAAAAAGAAGCGAACTGCTGCAAGGTTTAAGGAATTCAATGTTATGTGCATTGTTTTATTTTACTTGTTGTTTTTCTGATTTGTTACATTATTATTTTTACAGCTCCTATGAGCTGTTGCTTCGAGGGCCACACTCTAAGTTTTTTAAATATTAAAATGTTAATATTTATATTAGTGCTGTCAGATGATTCAAATATTAAATCACGATTAATCACATGATTTTTCATATATAATCATGATTAATTGCACATTTCTAAAGTTTAAATTTGACCATATATAGTATAAAATGTATTATACAATATACAATTATATAGGCAGAAATGCACTAAAATACAATCAATTCAAGTAACATTAAATGTTTCCCAAGTCTAAGAGGTAGGATGACAAAAAATATTTATTGCAATGGGCATCAAATCTTCATCCTCCACAATATTAATCACAACTATCCACTTTGATTTGCACCGTTTTGAACTCCACATGAAAAGCGCTTGAAGAGAATGTGTTGTTTTGCTTTTTTACGCTGGCACAGCACAAGTAAATGTTCAGAACTCACACGGGGCTGAATAAAATGTCAAATCGGTTGATGCTGTAATAAGAAAAATTAATGCGTAAATTTCAATATATTAAAGATGCAACAATACTACTCTGTACTATTCATATCGTGCCGATACAGGGGGGGCAAATGCTCCAACTTGGTATTGCTGTCATCATTTCATATTTAGAGTATGAGTACATTAATATTGGTTGCTTCAAGGACCAGTTTGAAAACATGAGAAACAATTTGGTTTTAACCATTTAAATAATACAAAATTATATCACTTTTGATTTTATCCATATTTACCTGAAATATGTGGTTTCTACGCTTGAAAATGTGATGGCGAGGGCCGGTCCTAGCATTTTGAAGGCCCTATAGGGTTTTTCAAAATGGGCCTCTCTAACTACTGGTACATCTAACAAAGCACACCCAACATCAATAAATTAAACTGTGCAACAACAATAAAAGTCAATTTATTCAAAATCTTTAACAAATGCAAGTTTATTAGCACAGGTATAACTGCTTCAGAAGTCCAAAAATGAAAGAACATAATTTTTTTTAACTAACCAAACACACCAATTATATGCACAAATTAATACATTCCAAGACAGTGCAAACTAATAAATACTTAAATCACCAAATAAAACAAGGTAGATGATATTTGTCTACTGGTCGGGTGCTAAAACAGCATGGATGTGTAAGCGGTGAGCTCCCTTAAATTTTGTATAATACACCCCGCTAAACTAGAGACAAATCAAAAGAAAAGTCATAAAACGTTTAATGATGAGCAGGGCAAACAAGGCAAAGACTAAAAGAAACCCTGAAAAACAAGGTATAGAGACAAATCAAACAGAACAAGACAACATGCAGGAAACAGTAGAAGATAGCAACCGGACCATTGACTCGCTTCGCACATGTTTGGATGGTATAAGTATGCAGATTCAAGATTTTCAAAAATAACTCAAAATCCAAATGAAAGGTGAGTTTGCAGAATTCAAGAAAGAATCAAATTCGCAAGAACAAAAGAGATACAGGAGCAGAACACCAAAATTGAGGGAATTTGGACACAAATTGAAGAGGTGGAATGTTGGAGTTCAGAGGCAAACAAGATACCCAGGACACAATCCATTTACAGAAAATTATGGCAGATAAACTAGAAGGCGAATTCTAGAAGGCATTACCTACGTATATATGGCATAGCAAGGATACAGAGTATGAGTCAACCACACAGTTTGTTGAAGAAATTCTCTGTAATGAACCCACGATAGACACAGACCTCCAAATCCAACAAGCTCACAGAGCCCTGATGCCAAAGCCTAGGCCAAATGTACCTCAGAGGTCAATCGTCATCAATTTTCTTTCAGACTCCTTTTACAAAGATGCGCATCAACTGGGACAGTGGAGTAAAAATGTACAACACTCCAAAAATGTACAACACTCCAAGAGAAGCTGTGAGTGAACTGCGCAAAAGAGGCTACGAGATGGACGAGTCAGCTAGTGATTATACTGGAGGCTTGGTGCTTCTTGAATGGCTTCAAGCATCAAAGATCGTATTGTGGCAACGTACTGTAAATGGTGAAAATGGTGAAAAAGGTGACTGCAAGAATTTCAGCATAGGAGCTCAGCAAGGTTGTCTTAAACAGGAATATTTCCAATCACTCAAAAAACTGTGTAGGGCTGATAATTGGTCATGGAAAGAGTTATTATTTTTATTTTACCAACTGAAAAGGGTTAAAGACTTTGATGAACAAGACAAGTTTAGTGTAAGCAGGATGAACTGTCATGGGTTACTCCTCACAACTAGCAGGGGGCCCTTTCTAAAGGTAAACCCCCAACAAGAGACTGGGACTCTACATCAAAGGTGGAGAGGTTATGTACATAGATAATAAAATAAATTTGTGCTTTTTTAGCCAGTGTTTACGGTTTATAAAGGTTTTAATGTTAGCCTTTGCAACCGAGGCTAACATTAAACATTAAATATTATTTATATATCGGTCAAGTGGTCGACCGATATATAAATCAGCCGATATTCAGATTTTTTTTCATTGTTGGCATCGGCCGATAAATGTTCCTTTTTGGCCGATTTGTTTCTTGAGGATGGCAAAATCACCTGCTTGCATGTGAAGTGGCTGGGACATGTAAACATCCAGTCACGGTGTGTTTTATTGTTACGTGCCATGGTGTTACTACAAAAATAGACTGGTGTGCAACACAGTTTAATTTATACGGACTGGATATCAGAGCCGCGGCAGACATGTTTGAGCTCATAATGGTTTTGTTAGGATTTTATTAAAGTAAATGACAAAAAAAATATATATATATATATATTATTGTATGATATTAAATGGTCTGCAGTTATATAGCGCCTTTTTAACCTTAGCGGTAATCAAAGCGATTTACACTGCATCTCATTCACCCATTCACACACCAATGACAGCAGATCTGTCATGCAAGGATCTAGCCGGCCATTCAGAGCAACTTGGGGTTCAGTGTCTTGCCCAAGGACAATTCGGCATGTGGAGTCATGTGGGCCAGGAATTGAACCACCAACCCTGCGATTAGTGAACAACCCACTCTACCACCTGAGCCACAGCCGCCCTATTAACAGTGCATTATATAAAGAGCAGAAAAAAATATCTAGATAAACATGTGTTTATAGACGAATATAAACTTAGCAAAAAAAGAAACTTCCCTTTTTCAGGACACTGTATTTTAAAGATAATTTCATAAAAATCCAAATAACTTTACAGATCTTTATTGTAAAGGGGTTAAACAATATTTTCCATGCTTGTTCAATGAACCGTAAACAATTAATGAACATACACCTGTGGAACAGTCGTTAAGACACTAACAGCTTATAGATGGTAAGCAATTAAGTTCACAGTTATAAAAACTTAAGACACTAAAGAGACCTTTCTACTGACTCTGAAAAACACCAAAAGAAAGATGCCCAGGGTCCTTGCTCATCTGCGTGAACGTGCCATAGGCATGCTGCATGGAGGCATGAGGACTGCATATGTGGCCAGGGCAATACATTGCAATGTCCGTACTGTGAGACTCCTAAGAAGGCACTACAGGGAGACAGGAAGGACATCTGATCATCCTTGCAGTGGCAGAACACGTGTACCAACACCTGCACAGGATCGGTACATCCGAATATCACCTTCGTATCGTAGAAGGAATGAGCGTTACACCAAGACCTTTACTCTGGAGCGGGATCGATTTGAGGTGCAGGGTCCGCCATGGTCTGGGGCGGTGTGTCACAGCATCATCGGACTGAGCTTGTTGTCTCTGCAGGCAATCTCAACGCTGTGCATTACAGGGAAGACATCTTCCTCCCTCATATGGTACCCTTCCTGCAGGCTCATCCTGACATGACCCTCCAGCATGACAATGCCAACAGCCATAAAGCTAGTTCTAAGGAATGTCAGTGTTCATTGAGCTCATCTGGGACCTGTTGGATCGGAGGGTGAGGGCTAGGGCTATTCCCCCCAGAAATGTCTGGGAACTTGCAAGTGACTTGGTGGAAGAGTGGGATAACGTCTCACAGCAAGAACTGGCAAATCTGCTGCAGTCCATGAAGAGGAGCTGCACTGCAGTACTTAATGCAGCTGGTGGTCACACCAAATACTGATTGTTACTTTTTATTTTCCCCCCTTTGTTCAGGGACACATTATTCAATTTCTGTTAATCACATGTCTGTGAAACTTGTTCAGTTTATGTATTTGTTGTTGAATCTTTTTATGTTCATACAAATATTAACACATGTTAAGTTTGCTGAAAATAAAAGCTTTTTATAGAGGACTTTTCTTTTTTTGCTGAGTTTTTTTAGACATGAATGCATCTAATCCAATAATCCAGTACATTGGGGATTTCCCAGTTTGAGCTGCGGGAGTTGAACGTGCAGAAACCTGACTGCCTGCCAGATTCTGACTCCCTTATCCCTAAAAGCCCAACCCTACATCCACCCATAACCCTTAACTAATTGGTTCCTACCCCTAAAGCCCATACCTACACCTACTCTTAAACATAAGGGGGCCTGAGTAGCTCAGTGAGTAAAGACGCTGACTACCACCCCTGAAGTTTGCAAGTTCGAATCCCAGGGTGTGCCGAGTGACTCCAACCAGTTCTCCAAAGCAACCAAATTGGCATGGTTGCTAGGCAGGGTAGAATCCCATGGGGTAACCTCCTCGGGGTCGCTATATGTGGTTTGCTCTTGGTGGGGCCTCCTCGTGGTTGCTATAATGTGGTTGACTCTCAGTGGGGTGAGATGCGCATGGTTGCTGCAGTGGATGGTGTGAAGCCTCCACAAATGCTATGTCTCCACGGTAACTAGCTCAACAAGCCATGTGATAAGATACGCAGGTTGACTGTCTCAGACCTGGAGGCAACTGAGATTTGTCCTCTGCCCGGAGAGTCACTACGCCACCACAAGGACTTAGAGTGCAATGGGCATTCCAAATTGGGAAGAAAAAAAAACAAACAAAAACAAAACATAAGGATACTAGTGGGAGTCAGAATTCAGCACTATATGTGCAAAATAAATGGGAGCTTTAAAATGGGATTAATTACCTCACTCAAACACATCCTATTTATACATGAAGTGAATCACTATATCCACAAAATGTATGTAACATTTGTGATTCAAATTATTTATTGATTCATACAGCAAATAAAGAAAAGAACACTACAGAGAATCAACATTTAACCCCCACTTTTACCCCTCCCAATCCCACCCTGACCCTCAACCAACATTCCTGTGGTCACACATGAGTATGTACACCAAAAAAAAAAAAAAACAAGCAAAAAAATAAAAACAATAATAATTTAAAAAACACTTATATACATTATAAATATATAAAGCCTTTTTATTAAAGGGTCAAAATTAACTCTAACAAAACCTTATTGTATTATACTCAAATACTTATTGCCCTGTTTGGGCCACTGGAAGGTGCCTGGCTGAAAAGCCATTACCAGGCAGTACACTGTTAGAGACAAAGCTTCGGATTTAGACCAATTAACTCAGAAAAGGAATTAATAATTCTGTGGAGGCAAGGCATAGAGTTAGTAGGGTCAGAGACAAATCATAAAATATAAAATGTGTAAAGCAAAACCTTATGTCCTGAAAAATCATCCTCCTGCTGCCAATTGTTCCAGGGCAAGACAAAACAATAATGGGGAAAGAGGGCAACCCTGCCGGGGTTGAGTAAAATCATTTGAAATGAATACATTCATTTGTACTGCCACTACCGGGTACATGTATAGTAACTTATACAAACAATAAAAGTATTCCCCGTGCATTTCCAAAATCTAAAAATATAATCCCACTGGGCCCGGGTAGCTCAGCAAGAATTGACGCTGACTACCACCCCTGGAGTCTCAAGTTCAAATCCAGTGTGTGCTGAGTGACTCCAGCCAGGTCTCCTAAGCCAGGAGTTTTCAAACTGGGGACCCCAGGCGGGGCACAAGAGGGAGCTAGGGGGTCCACGAAAAACTTATAACCAAATCTACATACAGTTTTGTGATGTTTAAGATTGGTTCCTTGTAACATGTTAATCCCAAAATACTTTGCTGCTATTTACGTTTTGCAGTTATAGTAAGGTGAATGGAGCAATTAGCAGCCAAGTACATGCTCTACAAATGATGGAAAGATTTTTCAATAATCGTGCCCCTGCAAGCAATTCGTGTCAATCTGACTTGGTCGAACGCTAAACAAAAAACTAGAAAATATGACAAATCTTACATTACGTTTGGTTTTACCTGTATGTTAAAGCAGGGAGTCAAGAGACCCCAATGTGTTCTCTGTCAAGAGATTCTCTCCAATGAGTGCACAAATGCCATCTACGTCAGAAACATTCCAATGAGGCAGGAAAGTCCACTGACTATTTCAAACATCAGTAGTTGTGTTTGGCCAGGCAGACTAGTACTTTTCGGCAGCAAGCATCGGTCCCTGAGAGGAGTTTAGCGGCATCGTATTTGGCATCACTCCACATCGCGCGTGCTAAAAAGACACACACCATTGGCGAAGCATTATTATTACCAGCTACTAAAGACATTGTCAGGGAGTTATTTGGAAAGGAAGCGGAACGAAAAGTAGACTGTGTGCCTTTGTCGGACAATACAGTGAGCAGACGCATAAGTGACATGTCAAATGAAAGTGCAAGCCAGTGAATATTTTGCACTGCAGTTGGATGAAAGCACTGATGTTGCTAATCAAGCACAGCTTATTGGTTTCCTCAGGCAGGACAAATTTATAAAGGAACTTCTTTATTGTAGACCCCTTGAAGGCAGAACCACAGGGCAGGACATATTTAATATGATGGATCAGTTCATGATGGTCAATTCAATAGACTGTTCTCGGTGTGTTGGTGTGTGCACTGATGGTGCTACCACTATGACCGGTAAGTGCAGTGGTGTGGTGACCCTGATCAAAGAGAAAGTCCTCAACGCTGTTGCCACACACTGTATGCTTCACCGTGAGGCTCTTGTGGCCAAACGCATTGATGATGATTTGCATCACATGCTGAGGGATGTAGTTAAAACTGTGAACTATATAAAATCACACCCCTTGAAACACAGTCTATTCAGTTTACTCTGCAAAGAAATGGGTGCTGATTACGAGAGCTTGCTGCTCCACTCAGAGATTCAATGGCTTTCCCGTGGTGCTGTTTTAAATCGCTTGTATGCACTGCGCAAAGAGCTGAGAGAGTTTCTCTCTGGTGAAAAGTCAGAGCTTGCCAGCTGTTTTGAAGATGGCTCATGGATACTGAAGTTGTCATACATGGCAGATTTTTTCCAGCATCTCAGTGTCCTCAATCAGAGCATGCAAGGGCACAAGATAAGGTGCGTGCGTTCACACTGTGGGAAAGCAAACTGAAAGAGGGAGTTACAGAAATGTTTCCTCTCTATAACAAGGAGTGCATCTCCTCTCCTGCTGACAACATCACGCCCATAATCCAGTCTCACCTGTCACATCTTCAGGGCTATTTTAAATAATATTTCCCTGATTTGAACAACACCCACCCAGACTTTGTTAGAAACCCATTTGCACCAGGGGTTGGCACTCATCTGGATCTAGTAGCCCAAGAGCAACAGATTGATTTGACAAATGAGGGAGAGATAAAAACAAAGTTACCCTGCCTTCCTCTGTCAGAGTTTTGGATGTCTGTGAGAAAGGACTACCCCGTTTTGTCTGAGAAGGCAATAAAGTGTCTTTTACCATTTGCCACAACTTACTTGTGTGAAGCTGGATTTTCAGCACTGAAAGTACTTCAGTCCAAGCACCGGGCCCATCTTGGAGTCGAAAGTGACATGCACCTGGCTCTCACTAAAATTAAACCATGCATTGACAAACTGTGTAGAAGCCACCAGGCTCATCCATCCCATTAGGACATCTTGAATCAGTGAATGTGGTATTGTTTAGTTTGATTCACATGTTTGTAATGCAATTGCTGCCCTTCAAGTTTAACTTTTCATCTACCAGTGCATTAATACTGTGAAAAAAATTACCCTGTTCAGTTAATGTATATATTTTTAATTGTTCAGAAATACCAAAAACTACAAAAGCTACATAAAATTGTGAAAATTATTTTTGGCTATAGTGAGTTGCCAAATAATAAAAGAAAACTGTTTTTGAAACAGCATTTCAGATTTATGTTTATTTTAATCTGAATTGCAATATGTCTTTACATTATAGAAAATTATTTACTAAAAAATACATAGTTACCTTTATATTTTAGGTAAGGGGGTCCCCTGCATGGAATCATCATATTTGGGGGTCCTTGGGATTAAAAAGATTGAAAATCCCTGTCCTAAGCAACCAAATTGGCCCGGTTTCTAGGGAGGGTATAGTCACATGGGGTAACCTCCTCGTGGTCGCGATTAGTGGCTTTCGCTCTCAATGGGGCGCATGGTAAATTGTGTGGATCGCAGAGAGTAGCATGAGCCTCCATGTGCAGAGTCTCTGCGGTGTCATTCACAAAGAGCCACTTGATAAGATGCGTGGATTGACGATCTCAGAAGCAACTGAGACTTGTCCTCCACCACCCATATTGAGGTAATCACGCTACCACGAGGACCTACTAAATAGTGGGAATTGGACATTCCAAATTGGGAGCAAAGGGGACAAAAAAAAGGTAATCCCATTCTACAATATAAAAGCCTTTTCGGCATCAAATGAGATGGCAGCGACCAGAGTCTGATCATTCGCCACTGACCACATGATACTGATGAAATGCCTAATGTGATCAGAAGAGCTATGACCCCAAATAAACCCCACCTGATTTATATATATAAATAACATTTTGCAAAAGGTATACATTAAAGCACAAACTATATAATTTTCTCCATATGTGGCAGCACCTCTAAACTCACCAGGGGTGTAATCTGAGATTAAAATGTTTCCAATTGAGCAATCAACAACAGATGAAATGAGGGACTTCCATATAAAAAAAAAATAGATTCTAGAATAAATCTTATGGACTGATGAAAAAAATGTATAGTCCCTACCAGATGGGTTCAATAGTCTCCAAATATCTGTAAGACCAACATTTTTACACATCATGTGAAGCGTCAATGTTGCTCTAGGGGGCTTGCAAATGTTTGCCTCACTATGATCAAGGACTGAGTCCATCAAAAGATTAAAGTCTCCCAATATTACATCATGAGGGTTGACAGCGGCCTGTTTTTTTATCACGATAAATATTCATATAGTTTTATTGCCCAGCCCTTCCTGATCATAAACCTTAGGTGTAAATATAGCCATAAGTTTCAGTTTCAAGTTTCATTTGTCACATACATAACCATACACAGTACGACATGTAGTGAAATCCTTGATATGACTTTTCTCCCCACAGTTTACGATAAAGATTATATCTTTATGCTTAAGAAGAGAAATAATCTTTCTTCTTTTTATGGGATCCCCCAACCCATTCATATTCCACGTGGAGAGAGAGACAATCCGTTCAAATTAACATTCAACATTTTGACATGAGAAACAATAGATAGTGTGTCAAAATCAAAATTATAAAGACCACATTCCAGCATTAGTGCAACAATCAAACCCTGAACCAAAAAACTGAAAAAAGATAAACGTGTGCATTAACCCTGAGCCGGAACCCTGTGAGCTCTCGCAATTTCCAGCATATGGCCTGTTATATCAAGCATATTTGGAAAAGGCCTGTCAAGGAATTTCACCATATCCTGACCCTCTTCAGCTTCAGGAATACAGACGATTCAGACATTATTCCTCCGGCTGCGGTTCTCCAAGTCCTCCAATTTCTCCCCGACGCACTCTAAATCCACCTTAGTCTAGCGGATTAGCAGCTGGATAAAACTGAATGATATCAACATTGAACATTATTATATATATTTTTTATTAATTAGAAGATGAATTCCATGTTGGGACTACTGCATGTATCCCTACAAGCATTTTCTTTTTTTAAATGAAACTATGTTTTTTTTTAGTTGGTAGATCTTATTGAGTTGGTCACTTAAAAGTAGATCATCACACAAAAAAGTGTGGGCACCCCTGCTCTAAAGCATGTATTCTATCAGCCTCTCCTCAGCAGTTCCATGTCAATTTTAACTTTCTTTTCTGATGACAAAATGCAAATATCAATAAAACTTCTATTATATACAGTTTACCAAATATGCCGATATCTTAAAACAGATGCCATTCATAAACCTCATGAAATCCCAGCATTTGTTTTACCGTTGTGCACACATCTACACGCAGTGGTTCTCAACATTTTGAACTCCATGTTCCCCCCAATATCCAAGACAATATTTGAAGGCCCCTTGCCCGAAACTAGACGTGTCTGATTAAAAAAAATTATCATGGTTAATTTTTTATTCTAGAAGTTTCAGAAAGAGTATTATAATTTGTAGGCATAGATCTCAAAGTATTTTTTAGGATTTTGAGAAACTGCTATCTACCATTTAAAATACATTATTTTTTTAAATAATTTTTTACAAAGTTAGAGTTTAGTGTAAAATTGTGAAAATATAGAGCGAAATAAGAGTTAATCAAGTTTTTATTAAGCAATTTTGTTTGCATTTTCCATATTAAATTGTGTGATTTATCAGCATTGTATCGTCCACCTGCTATCTGAATATCGGCATCGCCCATAATTTGTTTTTTTTAAAAACATATCATCGACCACTACCAAACATAATAAATAAAAAACACTTAAACTGCGCATCCCTCCGCACAAAAAATATTAATTAATTCCAGCCACTTGTCCTGCGCGACACAAACACAAATTCTCTGATATCCTTCCTTCTTCGAAGTGTAAAAATGTAAGCCAGCGGGCAACCAGGGTTGTCTGGCTCAACAATAGGAAATAATTCATTTTAATAAGACAGTTTTACTTTGTAATCTAAATGTTATAAATATATATGGTTTAATATTTATTATGAGATGTGCTGAACTGCAGCAACAAAATGTATTGAACTGCTTGAAGTTTTGTTTCTTTAATCTTTATGAACAGACAATAATAAATAATAAAGTATGGACACAAACCTCTTTGTTCTTCAATATCTTCATTTTTCATGACATTTGAACTGCATGATTCTGGATAACTCATGTCCTCATTCTCTTCTTTAATAAACATCATTTTACAATGTTTTATCCCGCAGATCTCAGTTGAAACACCTGGAGTTATTCCTGTTCCTGTTGAAACAAGTCTTCGTTTAGGATGATGAGAATATTGGCGACATTTATAAACATGAATCCGATGCTCGAATAATGTAGAAACAAAAATGCCAGAAGTTTCTGCAGGTTTATGAATATCAATAGAGAAGATCGGTTACAGTTTTGTAAGTCTCTTCAAACGTGTGCTAAACATAATGAAATATAGAAACTTTGGTGCATTTATTTGTTCAAAAGTGAATGTTTATCACAACTCTGTAAATCTCTCAGAGCGCCACCATGTTTGTGTGACGTCATACAACAGCGTCTCGGAGGGGACATTCTGAACCGCTTGTTGTGGAAAACGCTTAACGTATGTACAACAACACGGGTTCTCAGACTTAAATCATACCCCCAGACAGTCTGAATTATTCCTATTAACCTATTAAAGAATCCCCTGCAGAAAAAAATAGTATTGTGCAGAAAATAATAATATAAATGTAATATAATATATAGCAGGGCTGCCAACGTTTGAGTTCAGCTTGGAGTGACAGTTTGTCCTCTGCACTAGTCTAGATTAGTAACTTACCTAAAAAAATTTTTTTTAATTTAGAATCGCGAGAAAGTTTCAGAGGTACAGAGACGTAACCATGGTAACTCACAGATCCGCCTGCGTGCGCACGGTGCGAGAGGAGAGGGAGAGACGCTGAATACGATTACTCAGTATGCATTGGAATAAATTACAATATAATAGATTTGTGTGTATTTCTCGCTTTCCCCCTGATAGGTCTGAATAACTGCTGCATGGTGCTGCCTCCTCTGTCATGTCTGTCCGTGCGCTGTCAGTGTCCAAATTTGCTCTGCAACGTTAAGAGTGAGAAAATGGACATATGACGTGAGAGAACAGCGTGTGAACACTGTTCGTGAGTGCGTGAGTCTCATGCTCAATGCATTGGGGTAGGCAGCCCTGATTATAATAAAACAAATAATTCAATATATTGTTAATTGAATTTAAAGCTATAATGGTCCAGACAGATATGCATGTATGCATTTAAAAAATGTGGGTTCTCCCATTCAAAATGTTTACATTGGTGGCGCCATACAAGGGTCAGACATGTGAAGTTGAGCTCTGAGCACTGTGCTAGTTTTTAATTATTTTTGTGTTACAAACCGGTGAGATTCGATACACCTTGATCCATAAATGTTCTATGAAGTCAATATGTCAAAGAATTCAAAATCCTTGGGCTCTGGAGACATTAAAAGACACTTACATGCTCAAGCTGACACCCCTGACAGGGCCGCCGCAGACCAGGGACTGTGCGATGGGAGAGATTCAGTGTCAGCTGTAGAGTATGTCGGTGATGCTAACGAAGGTCGTAGTGGACTTGGAGGATTATGCTGTAATATGTCGATCAATCACTTCCATGGAGACGAAATTCTCTGAGTTGGTTACAAGAATCAGGGACGTCGAGAAACGGATTGATTATCTGGAGTCATCGGAGAGGGAATTAGTTGTTAACCCGCTAGCGACCGAGGCAGATTTGCTGTGCGTCTGGGAAAAGTTGGAAGACCTTGAGAATCGGAATCAGTGAAACAACGTCTGAATTGTTGGAATTCCTGAGAATGAAGAAGGCTGAGAGCTCTTCCCAAGTCTGCTCGACATAACAGGCCATAAGTTGGACATCGAGCAAGCTCACAGGGTTCCGGCTCAGAGATCAGCGGAGGGAGACAGGCCCCAAGCAATTCTTGAACTTAGCGAATTCGACAAGAGAGAAGCGTGATTGATTTAAGTAATGCAAGAAACTCTTCAACAGAAGATAGCTTTTGCACTGAAGTTTCAGGGCAAACTGAGAATAGATGGCCGCAAAGTATTTATATGTCCCCATCAAGCATTGTCTTCATAAAGTCATTTTGTAATGAGTAAGCCATGGTGTGATTCTCATGTTGCTGCCAAGTGGGCCTGAGTTACTGAATATTCACTTGATCGTTTGAGGAAAATGGGCGCCTTCTTTGTTTCTTTTTGTGCTGGTTCTGCCTAGCAGCTGGAGTTTGTTTTGTGGAATAACACTCCTTCGGGATCGTTGTGGATGAATCTGCACATTCTTTGTGCTTATGCCTCCTTTTTGATGGAGTTTGTTTTGTGGAATGTTTTTTTGCAGGACATTGTAATGATTAGGTCATCCACTGCACTTATAAAACAGCCGGCTCACTGAACATTTGTTTGACTGTCAGGAAAATTCATGTTTTTTAATTTTTTATTATAATTATTTTATTTATTTAAATTTTTGTGTGTGCTGGTTCTGCTAGAGGCTGGAACTTGTTTTGCGGAGGAACACACCTTCGGGAGTGGATGTGGATGAATCTACATGTTCTTTGTGTTTATTCTGCCTATTGGCTGGAGATTGTTTTATAGATTTTTTTCTGTTATGTAATTCAGTCTCACAAAATTTTTATAGAAGCAATGGACTTGAGTAATCTGATGGCAAATTTGTCGCGGGTGCTCTCGTGGGCATACATAGATTGTTTGAGTTTAGAGGCATGGACGCCGGTCGGCACTTTATAATCTTGTTTTTGACACAATCTATTTTTTCTAATATGTCAAAATGTCAAATGTTAATATGAGTAGATTGTCTCTCCACGTGCAATGTGAATGGGTTGGAGTACACCAAAAAAAGAAAGAAGGTTATTTCTACATAAGAAAAATCATATCACATCTTTCCCCGCCGGAAAATGAAACATTTGGATATAATATGGAGTGGACATGTTTTCTTTATTGCTGGCTCAAGTAAGACCAGGGGAGTCATTACATTGATAAGTAAAAATCTAAAATTCAAATGTCGCAAACAAATAGGAAGAGTCATTTTTGTTTTAGCAGAAATTCAGGGGTAATTGTTGATTTTGGATAATAATTACACACCTAATGTTGATGATCAAGGATTTTTTTATAGATCTTGTAGGGATGTTGCAAGCCGCTGTCACCCATCATGGCATAATATTGGGAGGAGACTTTAATCTTTTTTGCAAGCCTCCTAGAGCATTGACGCTTCACAGGATGTGTAAAAATCTGGGTCTTACAGATATTTGGAGACTTTTGAACCCATCTGGTAGGGACTATACATTTTCTTCATCAGTCCATAAGATTTATTGTAATCTAAGTCCCTCATTTCATCTGTTGTTGATTGCTCAATTGGAAACGTCTTCGTCTCAGATCACGCGCTGGTGAGTTTAGAGATGTTGCCACATATGGAGAAAAATAAATCATATAGTTTTCACTTTGATGTATCCCTTTTGCAAAATCCTGAATTCCAACTAATGTTAAAGACTGAAATCAATGTGTATATGGAGACCAACTAGTCCTCAGTGTCCCCTGTAGGCATTGCTTGGGAGGCACTTAAGATGGTTCTTAGGGGTCGGGTCATACAGTATGCCTCATTCATCAAAAAGTCCAAAGCATGAGAATTCTTGGAGTTGGAAGGGAATATTCAAAGTGCCGAGGCACTGCTGAAGCACCGGATGTCATCAAAATCAGAATCAGCTTTATTGCCAGGTATACTTACACATACAAGGTATTTGTCTCGGTGACAGGAGCTTCCAGTGCACAGCAATACAAAAACAATACAAAAACAGCAGCAAGACATAGATAATAATACAAAATTATTATACACATACGTACATACACACACATACATAGATACACACATACACATACATAGTGCAATTCTAATACAAATATGTTATCTGTTATGTACAGTGCAAAATACAAATCTTGTTATGTACAGTGCGATTTTAATTTCATTTTTTTCCTGAGGAATTAAATGGCAGAAGAGGTAGATGTGTTGGATAAATATAAAAAAGACTAAACAGTGTATTGCACATAATTGTTGCTCAATGGGGCAATTTTAACTGTTCATGAGTCAAGTCAAGTCAAGTGGTTTTTATTGTTTTTTCAACCATATACAGTTAGTACAGTACACAGCAAAACGAGACAACGTTCCTCCAGGACCATGGTGCTACATAAAAACAACAAAGGACCAACATAGGACCACATGAGACTACACAACGAAATAAAATACCTATATAAACTACCTATATATACCTATATAAAGTGCACGTGCAAACATGTGCAAAAAGTACAGGACAGTACAACAAATTACTGACAATGAACAGGACAATAGACAGTGCAGCGCCGACCAGTACTCAGTAGTGCAAAAAGATGACAGTTTCTAAAAATGTAAACATAACATACTACTGAGATAATGTTCTATGCACATAGCAGTTATTGAGGTAGCAGACAGTTATAAAGTGACAGTAATTAAAGTGCAACTCAGGACACGTGTGTGTCAAACCAGTCTCTGAGTATTGAGAAGTCTGATGGCTTGGGGAAGAAGCTGTTACACAGTCTGGCCGTGAGGGCCCGAATGCTTCGGTACCTCTTGCCAGACGGGAGGAGGGTAAAGAGTTTGTGTGAGGGGTGTGTGGGGTCGTCCACAATGCTGGTTGCTTTGCGGATACAGTGTTTTTTGTAAATGTCTTTGATGGAGGGAAGAGAGACCCCAATGATCTTCTCAGCTGTCCTCACTATCCTCTGCAGGGCTTTGCGGTCCGAAACGGTGCAAGTCCCAAACCAGGCAGTGATGCAGCTGCTCAGGATGCTCTCAATAGTCCCTCTATAGAATGTAGTGAGGATGGGGGTTGGGAGATGTGCTTTCCTCAGCCTTCGAAGAAAGTAGAGACGCTGCTGGGCTTTCTTGGTGATAGAGCTGGTGTTGAGGGACCAGGTGAGGTTCTCCGCCAGGTGAACACTAAGGAATTTGGTGCTCTTGACGATCTCCACAGAGGAGCCGTCGATGTTCAGCGGAGTGTGTTCACCTTGTGCTTTCCTAAAGTCAACAACCATCTCTTTTGTTTTGTCGACATTCAGGGAAAGGTTGTTGGCTCTACACCAGTTCGTCAGCCGCTGCACCTCCTCTCTGTATGCTGACTCGTTGTTCTTGCTGATGAGACCCACCACGGTCGTGTCATCGGCAAACTTGATGATGTGATTCGAGCTGTGCATTGCTGCACAGTCGTGAGTCAGCAGAGTGAACAGCAGTGGACTGAGCACACAGCCCTGGGGGGCCCCAGTGCTCAGTGTGGTGGTGGTGGAGATGCTGTTCCCGATCCGGACTGACTGAGGTCTCCCAGTCAGGAAGTCCAGGATCCAGTTGCAGAGGGAGGTGTCCAGGCCCAGCAGGTTCAGCTTTCCAATCAGGTGCTGGGGAATGATTGTGTTGAATGCTGAGCTGAAATCTATGAACAGCATTCGAACGTATGAGTCCTTATTGTCTAGGTGGGTGAGGGCCAGATGGAGGGTTGTGGTGATGGCATCGTCCGTTGAACGGTTTGAACGATACGCAAACTGCAGTGGGTCTAGTGAGGGGGCAGCTGGGTCTTAATCTGCCTCATGACGAGCCTCTCGAAGCACTTCATGATGATGGGTGTAAGTGCGACGGGACGGTAGTCGTTGAGGCAGGACACTGAAGACTTCTTTGGCATGGGGATGATGGTGGTGGCCTTGAAGCACGTTGGAACAACGGCGCTGCTCAGAGAGATGTTGAAGATGTCGGTAAGAACATCTGCTAGCTGGTCTGCACATCCTCTGAGCACTCTGCCAGGAATGTTGTCTGGTCCAGCAGCCTTCCGTGGGTTGACTCTACGTAGAGTTTTCCTCACATCTGCCGCGGTAAGACAGAGCACCTGGTCGTTGGGAGGAGGGTGGACTTCCTCGCCATCACGTCGTTCTGCACTTCAAACCGAGCGTAGAAGTCGTTCAGCGCATCTGGAAGGGAGGCATCTTTGTCACAGGCAACTGATGTTGTCCTGTAGTTGGTGATGGCCTGGATGCCCTGCCACATGCGCGCGTGTCACCGCTGTCCTGGAAGTGACTGTGGATTCTCTGGGCGTAGCGCGCTTTGCCTCTCTGATTGCCCGTGACAGTTTGGCCCTAGCTGTTCTTAGGGCTGCCTTATCGCCTGCTCTGAAGGCGGAGTCTCGGGACCTCAGCAGCGTGCGCACCTCCGCAGTCACCCACGGCTTCTGGTTGGAGCGAAATCAGACTATCATGAGATGGATAGTCTGAGGGAAAAGCTGTTTGTGTGTCTGGTAGTGCTGGTGCTCATAGTTCTAAAGTGTTGGCCAGAAGGCAACAGTTCAAAAAGGTAGTGGGCTTGTTGAGTGGGGTCTAGAGAGATTTTCTAGCATTTTTTGGGGGGCAACCAGTAATCCTCTCAGCAGTCTGAACTGTCCTTTGTAGTCTTCTGATGTCTGATTTCATAGCTGAACCAAACCAGACAGTAATTGAAGTGCAGAGGACAGACTCAATGACTCCTGAGTAGAACTGTATCAGCAGCGCCTGTGGCAGGTTGAACTTCCTCAGCTGGCGAAGGAAGTACAACCTTTACTGGGCCTTTTTCACAATGGAGTCAATGTGTGTCTCCCACTTCAGGTCCTGTGAGATGTAGTGCCCAGGAACCTGAATGACTCCACTGCTGCCACAGTGCTGTTTAGAATTGCGAGGGGGTCAGTTTTGAGGTGTTCCTCTTAAAGTCCACAATCATTTCCACCGTTTTGAGCTCAAGGTTGTTATGACTGCACCAGACAGCCAGCCGTTTAGTCTTCCTTCTGTATGCAGACTCATCGTCATCTCGGATGAGGCCGATGACAGTGTTGTCGTCTGCAAACTTCAGGAGCTTGACAGAGGGGTCCTTGGCAATGCAGTCATTGGTGTTGAGGGAGAAGAGTAATGTGGAGAACACACATCCCTGGGGGGTGTGCTGATTGAACAGGTGCCAGAAGTGAATTTCCCCTGTCTCACATGCTGCTGCCTGTCTGTCAGAAAGCTAGTGATCCACTGACAGATCGACATGGGAACAGAGTTGAACTGAGAGTTGGCCATCAGATGGCCTCAGAGAATTCACCTGATTGAAATACACATATAAAACAATTTTGTCGTGAATGGTGGAGATTTGGCTATTCAGGGCAAGACAGTCATACTTTGAGTTGGGGGACAAAGCAGGGAAGCTTTTGGATAGATATATAAAGCAGAGGGAGTCATTTTCTAACATTACCTCAGTGAAATCTGCTGATGGTGACATTTTTACCTCAGCCATTGATGTTGATAATGCTTTTAAAGAATTCTATCTTGCTCTTTATAGTTCCATGTCTTTGTCTACTGATGAAGATATTAGAAACTTTGTGGAAGAATTAGAACTCCCTAAACTGACGACTGAGCAAAAAAAATATCTTGATTCTGAGATAACCTTGGGGGAGTTTGGCCAGGTAATTAAGGTGGGGCCAGATGGCTTTGCTGCTGAATATTATGCTACAGAATTGGCTCCATTTTGCTAGAAGTTTATATGGAATCATTAAAGAATGGAAAAACTTCGGCCAACCATGACACAAGCCTGGATCAGTCTGATACTTAAAAAGGACAAAGATCCAAGTGAGTGTAAGAGTTAACGTCCAATTTCCCTGATCCAGCTAGATGTAACAATATTGTCAAAGATTCTGGCTAACTGATTGAGTAAAGTTATGACATCTGTTACATACATAAAGATCAGGTGGGGTTTACTCGGGGCTGCAGCTCATCTGATAACATTCATCAATATCATGTGGTCAGTGGCAAATGATCAGACTCCGGTCGCTGCCATCTCACTTGATGCCGAAAAGGCGTTTGGGGAATTGTTGGAGAATGGTAATATCTTTTTAAGATTTTGGAAATATATGGGTTCACGAATACTTTTATTGGATGGATTAAGTAACTTTATAGACAACTGGTAGCAGTGGTACAAACCTGGCAGGGTTGCCCTCTTTCCCCATTATTGTTCTGTCTTGCCCTAGAACCATTAGCAGCCGCAATAAGAAGGGAAGATGATTTTCCAGGGGTGGTGGCATGAGGTATGGTGCATTTGACGTTTAATTTTGACCTCTTAATAAAAATGTTTTCAAGCAATGTGGGCTTCATTATATTTACCTATGATTGTGTAGGTTAATGTTACTAAAATGAATTGTATTCCAAAATGTAACTACCTGTTGCAATCTCTCCATGTAGATATCCCCCTCTCTTATTTCAAGCTATTTGACAGCATATCGAAGTCCTTCATTTGGAATTTAGCATCCTATATTACATTTCAATAAACTACATAGGCCGATTGACAACGGTGGGCTAGGCCTACACAAGATTTTATTTTATTATTAAGCATTCGGTCTCAGACATTTGGCTCATTGGTCTCTTACACCTGAGAGTTTTTGACCCTATTTCGCATTACAAAGCCTTTCTATGAAACTAACCGGAGAAGTTAAGTCACACCCCGTTATCTCGCATTTGTACTCAGTGTGGACAAAAGTGTCCAGTGTTTAATTTGGACATTTATTTAAATGTTGCCTCCATATGTCTGAACCTCAAATTATGTTTTAATGAGTCCCCTTTTTGCTGGTCAGAGTGGAATGTGAGGGGGGTTACTACACTCGGCGACCTATATGAGAGTGGAGTGTTGAGATCCTTTGGTTAAACATTTTGGGATTCCCAGATCTTAGTTCTTTAAGTATTTACAGCTGCACCACCTGCTCTGTACTGTTTTTGGGAGTAGTTTACACCCCTGTGCCAGCGGGGGCGTGGTCAAGCGCCCATCCGGGAGAGAAAAGCGGTAAGGGCGCTTACACCTGAGCTAAATTATGTCTAACACCTGTCTCTAATTTCAGTGAGCACGGGGAGAGCGGCATAAAAGGCAGCCAGAGGGCCTCCATGGCAGGGAGAGAGTGACATAAGAATTACTGTGTTTGTGTGTGATAAAGCTCGCTGTTTAAAAGTGCTCTGTGCACGTTGTGATTATTGATAATAAAGAACCTCACCTCTGAGCCACTGCGTGCGGAGATGTTGCTCAGAGGCACTGCTTCCGGATATCGCGTCACGTAATCCACTAGGACTAACACAAAGCGATGGCCGTGTGCTGACCGTTCTAATGGCCCGACGAGGTCCATCCCAATTCTTTCGAAGGGGACCTCGAACAATGGTAGAGGGCGCAATGGCGCTTTTGGGGTGGCCGGTGGGTTTACCAGCTGACATTCACGGCACGCCGCACACCACCTGCGGACGTCACCGCCAATGCCCGGCCAAAAGAAACGGGCTATTAGACGGAGAAGTGTTTTCCGTTCCCCTAGGTGACCGGCCATAGGATTATAGTGAGCCGCCTGGAAAACCATTTCCTGGCGGCTCACCTGAGGAGGAGAACGGCTGAATGACGGGGAAGGGGAGGGTACATTCTCCCAAGGCCGGGAAGCTGGTCTCTGGTACACTCCATGCCTGCGCGGGGCAGGCACGGGCCCTGGGGAGAGAACAGAGCGAAAGGACATAGGGGAGGGGGAGAAGACAGGGGAAGGGGGAAGAGAGAGAGAGAAGGAGGGTTCGTCCGCCCTCGGGATCGCCGCCAGATGGTCCTCCGCAAGGCGAACCGCTTCCTCCAGCGACGCCGGGCAGTGGCACTGGACCCACTCCGCCGTTTTCCGGGGCAGCCATTGGCCAAATTGCTCCAGTACCACCTGATCGATAACTTCCTCGACGTCGCGGTCCCCCACGAGCAGCCATCTCCGACAGGCGTCCCGGAGCCGTTGGGCAAACGCGAACGGGCGATCGGACTATTCCAACTTCATGCCCCGGAAGAGCTGACGATTCTCTTCCGGGTCTGTGTAAGCCAGGAGATTAGTTGCTGGCAGTTGTTGAGCCGCGAGTTGAGCTTCCCCGGACAGGAGGAACTAGGCGGGCTGCCCATTGTTCATGCGGCCAGCTCCAGATTTCTGCCGTTTGCTCAAACAAATCAAGGAAGGCCTCAGGATCATCTGCTGCCCCCATCTTCTGTAACGTGGGCGGGGGCAGCGTGGAGCGGGAGTCCGGGGTCGCGGCTGTGGCCGGTGCGGCCTCCTGGCTGAGGAGGCTCCGGATGGTGTGCCGGTCCTCTGCCTGAGCCCGCATGATCTCAAAAAACCGGCGATCCTTGTCCTGCCGGAGCTCAAGCAGGGACTGTTGGTGGCTCTGGTGTAGTGTTGCGAGGGACTGGAGGACCTCCGTCAGCTGGGAGGACTCTACGGGGCGACCCATCTCCATACTTGGACGAACAATTCCCGGGTTTCGGCACCAGTGTAACAATCTCCTCCGAGGGATGACACTTGACGCAGTGGCTCAGAGGTGAGGTTCTTTATTATCAATAATCACAACATGCACAGAGAACTTTTAAACAGCGAGCTTTATCACACACAAACACAGTAATTCTT
This sequence comes from Xyrauchen texanus, assembly GCF_025860055.1. Lineage (NCBI taxonomy): Eukaryota > Metazoa > Chordata > Actinopteri > Cypriniformes > Catostomidae > Xyrauchen > Xyrauchen texanus. The sequence goes on along the minus strand of NC_068281.1, from coordinate 45,515,463 downwards.
ATGTCACTCTCTCCCTGCCATGGAGGCCCTCTGGCTGCCTTTTATGCCGCTCTCCCCGTGCTCACTGAAATTAGAGACAGGTGTTAGACATAATTTAGCTCAGGTGTAAGCGCCCTTACCGCTTTTGTCTCCCAGACGGGCGCTTGACCATGCCCCCGCTGCCACAACCCTCCTAAAGTGGTAGATACTCTGGGAGTGGTGATTACTGCTTTTAGAAAAGGTCATGAGGCATCAGTGTATTAGTGTGTTATCAAGTGGGGGTTGGTAGCTTCACTAGTTCTTAAATCAATTAGCTTTTCAGTAGCAAAGCCACTTTATTGATAATGGTTTCCCGATAGCATTGCAACTTAAGCTTTTACGATCATCTTAACTAACGTCACTCATTATTTTATGATGAATTAACACTTCATAACAAGCACGTAGATCACTTTTTATAAAGTTGAACTTAAGTGCTTCGTTACGAGAGCTGTCAGGTTCAAAGTTGCTGATCACTTTGCCCAGTGTGTCCAGGTGTTTGACTTCTCAAAATGAAAGTAAGGTGGATATACTGACAAGCATGGAAGTTGTTTGTAACATTGTCAAGGCGCTGAAATGTATTACCTAACTATTACAGAATTTAATAGTTTTTGTAAGATGGAGTTTCAGATGTATTGATGCTCAATCTTAGAGATGAATAAAAGAGATGCAATAAATGCATGTAACATGAATATATGCGATTTTTTTTGGCTGGAAACCGAACAAATGTCCAAAGAACAGGATTAAAATGTCTTATTCCAGTATTGAACTAATAAAACTATCTAAATATTAATAGATCATCTGGTCAGTTGAAGGTACTGTGTACTTATGGCCTTACTGCCATTATGCATCATGCAGTTTGTTACTCCCTTGTAAAATGGCTAAAGTCAAGTTGATTTGAACCAGCCATTGGAGGAAAAAGAAGAGGAGGAGGATGAAGAGAGAGAGAGTGAGGGAACATCTCATTTCACACTTTCACTCTAATCTTCTCTGTTTACCATATTTATTTATTTCTTAAGGCATTTTTATTTAAGTTTTAAACTGGATGGTCACATTACTCACAACTGTCTTCTTAAATAATCTGTGTAATAAGAATATGTTGTCTTTCTGTTGCCATAACAATTCTGCTTATCAAAGAAGGGTAATATAATATTTTACTCTATTATATGTCTTGTAAATTCAGACCTATCACATCACAATTGCAGACTGTGTAGACTGCCTATTGATTTTATAGTGATTATTTAAAAAAAATGTTTTTCAATGGCTTTCTAATGTTCAAAATAAAATAAATTAATTTGTTAAATGTCCCTTTGTCTCGTTATATTACAAACATATTTATGAACTACTTACTGTAGATAATGATGCTTTCGGGAAATGCACCTTAGAGATTAAGTACACATTCTAACATTCTACTTAGTGCTTTGGAAAACCAAGCCAAAGTCTGTCGATTTGTTTTTAATCAGAAATAAAGATGTCAGATTAACAAATAAATCAATCAATTGAGTTGATTCTTTTCAATGACTTGGTCACACATGATAGAAATGCAGTGTGAAACGGTTCTTAATTCAGTCTGAATGACTCATGCTCGTGCTGTTGAATCACTTGAAGTGGGTTCTTCTCACTCGCCAACACACTAACAGAATACATTAAAAGATGGAAAACAAAGATAACTCTTGTTGCAGTCAATATTTAACTACAACGAATGGAAACCAAACATGCAAATTCCTGCAAGACAGTGATGAAGAAGTTCTTAAGTGTGCAGCTTGTGAATGACTATTACAGGTAAAGACATTTCCCAACCAAAAGAGTATCAAAACACTTTGTACATGCACTAAAACACATAAGAAGTACCATGGCGTTACCATGTTATTTGGACATGTGCCATTACAGTTATGTACCATGTACATATCAAATATGAATTTGATAATCATATAGCAAAGTACCATGGTATTCTTTGAATTACCTTGAAGCACCATGTGAATACTATAGGATACTGTATATGGCAATATATCAAATTACTATGGTAGTACCATGGTATTTTCTGATGTACACAATGTCAAAACTCTTACGTGTTAACTGTTAGGTAAATCATACTTTTTTACTCATTAAAAAAATTATTTTCTGTTGTACTTTAGCCTCATTAAGCCTTTTCTACAATGCAAAAATAAAACATCTTACAAGATTATGTGATTGGTGTGGAGTTAGAGAAACAGTGGAACATGTATTAATACAGTGTAACATATATACAGAGGAAAGAAATAAACTAACAGATGAATTACAGAAGAAAGGAGAACAGCAATTAACTTTAAAGAAGCTTTTAAATCCAGTAAGAGGGGATGGTCTGTTAATAAGATTTCTGAATAGAACTCGGTTAATTGAATATAGCTAGGCCATAAAAGGTGTTTATCCCCCCCAGTAGATGGCGGTAATGCTCTATTTTTGAATGCGAGCCGCCAATAAAGAAGAAGAAAGTCCCTTCCGAGTCGCTGTTGTATGACGTCACACAAACATGGCGACGCTCTGAGAGATTTGCAGAGTTTTGAAAACATTCACTTTTAAACCAACAAATGCACAAAACTGTATGTGTAAGATGATGTTTAACGCACGTTTGTAGATACATGGAAAACTGTAAATTATTCTCTGTTGATATTTAACCTGCAGAAACTTCTGGCATTGTTGTTTTGTTTGTACATTATTCGAGCATCGGATTCATGTTTATAAATGTCACCAATATTGTCATCACCCTTAACGGAAGACTTGTTTGAACACGAACAGGAATAACTCCAGGTGTTTCAACTGAGATCTGCGGGATAAAACATTGTAAAATGATGTTTATTAAAGAAGAGAGTGAGGACATGAGTTATCCAGAATCATGCAGTTCAAATGTCATGAAAAATGAAGATACTGAGGAACAAAGAGGTTTGTGTCAATACTTCATGATTTATTATGGTCTGTTCATGAATTTTAAAGTTATAAAACGTCAAGCAGTTCACACCATTTGATGACTAGTTATTTATCAATTCATATTTCATAATTTTCATTTAATCAGTATTGATGTACAATGTGTTTCTCGTGTGACGTATTCACTTTGCCATGTTACGGACGTAACCTCACATTCTCCTTTTGGTTTAGACATCCAGGATAAACACACAAACACACCATTGTCAGTGAAGAAACAAATAAATACAGATTTAAACCAACGAAGCTTCTGTACAGCATTCCTCCTCTCATAAACAGCTGGATGTGATCTATGTGCATCAGTTCTATGTGTTTCAAATGCCAATGTGATTACGTCACAAGCGCTTACAGCTGCAGAAAGGAAGCGTGATTTAGAGTTTAAAAAATTTACTTAAATATTTACCTTTTTTTTTATATATGCACCAAAAGTATGTGTTGCTTTTTAAGACAATAATTTTACGCACCTGCTGAGCTGAGATATTTTCTTTTCTTTTCTTCAAATGTGTTCTGGGCCCGTGTTCACAAACATTTATAGGTTAAAAGTAGCTCCTAATGCGGAAATTTAGGAGCAACTATTAAAAATTTGAAGCGAGTCACTTTTAATTTTAGGACTTGTAAAATGTTCAACTAAGACTAATTTATGAAGCATTTTAACACTAAAAGTAGCTCCTAAACCCACAACAGCTTAGAAGTCGTCTTGAGGATTTCTAACCTCCTAGAGTGACTCACAAATGATCCAAGGTATGCCTGCTGTCATCAATCCACATTAAAAACAATATATTATAATATTATTATGACGTCAACCCTTTAAAAATGTATTGCCTGAATCCCAATTGAGTCGGTGTATTTCAATAATATAAAATTATAATATGATAAACATTATAATATTGACATTTAAAATGTAAAAATGCCTGAATTGTGAAGGTGTTTTTATTCCTACAAACTGAAAAAATTAAACTGTGTTATGCAGATGAATTGGGAATTTCAGTCAACCTTCAGCAGAATCGTCTATCAAACTATTTATGCCCTCTCCAGACCACACGTCCAACAATTTGATGAAATCCCAAATTAATTAAAGCATTTGAGCCACTCTGCATTTGTCACAAGTGCCCGCATTTTAAGGAGAGCCTGGTTGACGTGCTCGCACTGATCCCATCACTAGAGCTCGCATTTCATGGGAAGCCAGATTGACGCGTGCGCATGGATATTTAGCACTCATAAAGTGAACTGAATGTAATAAGGGTGCTTCATTGCCTGATGGAGAGGCATACGGACGTGGCTGACAGGAGTTTATTAAAATAAAGGTACCTCTTACCAAAAAATTATATATTGATATTTGCACATTGTATTGATAAGATTGCATCAATCCAGATAGATGGATTGTTACACCCCTACTATATATCTATCTGTCTGTCTAAACTCAGCAAAAATAGAAACGTTCTCTCACTTTGAACTGCTTTTATTTTCAGCATTCATGTTCATACAACTTAACATGTGTAAATATTTGTATGAACATAAAAATATTAAACAACTAAGACATAAACTGAACAAGTTTCACAGACATATATAGGGTGTGGCATCAAGCCTCGGAGAGGCATTTATTGGAAATAATAAAAGTAAATGTCCATGGGGAATAGTGTTCATTACAAAAGGGGGAATCTGGCATCCTCGCGGTGAGATGGGGCTCCATAAAGGGCGGGGTAGTGTCCATGGAATGGCCCAGACATGAGCTCCAACTTGCCCAACTCCCATCGTGAGCCTGGCTGAAGTGTGGCCTTAAGAGGCGAGGCGACGATGACAAGCCGGAGGGGTGGATCATTCTGCGACATCTCCCCCTCCCCACCTCCACCATCGTCATCCTCCCATGCTCGTATCCAACCATGGAATTCAGAGCCGGAGGCACACACTCTTAAGCCGCCCACACGGGAATGCTACTTCCTCAACCAGGCCCTACGGTTGGAGTGGACGTACGGGGGATACCTTTCTGGGCCAGCTCTTCCTCTCACTCGCATCCGGGTGTGAACAGAGAAAAAACACGTATTAATATGACAGCCTCAGCCAGCCACAGGGTTAATGCTTATTTAATGCCACTTAACCTTTTGCTGCAGCTGGGAGGCCATCCCCGTGTTTTCACCATCCCACTCCAGGCTTTCCATCTAACTGGTGAATGAGAGGAAGAGTGACTTCACTGATGGTGTCCAACAGTGTTGTTTCTGCCCACAAAAGTGCCCACATTCTCCACCACTGTGGCGGGTGAGCACGAGACAGACACAGTGGGTGTCCATGGAATAGCACAGGCATGAGCTGGGTCTGTCAGGCACATACGCTCCCCTCCAGGGTCCACGGCACGAGGGGCAGCATTGGTGCCCTTGGCAGCCTGACTCCCAGGCCCGCAGAAGGTGAGAGGGGAAGGTGGCCCAGCATCTAGCCCGTCAGCCGCGATGTGTGCAATTCTCCTAATTTAATCTGTCCTGGGTTCTGAGGAGTGGGTCTGGTGGCATATCCACTCGTCCAAACACTCCCAGCTCTGGTCCTGGCCATGCAAGGATGCCAGTGTGTGCACACATGGAGATTTGAAGCCAGCTCCCTGAGAATAGGTGCGCTCTGTGTTTTAAAAACAGCTGTGATGAAGCATTATTCACATCAGGTGTGCTTCATCCATCGCTGTCAGAACGAAGCTTATTAATTATGCACCTCTTCTCGCTCGCCTGCCCAACTCCCATCGTGTGCCTTGCTGAAGGGTGGCCCTAAGAGGCTATCATTCCACCACAGTGCTCTTCCACCAAGGCACTTGCAAGTTCCCAGACATTTCTGGGGCGAATGGCCCAAGCCTTACGCTCCGGTCCAACAGGTCCCAGACGTGCTTAATGGGATTAAGATCCGGGCTCTTCGTGGCCATGGTGGAACACTGACACTCCAGCATGGCTGGTGGCATTGTCATGCTGGAGGGACATGTCAGGATGAGCCTGCAGGAAGGGTACCACATGAGGGAGGATGTCTTCCCTGTAACGCACAGCATTGAGATTGCCTGCAATGACAATAAACTAAATCTGATGATGCTGTGACACACCACCCCAGACCATGACAGACCCTCCACATCAATCCCGCTCCAGAGTACAGGCCTCGGTGTAACGCTCATTAATCGTGAGTACGACCATCACCCCTGACCACTGAAAACAGTGACTTATCAATAAAGAGCACTTTTTGCTAGTCGCATCTGGCCCAGCGGTTGGGTTTGTGCCCATAGGCGACATTGTTGCCGGTGATGTCTGGTAAGGACATGCCTTACAACAGGCCTACAAGCCCTTAGTCCGTTAAGGACCTGCCTTACAACAGGCCTACAAGCCCTCAGTCCAGCATCTCAGCCTTTTGTGGACAGTCTGAGCACTGATGGAGGGATTGTGCATTCCTGGTGTAACTTGGGCAAATGTTGTTGCCACCCTGTAGGTGTTCCTCAGGTGTGATATTCTGATGTACCGATCCTGTGCAGGTGTTGTTACACGTTGTCTGCCACTGCAAGGACGATCAGCTGTTATTCCTGTCTCTCTGTAGCGCTGTCTTAGGTGTCTCACAGTACGGACATTGCAATTTATTGCCCTGGCCACATCTGCAGTCCTCATGCCTCCATGCAGCATGCCTATGGCATGTTCACGCAAATGAGCATGGACTCTGTGCATCTTTCATTTGGTGTTTTTCAGAGTCTGTAGAAAGGTCTCTTTAGTGTCCTAAGTTATTATAACTGTGACCTTAATTGCCTACCGTCTGTAAGCTGTTAGTGTCTTAACAACCATTCCACAGGTGCATGTTCATTAATTGTTTATGGTTCATTGAACAAGCATGGAAAACATTGTTTAAACCCTTTACAATAAAGATCTTTGAAGTTATTTGGATTTTTACAAAATGATGTTTAAAATACAGTGTCCTGAAAAAGGGAAGTTTCTTTTTTGCTGAGTTTATCTATCTATCTATGAGGAATTTGCAAAGAAATAGCGCTTCACTCTCTACCAATCTCTTTGGCTGATTTTAAAGGAGTGCGCTGATAAAATGTACGGCATAGCAACGAGGTCAACTCCGCCTTACTCTTACATTTAAGATATTTGTGGATAGCTTTTAAGCAGAAACCCCTAGCTAGGAACTATTTAGAGAACTACCAATGGTAAGATAATAATCTTTTGTGAATATGGGCCCTGGTGAAGTAAGAAAGTCATACACACCTGGGATATCATGAGGGTGAGTAAATAATGAGAGAATTTTCATTTTTGGGTGAACTATCCCTTTAAGAGTTTATTATCATTACATGAAACTGTAAAACTATTAATTCCCATATTTTAGGGCACTTTAATATACACTGGAGTCACAGATTATAAGCAGTGAAAAATATGCTGGTCTGAGATAGAACAAAACTGTTTGTGAACCAAAGACATAAAGAAAAAGGTAAAACTCTCCATGTGTGCATTCTGTGAGAAGTATACCCGAGCCTTAAAGGCCCTCGACAGACTTCAAATGAAGAAATGTAGCTGAGGTACCAACTGCTCTACAGAAAGAAATAAAAAATAAAAATGACAAATTGAAAGCAACCAGAGAGTTCCACTACAAAACTAAAGTAGCTTGCTTCATTCAAGCTACTTCATATCGTTTTTAAGTATGAAATACAGAAAATAATCAGTTGCAATGTGATTTTATGCTTATTTAGTAGAAAACAAAAAGAGGAATGATGTGGTATTGGATTAAAACATCATGGAACTTTGATAAATACACTGACACTGAATTAAGGAGGTGTAAAAATAACAATGCAATAAATATAAGAAAAACAAAAAATACAATAAAACTAAATGCACATAACATTGAATTCCTTAAACCTTGCAGCAGTTAATAAAATAGATACTTGATACTTGTAGCTTTCTTCTAAAGAATTTGGGTTGAGTTTTATTTCCATAATTTTAACATTTGTCATTTTGTGTTTTCATTTTAGATCTTTTAGTAAAAGAGGAAAATCAAGAACTGAATGAAGTGAAGGAGGAGAAATACCATCCGGATCAGACACTTCATAGTTTCAAAACTGAACAAAATACTTTTAGTGGCTCACAAACTGAAACTTTATCACAAAAGAGAACTAAAAGAACAAGAGTAAAACATTCTTTCACCTGCAATCAGTGTGGAAAGATTTACGCACATAAAGCAGGTCTTAAGCGCCACATGAGAAATCACACTGGTGAGAAGCCTTTCACATGCCATCAGTGTGGGAAGAGTTTTAAACGTAAAGAAATTCTCTTAAGGCACATGAGAATTCACACTGGAGAGCAGCCTTTCATGTGCCATCAGTGTGGGAAGAGTTTCAAATGCAAAGAAAATCTCACTAGGCACATGAGAATTCACACTGGAGAGAAGCCTTTCAAATGCCATCAGTGTGGGAAGAGTTTCAGACAGGCATGTAAGCTCAAGAAACATCTGTCTGTGCACTCTCGAGAAAAGTCATATAGCTGTGATCAGTGCGGCAAAACATTTTCTTCAGCATCAGTCTTAAGGACACACTGGAAAATTCATCCAAATGAGAAGCCTTACTTATGTTCGCTTTGTGGAAAAAGGTTTTCATTTCAGCAGAGTTTAAAAGTCCACCAGAAAAAACACTCCGGTTTGACAGATTATGCATGCTCTGAGTGTGGGAAAGCCTTTTACAGAGCTTGTGACTTGGAAAGTCACAAAAGAATCCATACTGGAGAAAAACCTTACAAGTGTTCACATTGTAAAAAGAGTTTCTCTACTTCAGGAAACCTGAAAAAACACGAGAGAGTGCATACTGGAGAGAAGCCGTACCACTGCACTTCATGTGGGAAGAGTTTCAGTATTTTAGGAAACCTAAAAGCACATGAGCGAGTGCATACTGGAGAGAGGCCGTACCACTGCACTTCATGTGGGAAGAGTTTCAGCCAATCAGGCTCTCTACTGACTCATAGAAAAAATCATTGTCTAGGATTGTCACAGTGAGCAAAGTTAATCTTTATTTGCCTGGAAAATAGTCTGAAAAAAAAGCATGGAATTTCGCTCAAAAGTTCAATTAAAGCTACATCCAGAAATTATGGGAACAAGCGCTCCAACAGCGTGTAAGGAATAAAAAAACAACAACAGTTGAATCTTTTATGTTACAAAACAATTAATTATAGGCCAAACCAATAGGTTGCACTGTCAACAATTTTTATGGTGCAGTCAGGTTGTGGTGATAATGACACAAAGATTCATGACAATTTGCCAAAGCGTTGGCAAGATACAGCCTCAGATCCTTTTTGGCATCTTGCCATCTACTTCATTGGTATGCTTTTCAGGAACCGTTTGGTCTGTGGAAAAGTATATCATCCATCCATTTGTATGATATACCCCAAATTCTGTGCCAATCAGACGGCCGCCTTAGGAGATTGAAAAAGTAGGTTTTTAATTACATAAAAAAAATGGCGAATAAGAAATATTTCTGACCGTGCAAAATGGGTATCATCATGCTCAACCTGACCCAAGGAAGCATTTATAAATTATACATTTCATTACATCTTTTGACCACAAAGTGGTACTGCCCTTAAAATGTGTAGGTATTATCCACATTTTTAATGTTTGTTAAATACAAAATTCAAAATGGCTCACATTCGAAAAATTGGTATTATTTGACTGTATCTCCCCATTGAATCTAGTATTCAGACATTATTAGCAAAATAGCCATTTTTCTTTTCTCTTGGTCAGTAGGAGGCACTGTGCAAAACTGTGTAGACACCCTTAAGTCATGATTGTTATGACATATACTAAGTTTCATTTATATATGCCAAAGTGTTGCAAAGATACAGCATTGTGTTGACTTTGGCGTACTTACAGTTCAATTAATTATATGAGAACAGTTTGATTTATCAAAAAACTTTTGATAGCTTTTTGTCACCAGTTTGCCCAGATGATACATGCCAAATTTTGAACAAATAATACATAAGGCCTAGGAGTTTGAAAGTCATTTTTCTGAAAATTAAAAAAGGTGGAAAATCGAATATGGAGGATAATGAATTCTAGGACTAACGGTTTAAAAATTGAGCATAAACATAAGTGAAACTTTGAACTCTTGGTGGCACTAGAGGGTTTGAGTTAAAGACCCCAAATTTGTTATGGCTGATGTTCAGACTCTCCCCTTTATCAGTGAGCCCAAATTTCACAATTTTACTTTTAAAGTGGTTCTATGGGCTGCCATACACTTTCAAGACAGGAAATAATAATAAATAACTAACAGATACATTAGGGGCTCTGGACTATCTGTTCTTGGCACCTAATTAAATGGGTGAATTGCTGAATTACCTGTAGAACTGAACGACCTGTCGTTGTATGTATGGGGCAGAAGGACATTTTTACTTTTTTAACAAATTAAAAGGAAAGCAAAGCATTCGTTTAGAAAACTGTTGTTGATGCTGTGTGAAATGCATCAAATATTGCAAGAATTGTTTTCTTCTATATAAAATATTCTAATCTAATAATGACATTTTCCAGATGTAAACGCTCAAATCAAAGTTATACACACATATTGGGGTTCAAAAGTCAGGTTCAAAAACAAAATTTAACCTTGAAATAAACAGTTTCAATATTTTTAAATTTTTATGACAAAATTAAAAAATTTAAGACAAAATTTGCTGGCCAGGGCAGAAGTAGACAAGGCATTACCGTCTGCCTGCAGGAGCTTGTTAATCCCTTGACCGCCGGGAGTCCCTGCTGAGTTAATGTCTTCAAAAAACTGAAAAAGCAGCTTGCTTGAAAAAAATCCTTCCGTCACCAAGGTGGTGTATTGTGTTCTTGTCAATTGACCAATGAGATTCTTCTTTTACTGAAATTTTGTTTTAAAAAAAGAAAAGGACTGTCTTTCTGCAAGTTTAATTTCTTGCAAGAAATTGTTTGTCACCATTTGGAATGCCAAAGCATCCTCTTGATGAGTGAACCCAGAGCCTTCTCAACATTGTTTTTTTATCAGTATCTGTGGAGTGCAGCCCCCACCTTCGCTAACTCCACCACACGACTGCTTCTGCTTTCATCTCAGAGAGTTTCGGCTTTAAATTGTCTCAAGTTGTTAACCTTACTGTTATCTTAAAACCCACATCACAGCATCTTCTTCAACACACTCACACACACACATGGAACATTAGTTCAATTAGAGGACAGCATAGTTCAACAGTGGACAGCATTATAAGCAACACGTAACAGAAGAATAAACTCTAAAATTATAAAACATGTGGAATGAGCATAAATTCCCATAACACTCCCTCATCTGAGCATGAAACACTCACTAAACAAAATAAATCAACATTAAAACATTATAGACATCATTCAGAGTAATACAAATATGATAATAAAACATTGCAGAGGGCTGTTTTTGTGCTAACAGAGGTTGAGAAAGCTTTTTAAGGAAAAAGAGAAAATTAAATCACATTAATACACATTATAATCATGATAGTGTGGGACCAATTCTGGAACTGGGTTCATATCAGGTTGTACAGGACCGTAATCAGGGATACTGGCAGTTGATTTAAGTTTGTATTGACCCATTGATGAACTAATCATTTTACTGATACATCCTCTCGGTAGAGGAGTTAAACAACATCTAAACGATGCGAGCAGTATCAATACTGTTAATCCAGGTAACAAAATTCTCATTAATGTTTGTTGCCATCCTGCAAAAATATTACACCAGAAACCACTTGTAAATTGTCTTTTTGCTAGTTCATCTCTGTTCAGTTCATATCATATTTTCAATTCTTTGTTGAATCTCATGTCCGTCTGCGTCATTTTCAGGTATGTAAGTACAGCAAGCTTCTTCCACCATAACACGTACTCCATGTGTTCCATGGCTTCCTTGTTGGTGCCATTGTCACCTGCTTTCCCTTTGAGACTTTCTCCTAAATTCTCAGGGTGGTGTTGGTTTCTTTACCAGGACCAGGACATAGGGCTCTCTGTAAGAACATTCCCCCCGCTCCCCGGACTTCGGCCACAGAGAAGTAATTCGAGCCCTCTAAGTTTTCCCCAGGGATCAATGCAAGCTTTCTTTAGAGTGCATCCGGAAAGTATTCACAACGCTTCACTTTTTCCACATTTTGTTATGTTACAGCCGTATTCCAAAATGGATTAAATTCATTATTTTCCTCAAAATTCTTCAAACAATACCCCATAATGACAACGTGAAAGAAGTTTGTTTGAAATCTTTGCAAATTTATTAAAAATAAAAAAATCACATGTACATAAGTATTCACAGCCTTTGCCATGACACTCAAAATTGAGCTCAGGTGCATCGAGGCACAGATCTGGGGGAAGGGTAAAGAAACATTTCTGCAGCATTGAAGGTACCAGTGAGCACAGTGGCCTCCATCATCCGTAAATGGAAGAAGTTTGGAACCACCAGGACTCTTCCTAGAGATAGCCGCCCGGCCAAACTGAGCGATTGGGGGAGAAGGGCCTTAGTCAGGGAGGTGACCAAGAACCCGAAGAACAACCATCTCTGCAGCACTCCACCAATCAGGCCTGTATGGTAGAGTGCCCAGACGGAACCCACTCCTCAGTAAAAGGCACACGACAGCCTGCCTGGAGTTTGTCAAAAGGCACCTGAAGGACTCTCAGACCATGAGAAACAAAGATTGATCTCTTTGGCCTGACTGGCAAGTGTCATATCTGGAGGAAACCAGGCACCACTCATCACCTGGCCAATACCATTCCTGCATCATGCTGTGGGGATGTTTTTCAGCGGCAGGAACTGGGAGACTAGTCTGGATCGAGGGAAAGATGAATGCAGCAATGTACAGAGACATCCTTAATGAAAACCAGCTCCAGATCACTCTGGACCTCAGACTGGGGCAAAGCTTCATCTTCCAACAGGACAATGGCCCTAAGCACACAGCCAAGTTAACAAAGGAGTGGCTACGGGCCAACTCTGTGAATGTCCTTGAATGGCCCAGCCAGAGCCCAGACTTAAACCTGATTGAACATCTCTGAAGAGATCTGAAAATGGCTGTGCACCGACGCTCACCATCCAACCTGATGGCGCTTGATAGTTCCTACAAAGAAGAATGGGAGAAACTGCCCAAAAATAGGTGTGCCAAGCTTGTAGCATCCTACACAAAAAGACTTGAGGCTGTAATTGGTGCCAAAGGTGCTTCAACAAAGTATTGAGCAATGGCTGTGAATACTTATGTACATGTGATTTTTTTTTAATTATAAATTTGCAAAGATTTCAAACAAACTACTTTCATGTTGTAATTATGGGGTATTGTTTGTCGAATTCTGAGGAAAATAATTAATTTAAACCATTTTGGAATAAGGCTGTAACATAACAAAATGTGAAGTGCTGTGAATACTTTCCGGATGCACTGTAGTTCCATGTGTGGTGTGTGTCATAGTGCTGTGGAACAGAAACTACTACAGTGATGTAAGTAGTTTCGTGTTGAGCAATTGTTTTTGCAGCTTTATCTGCCCTCGCATTCCCCATTAGAGATTGGATCAGAGGCGTTAGTATGCACTTTGCATTTACATACAGACAATTTCGCTGTCAATAAAATTGCATTCAACAGCTCAGCCACCAGAGTACTGTATGATATGGGTTTGCCAGTGGATATAAGAAAATCTCATTGTTTACAAATTGCCCTAAAATTATGATCTAACCCAAATGCATATCTGCAATCTGTGTAAATGTTAGCTGTTTACCCTGTGCATATTTGCATGCAGCAGTGAGAGCCTCTTGCTCTGCAATCTGTGCTAATAAGTGTAAGGCCAGGGGCCCTTACTCAATTGTGTAATGTAAAGAAAGCACTGCAAACCCCACCCTGGTGTTACCAGTTACTGAGTGTCTGGAAGCCGAGCCTTTCACAAACAATTCCTATTCTGCATTATCTAATGGTGTGTCCTTGAGATGCAAGTAACAAAGAGAAGTTATTATTTCCACACAGTTGTGTTGCTCCCCATCCTCTGCTGTAGGGAGGAGAGTTGCAGGATTTGAAACATTGCAGCATTTATTAGTAATTTTGGGCATCTGTAAAAGTACAGCATTGTACATCAAACAAATTGCTGCAGACAAATGCACTGTTTTTCCACCCAGCAACTTCACAGAATGTGGCACCAAAAGAGTTAAAGTCCCTTTAGGCCAACACTGCTTTTTCTGCTGCTGCCACTGCCCTCAAACATTTTGGCAACCCTGCTGCTACTGTGTCAAGTTTTGATGAAAAGTATGCAACATTTCTTATAAGACCCCCATGCTCTTGTAAAAACACTTAAGTAGAAAACTCTACTTTTTTTGTAATTTGCTTAGGAATTCTTGTTATTGCTTCAATACGTTTGGGTGATAGTGATTTTACCTCATCTCTGATCACATGACCCAAAAATGTAACTTAAATTTTAACTCACGGCAGTTTTGCCAAGGTAGTTTTATGGCCATTTTCCGCAAGATGTTTTAACAGAGCTTTAGTATCTTGTTCGCAGGCATCCTCTGATGGAGAATAAATCATTAGATCATCAACATACTGCAGAAGTGCACTTCCAGCTTGCAATGAGAGGCTCTCAAAGTTTTCTTTCAATGCTGCATTATAGATAGCCAGGCTTTCATAGTACAGAAAAAAAAGCATTTGACAAATCAACAACAGAAAACCATCTGCTGGTAGCCAGCACTTCTGACAATATAGTGTGTAGGTTTGGCACATTTGGAGCGCAAGCATGCACAGCTGCATTCACAGCTTTTAGATATTGTACAAATCTCCATTCTACTGGCTGGCCAACACCACAAATCTATTTAACTGGAAAAATTGGAGTGCGCACTGGAGATGTTGGGCAGAGCACAATAATGCCTGCGCTCAACAACGATTCAAAAACTGGGGTAATACCCTGCTTTGCTTCCAATTTCTAGGATATTGCTCTTTACACGGTCTGTACGAAGATTCTGAGTGATCAAAACTGGTTCAACATTCTTTATCATACCTACAGTTAAGGTCAGAAATGTACATACACCTTAGCCAAATACATTTAAACTCAGTTTTTCACAATTCCTGACATTTAATCATAGAAAACATTCCCTGTCTTAAGTCAGTTAGCGTCACTATTTTAAGAATGTGAAATATTAGAATAATAGTAGAGAATTATTTATTTCAGCTTTTATTTATTTCATCACATTCCCAGTGGGTCAGATGTATACATACAATTTGTTAGAATTTGGTAGCATTGCCTTTAAATTGTTTAACTTGTTTCAAATGTTTTGGGTAGCCTTTCACAAGCTTCTCACAATAAGTTGCTGGAATTTTGGCCCATTCCTCCAGACAGAACTGGTGTAACTGAGTCAGGTTTGTATTTGCACTTTTCACACCAATACTCATCTCTATGAATCTCTATCATATCTAGAATGTGTCTCCTTCCTGAGCAGTATGATGGATGCATGGTCCCATGGTGTTTATAATATTGTTTGTACAGATGAACATACCTTCAGGCATTTGGTAATTGCTCCCAAGGATGAACCAGACTTGTGGAGGTCCACAATTTGTTTCTGAGGTCTTGGCTGATTTATTTAAATTTTTACATGATGTCAAGCAAAGAGGTACTGAGTTTGAAGGTACAGTATTGAGTAAAATTATAATTATAAAAAAATACATCAACAGATACACTTCCAATTGACTGAAATCGCCAATTAGCCTATCAGAAGCTAATTGCCTTAAGGCTTGACAGAATTTTCTGGAATTTTCCAAGCTGCATAAAGGCACAAGTAACTTAGTGTAAACTTCTGACCCACTGGAATTGTGAATAGTCAATTAAAAGTGAAACAATCTGTAAACAACTGTTGACTTGTGTCATGCGCAAAGTCGTGAACAACTTGCCAAAACTATAGGTTGCTAATATGAAATCTGTGGAGTGGTTAAAAAATTAGTTTTAAATGACTTAAATCTAAGTGTATGTAAACTTCTGACTTCAACTGTACATAGTGTATGATCTTTGGTTTGGGCCCATAAATTATTTGGCACTTCAGCTAGTTCAGGGGCAGTTCCCCCAATGTGAAGAATGCTGGGGGAAATGTGTGTTCTGGCATTGGGTTCCCAATATTGTGTCTCTTATGCGATACTGGGCAGTTGCACTCCAATATATATCTTCATTCCAAAACAAACAGTCTGTTTTCACCTAATGCTTTCATACAGGGATTTCAAACCAACCCTTCTCATACTGTAAATCTGGTCCTTCTGACACAAATGCAGTAGTCTAATGAATCACCTTCTGTAAAATCAGTTCTTTCCTGCCTCATATGTGTGTGCCAATTCCAAAACCTCACTGCATTTTTCACTTTCAGTCAATTGACATTCATAAGCATATACTGTAACTGTGTTTAAGTTACATTTTATCATCGTTTTCACAATCCTGCCACTTAATTTTGGCTTAGTTTGAAATTCCTTTGTCATTATTGCTGACTCTGCAGCACCAAAATCTACCAAAAATGTTACTATGGTGTTTCTTATGGGGCTTTTCCACTGCATGGTACAACTCAACTCTGCTCGCTTTTTTGATGTATAGTGCAGTTGTCCTTCAGATGTCACCTGATCAGAATCCTCTTCATGCTCATTTGGATCCACCCCTCATTCATGCTCCTCTTCCCATAACTTCCTCTCTGCCCCTTCCTGTATGGATACCTGTGCTTCAAAGGCATTTAGCCAAGCCATTTGCAGGCATGCTGCCATACACTTTTCTTTTTTTTTTCCTCATTCAGAGTTTTCTCAGCATGTAAAGCATATATTTCAACATCAGCCAGTCTGCCAGAATCACAGTCAACACTGATATAGTTCTCAGTCCTTCACCAAAACAGCTGTGCAAATGCCATGCCAAAAATTTTAATCATATATTTTATTGGTTACAATATGAAAAAGTACCTCCTACTGAAAAATCTACCTATTTCCTTTCCTGACTTTCCAAGAGAATTGGCCATTTCTCTCCAACTCTTCTTTTTCTCCACCTTTCTCCACTGTGGTACAGTTCAGATGAAACATCAAATAGGCACTGGTGCTCCTGCCAATGTTCCACAAATTGTTCCTCCATTTCTTCGGTCCAATGAGACTTTCTTGATACCGCAGCCATGCTAGTTGATGTTCTGTTGCAGGTACATCAGGACTCCTCCCACTGAAACTTCCCGTGCCCTGTTTCTTAGTTTAACTCTTTTTATTAATGCTTTTCAATCAGAGAAAAACAATACATTTGTTTCCACATATTAACAAGAAAATCAGGATGAGATTAAACAAAAGTATTCCTTACTCTCTGAGTCAGTTTCAAAAGCAAAAAAAAAAGAAAACAAAGTATATATACAAAAATAAAACATTATAGAATTATAAATGCTATAGCTCCAAAATATAGTAAAATATTAAACAAAAAAAACAATTACAATAATATTCAATTAGAATATATATGTACTGCATATATACATACAGTATAGTAACAATATAGACAAAATTAGAATATAGACAAAATTAAGCAAAAATGTAAATAATAATAATAAAAAATAAATACATTTAAAAAAAATAAATAAAAAAAAAGCACATCAAAAAAATAAATAACTTGCACCTTTGTGGACAATCACTGTCAACTACTGGGATAACCAAATACAATTTTCCCCCTTTTTTTAATGTACACTCTTAATGTTTCTTAATTAGTTAGGAATGAGGGAGGGGACAAGAACAGCAAGGGTCAAATGCAGAGGGAGGGATACAAATAAGAATATTTTTATGCCATTAATTCTACCTACAAGTGAAAGTGGGAGAGTTGTCCTCCTAGCAAGATCCTGTTTTGTTCTCTCCAAAATTGGAATACAGTTATGCTTGAAGAGATCTAGATGTTTCTGTGTTACTGTAACTCCCAGGTAACGAAAACTATCTGAGGCTGATTTAAATGTAGAGCTAATGCTGAAGGAGCTCTTGCAGTAGAATGAATTGGAAAAAAACTTATCCAAGTTTAATTTATAGCCTGAGACACTACTGAACTGTCCTAAAATACTCAAAACATGGGGAAGACAAGTTTCTGGATGTGAGACATATAACACTAAATCATCAGCATATTAGGACATTTTCTGTTCTTTTCCTGCTCTAAAAATGCCAGTTGTATTACAATTAGTAAAAAAAAGGAGATTGCAAGAGGCTCTATAGCAAACAAAAGTGGGGACAAGGGGCAACGCTGTCTCGTCCCACAGTGAAGAGAAAAATATTCAGAAATAATACCATTTGTTTTTACAGATGCCACAGGGGAAGAATATAAGAGTTTAACCCAGGACACAAATTTATAGAGAATCTTAGCCAGGATTTTCACATCTACATTAAGAAGGGAAATTGGACGGTAAGACCCACATTCTAGGTTTTTTTTTAATCTATGGAAGGAGGAATATCTACATTATTTAGGGATTCTTCAAAAAAATGAAAGTAGTAGTGGGGAAAGCTGAGAAGAAAACTTTTTTTAAAAACTCTGTGGGAAAGCCATCTGGACCCTGGGATTTTCCACTCTGCATCTGTGTAATAGCTTGCAGAATTTCGGTTAGACTGATAGTATCATCTAATTTGGTTTTTGACTTGTTACTAATTTGAGGGATGTCAAGATTTTCAAAAAAAACTGTTAATAATATTAGAGTCTTTGAGGGAGTTTGACTGATACAAAGAAGAATAAAAAGATTTAAATTGATTATTTATTTCTTGAGGGTCTGATACAATATTTCCTATTGAGGTTTGGACTTGAGCTATAAAATGTTTTGCAGTTTGTAGTCTAAGTTGTAATGCAAGTGCTTTACGTGGTTTATCACCAAATTCAAAGAAACTGTGTTGTGACTTAAGTAGAAGTTGCTCAGCATGGCTAGTAGAAAGGAGATTATATTCAGATAGTAAAAAAAACCCTTTCATTATATAGTGATGGGGTTGGACGTTGTGCATATTTCTGGTCCAATATGCCAATCTGTCTAGAGACTTCACAGAGCTTTTTATTTTGCAACTTTTTGATATAAGTAGAAACTAAATTATTTCTCCACGCAAGTAAGCTTTGAGCATTTCCCAAAGGATAGATACAGAAATCCCTTCTGTAGAGTTCACCTCAAGAAAAGTGGAGATCTTTTCAGAGATAAACTTAACAAAATGGCCATCTGATAAGAGTTACACATTAATTTTCCAAACACGAGAAATCGTACAACCACCAGGGAGGGCCAGTTCAAGAATTACTTGGGCATGATCAGAGATGGTTATACTATCATATGAAGATTTTACTAATTGAATAAGTTTGCTGTCAATTATAAAATAATCGATACGCAAGTATGGTGAACTGAAGAAAAGAATGAAAATATTTTAGAAGTGGGGTTCAAATGGCGCCATTTGTCGGTTATTCCATACCACTCCAAAAAGGAATTCATTGTTTTAGAGGACTGAGACAAAAGAGCTGGTTTGGGAGATAACCTATCTAGAGCAGTATTAAAGATACAATTAAAATCGCCTCCCATGATCAACTGGTAAAAATTCAGGTCTGGGAATTTAGAAAAAAGTTTTATAAAGAAGTCTGGATTATCCCAGTTAGGGGCATAAACACTTGCTAAAGCGACCTGATTATCATAAAGAGCTCCTGAGACGATTACGTATCTACCATAGGGGTCTGAGATAACTTTAGAAGGATTAAATGTAGTATTCTTGTTAATTAAAATGGCTGTGTTTCTAGCTTTACAATTAAATCCTGAGTGGAATACCTGCCCCATCCATGACCTCAACAAGTTTTTATGACTCGAGTTTTTAAGATATGTTTCCTGTAAAAAAACACGTTGGCCTTCAACTTTACTAAATTTGAAAGAACCTTTACACTTTTTACTCGATTGTTTAAGCCTTTTACGTTCCAGCTAATTAATTTAACCCTACCCTCAGATTTCTTCTAGATTTAGATCATGTCCGTCAAACCTTGCTCGCTGCAGTCTTAATGACAGAACTAGCAAAGTCCATCGCTGCCTGTGTCCAGTGGCTTTTCAATACTGCTGTGAACGGTGTGCATTTCAGTGAGGCGAGCCAGATAATCGTACGTGTTTTCATTTGGTCCTTGTTTGCATGCTGATATTTTATGGAGATCCATGCACCTCTGGAATGTAGTTCTGATGCTGTTCATCAGGTCGTTCACTGAATGTAACCAGTAATCTCTGTATTTCTCCATTGGAGGGTCGAAACTCTGAGATTAACTGCCGCACATACTCTTCCCACAGAGTTCAAATCAGGATCGTCTGAATATTTCAAACGCAGAGACAATTTGTCAGTTTTTCCTGTACCTGCCTGCATTTTCCTTTCCCTCAAATTTGCTTCTGTCAGCCAGTCTGTATATGCTTTCCAGTCTGCTTGAAAAATTACTTGCTTCTTTTGTTTCCTTTTTGACATACTGTTATGTTCCTCCCTACTTCTTTTTTCCTTTTCTTCTAGCTTCTCTCTAAGTTGTTTGAGCTGTCTCATTCTGCAACTCCCTATTTTAGGAAACCCACACTCCACTACCCAGACTCACAGTTGATCACAACATCCATTGCCATAATTAGTTATCATGTACTGACAATTTGGAGAACCCAAATTGGGTTAATCTACAATTGAATTATCCCCATTTTTGCTTTTGTTCGAACCCACACCGTCCAACAAGTGGTGTCGCTGCAACAGATTTTATAACCATAGTTATAAAATGTACAACTAGCGGAGCGTCCCGACTCTAGTGACTTGAGTGATTGGAGTCTCCCTTGACCTACCCTAGTGACATGTCAGCCAAAATAATTCCCTGAATTATTTAGATCACTGCCCTTTTCCCAAAATATCTTACATGATGTTTCTTCTTACCAGAAGTAAACCACCTCAGTTCTTTGGGCCGTGTGTGATCCAACCCCATTCTCAGCATTCCGTGAGCAGTGTCTCATCCAGGGACGCAAAAATTGTCATGGAAATTCTGAAAGAATAGACTCAAAGGACTGTCATTCTGTAAATTTAATTTCTTGCAAAATGTAATGTTGGGGTGCTTCTCCTAAAGTCCACAATTATCTCCACCGTTTTGAGCGTGTTCAGCTCCAGGTTGATATGATTGCACCAGTGAGCCAGCCATTTCTGTATCTGTATCTTGAGTGCAGGTTGAGTAGCAGGAGGGGGGGTTGCAGGAGGGGCTAATGTTTGTGATAAGTGTAGGTCACAAAGGTATTGACTATCCTCCAAATTCCCCAGATATCAATCTGACTGAGCATCTATGGGATTTTCTGGAGCAACAAGTCCAATTCACGGATGTCCCACCTCGCAATTTACAGGACTTAAAGGATCTGCTGTTAACGTCCACAGGACACCTTCAGAGGTCTTGTTGAGTCCACGCCTTGACAGATCAGGTCTGTTTTGGCAGCACAAGGTGGTTTTAATGTTGTGGCTGATTGGTGTGCATAGCACGCACAGGCTGGTAATGCTCTTGCTGCTATTTTCAGACCACAGAGCTTGTGGCTATTTGCACATGCGAGCACTACTCACAAACGACTTTCACTGGAATTAGTACCCCTAATTAGTAACACAGATTAAAGAGTTTATAGATATTATAATAAACTGATTATGAAAGAAAAACCACTGGTATCAGATCAGTATCGTTATTGGGCGATACTGAGATTTCAAGAATCTGAATCAAATCGGTAGAGGAAAAAGTGGCATTGGTGCATCCTATCTTAATACTAGGTGTAAACAGGATCTTAAAGGCAAAATAATTGGCCACCTAAGCAAAACAGGCATTATTTCCACACAAGACCATTATGAACTTTATAATCACATTTTTTTTTTTTTTTTTGATAAACCACTGATACTGATAAAACAGTATCTTTTTGAGGTCATACCACATGATGGTCAATATTGGCTACAACCCAACAACAGTTTAAACAGCCGTCTATTTGATGCAAGTGTTTACATCTGGAAAATGTATCTATTAGACAGAATATTTTATATAGAAGAAAACAATTCATACAATATTTGTTGCATTTCACAGCATCAACAACAGTTTCTAAACTAATGTTTTGAAATTTGAAAAAGTAAAATTGTGAAATTTGGCAAACAAATCATAAAGAATTTGGGGTCTCTTGACTCTAAACTTTTAGTGCCACCAAAAGTTAAAAGTTGCTGGTATCAAGGGATTTAGACGGGCAAGGAGGAGGCAAGAACTGGCTTGACAATATAAATAAATAAATAAATATAAAAATTTTTTATGAGAAACTTAAACAAAAGACACAAACACACACATGATGGTCAGCTGACCGTGAACAAACTCTCTCTCATTGCACCACCTTCCGCAGTCACCCTTTATTCCTCTCGGAGGCTTAATTAGCCTGATAAGGGACCGGGTGTGTATAATCATGACCCGGCCCCACCCTCGTTCTCTCAGGCTGGGGAGCCCCCGGCATGATGTACACCCCCTTCCCTGTAGAGGGGCGTGCCTTCCGCCCCATCAGCCGACAGGTCATCCCCATCTACCTGGATTAGGGAGGGGACAAGGGGAGGGAAACAGAAATAATTAAAATGGGTGGGTACTTCCTGTAACAGTGTAGTAACACCCCAAATAAACACTGTAAAATATAAAAGAGAGGAAAAAGTCCAACACGGAGCGGCAGTAAGAGAGAGAGAGAGATGAAAAAAACCCCCAAAAAAAATACTTACTCACCAGTTCTCGGATACGCTGTAGCTTGGTCCTCGGCCACTCCTCCACCCTCTAACAGATGACAGCAGTGCCTCCCCGGGCGGATCGGAGGTAGTACTCCAGCCCCTGGTGGACGGAACGCCCCGCCGTGTTCTCGGGGAACAAAAGGGGTCTCCCCCACCCCTGGAAGCAGTTCTCCCGCTCCAGGCGGTCGGCAGCGAGCCCATCCCCCGTCGCTTTCGGCGGCCGTTCCTCCGCTTACGGGCGGCCGGGCTCCTCCGTCCCGTGGCAGATGGCCGCTCCATTGGGGTGGACGGTAGTAGCGAGAACTCTACTACGGCGTATCTGTCTCCTTCCCGGGTCTACGGCACCAGTGTAAAGGGATTTGGATGGGCAAGGAGGCGAGAACCGGCTTGACAATATAAATAATAGTTTAATGAAAAACTTAAACAAACGACACAAACGCACATGACGGTCAGCTGACCGTAGACGATCTCTCTCCCGTCGCACCACCTTCAGCAGTCGGCGTTTATCCTTCTCGGAGTCTTAATTAGCCCGATAAGGAACCGGGTTTGTATAATCACAACCCGGCCCCCCCACCCCCCGTCACAGTTACACTTATGTTTATGCTCATAACTTTTAAACCGTTAGTCCTTGGAACAAAATTTCCTCCCTATTAGATTTTCCACCATTTCGAATTTCTGAAAAAACTACTTTTTCAAACTCCTAGGAAAATATGGCCTAGGCACAAAATTTGGCATGTAGGGACACTTGTGAGAAAAAGCTATTAAAAGTTTTTGACAGACCAAACCATTCTTGTATGATGAATTGAACGGCAAGCATGCCAAATCGGGATGCTGACTCTTCTCAACGCTTTGGCTTATAGAAACGGTATACGTCATAGCCATCATGACTTGAGTGTGCCTGCACAGTTTTGCACAATGCCTCCTACTGGTCAAGATAAAAGAAAAATGGCTATTTTGCTTATAATGTCTGAATACTTTGGCCTGAAATCTTAAGGTCTTTTTATATTCAGTGGGGGAATACATTCAAATGATACCAATTTTTCTTATGTCGCCATAAGTGGCGTCGGCCATTATGAATGTTGTCGCAAAATATTTTATTTTACAAATGCATTGGTGTATCATTACGAAATTTGGTATGTATCATCAGCACAATGCTCAGAGGGTACCTACACACTTTGGGGTGTATCATCTAGAGAAACTCATGGCAAAAAGTTGTCAAAACAACAGACCAAACGGTGACATTAAAAAGTATTTGCCCCGTCCTCATTTCTTCTAGTTTTGTGTATTGTTCATAATAAATTGTTTTTGCAAACAAAGCCACACAATTAAACACAAAATACATTTTTCAATGTTTTTATTGATTTAGTAAGTAAGGGGGAAAAAACGTTTTCACACAGGCCCATTTGGTATTGGATAACTTATTTGATTCAATATATAACTGTATTTTGTGTTTACTCAGATTGCCTTTGATTTATAATAGATTTTGTTTTCATTTTTGAAACAATTTAGAATGAGATCTACACAAAAACAGAAGAGATCAAGAATCTGAGACTTTATCTCAGCAACACTTTTGCAAACTGACATGAAACTTTGTGTGTTTGTCACCACAATTTGACTGCACAATATACATTTGGTCACAGCGCCACCTATTGGTCATAAATTAGGCCTATAATGAATTGTTTTATAATAAAAGTGATTCTAGTGTTTTTGTTTTTGAAAAATGCAATTCCTTGCATGTCGTTGGAGAACTTTTCCCCCATAATTTCTGATTGCAGCTATAATTATAATTGTTCTTTTGAGAGAAATTACATCTTGTTTTCTTTCTACATTTCAAATCATTTGCAAGGCAAATAAAGATGAAATTTGTTCACTGTGACAACCCTGGGCAATGATTTTTTCTATGAGTCAGTAGAGAGCCTGATTGGCTGAAACTCTTCCCACATGAAGTGCAGTGGTATGGTTTCTCTCCAGTATGCACTCGCTTATGTGCTTTCAGGTTTCCTGAAATACTGAAACTCTTCCCACATGATTTGCAGTGGTACGGCTTCTCTCCAGTATGCACTCTCTCGTGTTTTTTCAGGTTTCCTGAAGTAGTGAAACTCTTTTTACAATGTGAACACTTGTAAGGTTTTTCTCCAGTATGGATTCTTTTGTGACTTTCCAAGTCACAAGCTCTGTAAAAGGCCTTCCCACATTCAGAGCACACATGATCTGTCAAACCGGTGTGTTTTTTCTGGTGGACTTTAAAACTCTGCACAAATGAAAATCTTTTTCCACAAAGTGAACACAAGTAAGGCTTCTCATTTGGATGAATTTTCCAGTGTGTTCTTAAGACTGATGCTGAAGAAAATGTTTTGCTGCAATGATCACAGCTATATGACTTTACTTCAGAGTGCACAGACAGATGTTTCTTGAGATTGCATGCCTGTATGAAACACTTCCCACACTGATGGCATTTGAAAGGCTTTTCTCCAGTGTGAATTCTCAAGTGATTAGTAAGATTTTCTTTACATTTGAAACTCTTTCCACACTGAAAGCAGGTGAATGGCTTCTCTCCAGTGTGAATTCTCATGTGCCTAGTAAGATTTTCTTTACATTTGAAACTCTTTCCACACTGAAAGCAGGTGAATGGCTTCTCTCTAGTGTGAATTCTCATATGCCTAGTAAGATTTTCTTTACGCTTGAAACTCTTTCCACACTGATGGCACATGAAAGGCTGCTCTCCAGTGTGACTTCTCATGTGTCTTAATAGAATTTCTTTACGTTTAAAACTCTTCATACATTGATAGCATGTGAAAGGCTTCTCACCAGTGTGATTTCTCATGTGACGCTTTAGATCTGCTTTATGTGCATAAATCTTTCCACACTGATTGCAGGTGAAAGAGTGTTTTACTCTTGTTCTTTTAGTTCTCTTTTGTGAAAACATTCCAGTTTGTGAGCCACTAAAAGAGTTTTGTTCAGTTTTGAAACTATGAAGTGTCTGATCCGGATGGTGTTTCTCCTCCTTCACTTCATACAGTTCTTGATTTTCCTCTTTTACTATCAGATCTAAAATAAAAACACAAAAGGACAAATATTAAAATTATGGAAATAAAACTCAACCCAAATTCTATAGAAGAAAACTATTAAATGTATCAATATCTATTTTAATGTGATGTTTGTTAATGCGATCTGCTGCAAGGTTTAAGGAATTCAATGTTATGTGCATTTAGATTAGTTTTTTCTTAGATGAATTACATTGTCATTTTACAGCTCCAATGAGCTGTAGCCTCGAGGGCCACACTCAATTAAAAAAAAAAAAAATACTAAAATGTTAACAAGTGCTGTCTGCTGTCAGTCACTTAAAATATTTAATCAAGATTAATCACGTGATTTTTCATATTTAATTGTGATTAATCACACATTTCTAGTGCTGAAATTTGACAGACACACACACACACAAAAAGAAACGTCCTCGCTTGCAACTGCTTTTATTTTCACCAAACTTATGCTTGCAAGTATAAATATTTGTATGCACATAAAAAGATTCAACAACTAAGACATAACCTGAACAAGTTTCACAGACACGTGACTAACAGAAATGGAATAATGCATCCCTGAATAAGGGGAGGGGGTGGGGGTCAGAGGGAGGTCACGTGACGCCATGCAGGGAGTAAACGTGTGAGCAACAAGCTCTGCGCACTTTGCTACATTTTATATTATTTTTATGTGCTAACCTAAATTCGATACAGTCAGTTACAAATTTGCTCTTTGAGGTAAAATATGGCAAAGAAGTCAAAATCCTCGGGCTCTAGAGTCTCTAAAAGACACTAACATGCTCAGGATGAAAGCCCCATCAGGCCTACAGACCAGGGACTCAATTTGGTTGGTGCGATGGGAGAGGAGATCCAGCATCAACTGTCTAACATGTTGGTGATGCTGATGAAGTTTCTTGCTGACTTGGAGGATCTCGCTGTTATATGTTGATCGATTATGGTGCTGGAAACAAAATGATCTGAGTAAGTCACAAGAGTTGCGGATGTTGAGAAATGAATAGATTATCTGTAATCATCGGAGAGTGAATTATCCGCTAATCCACCCACAACTAAAATTGATTTGGAATGTTCTTGGAAAAATGTAAGATCTTGAGAATAGAAATCGCAGGAATAACATCCGAATTGTTGGAATTCCTGATCATGAGGAGGGCAGAGTTATGGTGAAATTCTTGGATGAGCTCTTTCCGAATCTACTCGACATAACAGGCCACAAGCTGGAAATCGAGCGAGCTCACAGAGTTCCGGCTGGTAGACCTACTGAGGGAAACAGACCCTGATCAATTTTGTTCAAATTTCTGAGATCATCCAATAAAGACCTTGTGTTGTGCCAAGCGAGGAACAAAGGAAATCTTTCTTTGCGAATTCGACAAGAGAAACCAGAGCAATTCAAGGAGTGTAAGAAACTCTTGCATCAAAGAAATTGGGGCTTAGGGTTTTATTGATGCACTAATGGAGATTGTGGTCTATATAATCTTTTTTTTGACACGCAATTGATTTTTTTCTATTATATCAAGATGTCAATCATTAATATGAATGGATTATCCCTCTCCACATGGAATGTGAATGGCCTGGGGTACCCCATAAAAAGAAGAAAGGTTGTTACTTTTCTTAAGCATAAGAAATATGATATAGTGTTTCTTCAAGAAACACATCTTTCCCCACAGGAAGCTGAAAAATTTGGGAAGATATGGTGTGGACATGTTTTTTTAGTGCTGGCTCACAATCTTGATCTACAATTCAAATATTTCAAACAGAGTAAAGATAAATTAGGAACAGTCGTTATTGTTTTAGATTAAATTCAGGGACAAAGGCTGATTTTTGGCTAATATTTACACACCTAATGCTGATGACCAGGGCTTTTTTATAGATCTTGCAAGCTGCTGGCACCCCTCATGATATAATATTGGGAGGAGACTTTAATCTTTTGATGGACTCAGTCCTTGATCACAGTGAAGTGAAAGTGTCCAAGCCCCCTAGTGTAACAGTGACGCTTCACAGGCTGTGTAAAATGCTTAGTCTTGCAGATATCTGGCAAGTTTTGAACCCATCTGGTAGAGACTATAAATTATTTTCAACAGTTCATATAATCTATTTTAGAATAGATTTGTTTAAATATATCTAAGTCTCTCATTTAATCTGTTGTTGACTGGTCAATTTGAAACATATCTCATATCATGCCCTTGTGAGTTTAGAGCTGTTGCCACATACTGAGAAAAATAAATCACATAGTTGGTGCTTTAATGTATCCCTTTTGTAAAATCCTTATTTCTAACAAATGTTAAAGGCTGAAATCTATGTTTATATGGAGACAAACTGGTCCTCAGTATCCTCTGTGGGTGTGGCTTGGGAGGCACTTAAGGCAGTAATTAGGGGTCAGAACATACAGTATGCCTCATTCCTTAAAAAGTCCAAAGCACAAGAACTCGTGGAATTGGAAAGGAATATTAAAAGGGCAGAGGCAGAGCTGAAGTGTCAAATGTCATCTGATGGCCTCAGAGCATTGACCCGATTTAAATATAGATATAATGCTATTTTGTTGCAGAAAGTGGAGTTATGATTAATCAGGGCAATACAGTCATACTTTGAGTCAGGGGACAAAGCAGGGAAGCTTTTAACTAGATATATAAAACAGAGAGTCTTTTTCCACCATTCCCTCAGTGAAATCTTTTTGAAATCAGTGAAAACATTTTCCTTGGCCAGTGATATTATTAATGCTTTTCAGGAATTCTATTTTGATCTACTGATGAAGATATTAGAAAATTTGTGGATCCATTAGAACTCCCTAAACTGACGACCAAGTGAAAAAACTCTCTTGATTCTGAGATAACCTTGGAGGAGCTTGATGAGTTTATTAGGTCCCTGCCAACAGGCAAAGCTGGATGGGCCAGATGGATTTGCCGCTGAACTTTTTAGATCTTGTGCTACAAAATTTTGCTAGAAGTTTATACAGAAGCATTAAAGAATGGAAAGCTTCCACCAACCATGACACAAGCCCGGCTCAGTCTAATTCTTAAAAAGGACAAAGATCCAAGTGAGTGTAAAAGTTATCGTCCAATTTCCCTGATCCAGCTAGACCAATCAAGTAAAGTTATAACATCTCTTATACATATAGATCAGGTAGGGTTTATTCAGGGCCGTAGCTCTTCTGATAATATTAGGCGTTTCATCAGTATCATGTGGTCGGTGGCAAGTAGTCAGTCTCAAGTCACTGCCATCTCACTCGATGCCAAAAAGGCATTCCTTGCCTCCACAGAATTATTAGTACTATCCTGTAGTGGCTTTCCAGTCAGTGGCCCAAACAGGGCATTAAATATTTGGGTATGTCTGACTTAGTTAGAGTAAATTTTGACCCTATAATAAAAAGATTTTCAAGTGATGTAGACAGGTGGGCTTCATTACATTTATCGATGATTGGGAAGGTCAATGTAATTAAATGAACTGTATTCCAAAATTCAACTACCTGCTACAGTCACTCCCTATAGATGCCCCCTCTCTTATTTTAAGCAATTTGAAAGTATAGCGAAGTCCTTCATTTGGAATGGTAAGCGTCCAAGATTGCACTTCAACAAATTACATAGGCCGATTGACAAAGGTGGGCTAGGCCTTCCCAAGATTTTGTTTTATTATTATGCTTTCAGTCTCAGTCACTTCCACCTGAAATAGCCCCTCGTTTTGTATTGAACAAGAAGTTCTTGCCCCTATTTCGGCATTGCGGGGCCTGTCTATCAAAACAACAGGTGAAGTTTAGTTACACCCCGTCATCTAGAATTTGAACTCAGTATGGACAAAATTGTCCAGAGTGTTTAATTTATTTGACTGCTGCTTCAAGCATACAGTTGAACCCAAAATTATGTAATGATAAGACCCCCTTCTGCTGGTCAGAGTGGATTGTCAGGGGGTTGCTGCACTTGGTGATCTATATAAGAATGGAGTGTTGAGATCCTTTGATAATTTGATGAAACATTTCCCAGATCTCAGTTTTATAGGTATTTACAGTTGCGCCACCTGCTCTGTACTATTTTGGGGAGTAGCGTACACCCCCTAAAGCGGCAAATACTTTGGGAGAGGTGCTTGCTGCTTTTGGTAAAGGACATGAGGCATCAGTGTATTACACTTTGCTAATTCAGAGTTTGGGGGATGGAGCTTTAACCTCTATTAAGAGATTATGGGAGAAAGATTTTAATTTGGTGTTGGAGGAAGGGGTGTGGGCCGGGATTTTACAAAACATCAAGTCTGCCTCTAGAGAGGCAAGGGTGCAAATATGCAATTTATGATTTTATTGGACCCCCTCTAGAATGTATAGGCTTGGTCTTAGATGCACACCCACCTGCTGGAGATGTGTTAGGATACAAGAGTTCTGGTTGAAAGTACAGAGATTTGTATGTAAAGTGGTCAACACGGTTTTAGTTTTGCCCCAGATTGCGTATTTTGGGGGATGGAGCGGTCCTACATGTGGGTGATAAATGGTCTGCACTTATATAGCACCTTTAACCTTGGTATTCAAAGCTATTTACACTGTGACTCATTCATTCATTCATTCACCAATGGTGAATTTGAGCTGCCATGCAAGGTGCTAGCCTGCCATTGGGAGCAACTTGGGGTTCAGTGGCATGTGGAGTTGTGTGGGCCAGGATTCGAACCACCAATCCTGTGATTAGTGGCCGACCCGCTCTACCAACTGAGCCACAGCCGCCTTGTGGTAAATACGTGGAGAGTTGGGTCCTGACAGGCGTGATGATTGGTAGGCGGTTAATTCTCTGGGGATTGAAGTCGTCTGATGCACCTTTGTTTTGTGACAGGGATGGCGAGTAGCCTTGAAAAGTATCACCCTGGTAACTGCCTAGCAACCAGATGGGTTACCCTAGCAACCAAGTAACAAATCACATATCTCTGCACCAGAACATCGTAGAGACTTGTGGGTTGACTTATTTCACTCAGGATGGCAAAGAGTCTTTTCAGTATAACCTTGGTAACTGCCTAGCAATCAGATGGGGTTACCCTTGCAACCAAGTAACAAATCATATATCTCTGCTCAGTGTGTCACAGCATATATATATATATATATATATATATATATATATATATATATATATATATATACTTCTTTTCCTAACAAAATGCATTTAGTTCCTTCTAAGAAAAGAATATGTAACAATAATATTTTTTCATAGTTTCCAAAAGAAAGTATTATACAATTATAAATACAGAAATGCACTAAAATAGCACCAATTTAAGTAACATTAAATGTTTTCCCAAGTCTATGTGGGAAGATTACAAAAGTTTTTATTGCAATGGGCATTAAATCTCTCAAATCCTCATCCTCCATAATATTAATCATGGCTATCCACTTTTATTCGCGCCAATTTGAATTCTACGTGAAAAGCGCTTGCAGAAAATGTTTTGCTTTTACGTAAATTATACTTATACAAATTGTCCAGTAATAAAGAAGTGCAACACCCCGCCGAGGAAATGCTGATAGGACCAGTTTGAAAACATGAAAAACATTCCGGTTTAAACCATTTCAATAAATAAAAAAATATCACTTTTGATTTTATCCATATTTACCTCATATTTGTGGCTTCTACGCTGGAAAAAGTGATGAAAGTTACTGTCCGTCACCTTTACTTAGACCAACCAGAGATATTATATACTGAGATATCAACCTACATGGCTCTATCCTAAGAGGGAGTGTAACAGTCAATTAGCATGTTACGGTAGTAAGTCAACGTTTGTGGATACCACGTAAATTAATAGGGAGAGCCGTAAACTGACACCTACCTATCACAAACTTGTCTGTGTGTTCTCTTATAAAACAGCAATTTTATTGTTGTTAACTCCACACTCAGTGCACATTCTTTCATTTAGTTGGGCAGCGAATCTTCAAATAATGACAAAATATGATGCATTATATCTTGATTATGAAATCTTATGTACATTTTGTAACAGATTATTTTATAACAGCCTATAATAATAAATAGACGATACACTAGAACTGTCACATATCGGCCTACCTCTGTGTTTTGTGTATCCCTTTTGTGTGAGCGCACAGGTCCATTTGTTTGGGACCGCCGTGCGTGATACCGCCGTGTGCTCTCCAGTGATGTCATGGTCCTGTCACCTTGCCAGGTTGTGTGTTTCGTCTGACGAGGACCGTGGCATCATCGTCCCCTTGTCTGTTTTTTCAAATCTGTTTCAGGTGCCGCTGGCATGCTGAATCAGCATTTCCATGGAAACCCTAATTGTTTCCCCGCTTATTTAAATTCCCTTGTGTGTCATGTCCGTTGTCAGATCACTGATATTGTTATTGGATGTGAATGTATTGTTTGCTGTCAAGTGTTAACCATGCTCTATTCTAGTTGGAGATTCCTTGTGTGTCTTGTGGTTGTCTGTCTCTAGAGGTGTATCATGCCCATACTCTTGGAGGAGGGTTCCTTATCTCCACCCATGTCAGACTGTTGCATGGGCTTTGTTTTGTTTAAATTGAACTTGTCGTTAATAAAGCCATTTGACTGTTCTCGCACCCTGGCCGCAACAACAAGACGCAATGCAGCAGCCAAAGATGTTTGTTATTATATATACAGTTGACGAGTACTCGAGTAGACAAAATGACCAAAACGCCAATCCCTAATAGATAGATAGATAGATAGATAGATAGATATCCTCAGGAGGACTTCTAAGCTGTTGTGGGTTTAGGGGCTACTTTTAGTGTAAAAATGCTTCAAGAATTACTCATTAGATGAAAATGTTATGAGTCCTAAAATTAGAAGTGACACACCCCAAATTTTTAAGAATTGCTCCTAAATTTCCACATTAGGAGCTACTTTTAGCCTTAAGAATTTTTGTGAACATGGGCCCAGAACACATTTGAAGAAAAAAAGAAAAAAAAGTAGGTGCTTAAAATGCAAGTGAATGGAGATTTGAAGGTCCAAAAATCATGTCATCGATACAACTTCAGTGGTTAAATTAATGTCTTCTAAAGCGACACAATCACTTTTGGTGAAAAAAAAATCATAAATAAATATTTAAGTACTTTTTTTAACTATAAAGCTGGTCATTCTTGTGCTCTAAACTCATAATTACAATATTTCGGACTCCAGTAAAAGTGCACATAAGATGAGAGGGTAAATAAATGTTTTATTCTTAAAGCCATTTTACTTGCTGTTTTGTCTGATAAAATTATGAAATTTTGAGTCATGACCAGAACCGTCAGACACAGGAACAGTTTTTTCCCTCAGGCCATCCATCTAATGAACAATTAAATTGCCCCATTGAGCAATAATTATGTGCAATACACAGTTTAATTTAAATTAAAATTTATATTATCCAACTTATCCACTTCTGCCATTACTTACATTGCTCTGTACATAATATACAGGTTTTTGTTCTTTATATAACAGATTGTAATAGATTTGCACTACGTGTGTATGTGGGTATGTATGAAGGTGAGTGTATGTCCGTATATGTATAATTATTTATTTTGTGTTCTTTTTTGTTTTTTATTACCTATGTCTTGCTGCCGTTTTTGGTATTGTTTGTTTGTATTGTTGTTGACTGGAAGCTCCTGTCACCTAGACAAATTCCTTCTATGTGTAAGCATACTTGGCAATAAAGCTGATTCTGATTCTGTTTCTGAAATATGAATTAATAATTAACTACAGTCATCAAATGTGTTGAACTTGAAGTTTTGTTACATTAATCTTCATGAAAAGACAATAATAAATAATGAAGTATGGACACAAACCTCTTTGTTCCTCTGTATCTTCATTTTTCATGACATTTGAACTGCATGATTCTGGATAACTCATGTCCTCACTCTCTTCTTTAATAAACATCATTTTACAATGTTTTATCTCGCAGATCTCAGTTGAAACACCTGGAGTAATTCCTGTTCGTGTTGAAACAAGTCTTCGTTTAGGGTG
This sequence comes from Xyrauchen texanus, assembly GCF_025860055.1. Taxonomy (NCBI): domain Eukaryota; kingdom Metazoa; phylum Chordata; class Actinopteri; order Cypriniformes; family Catostomidae; genus Xyrauchen; species Xyrauchen texanus. The sequence goes on along the minus strand of NC_068281.1, from coordinate 45,481,866 downwards.
ATCACAATATTGGCGGTATTTATAAACATGAATAAGAAGCTCAAATAGAGTAGAAACAAACAAAACAATAATGCCAGAAGTTTCTGCAGGTTTATAAGTATTAATAGAGAAGATCGTTTACCGTTTTCGTGTATGTGTAAACGTGTATGCGTTAAACATTATCTTACAAGGACACTTTGGTGCATTTATTTGTTTAAAAGTGAATGTTCTTCAAAACTGCAAATCTCTCAGAGCGCCGCCATTTAGAGTGACGTCATACAACAGCATCTCGGAAGGGACATTCTGAACGCTTAACGTGTTTTATTCTTGCATCGTATTAGAGGCTTAATGTAGCTAAAGTACAACAATATATATATATATATATATATATATATATATATATATATATATATATATATATATATATATATATAATAATAATATATATATAAAAAAAAATAATAATAATATATATATATATATATATATATATATATATATATATATATATATATATATATATATATATATATATATATATATATTTTTTTTTACTATTACTATATTTATACTATATATATATTTTTTTAATTTAATTTTTATTAATAAGTAAAAAGTATGATTTACCTTACAGTTAACACGTAAGAGTGCCATATACATTATCCAGTATTCAGTGATTCAGCAGCGCGAGCATGAGCTTTCTGATTCATTCAGACTGAATTAGGAACTGATTCACACTGCATTTCTATCATGTGTGACCAGTATATTGAAAATAATTGACTCAGTTGATTGATTTATTTGTTAATCTGACGTCGTTCTGATTCCAAACTAGCGACAGACATTGGCTATATTTTGATCATTGCAAACTATTTCAGATGATAAATAAGTGTTGAAAAAATCGCTATAAAATCAATAGGCAGACTCCGCAGTCCGCACAAGCGACTTGATAGGTCTAAATTTACAAGACACGTAATATAGTGTAATGTTATATTACGCCCGTTTCACGCATGATCTATATGCTGAATGTTTGCAGTACGTATTTTTAGAGTAGGTAGAGCATACAGACTGCACATGGATACAGCATGACAATCCTGCTACTTCCGCACCATGTACGCACCACATGCGTACTGCATATGTACTGCTAACGGATCATGTGTGAAGGCATTAGCCTTCTTTGATAAGCATAATTGTTATGGTAATAGAAATATGACATGTTATTATTAATCAGACTATTTAAGAAGACATTTGTGAGTAATGTGACCATGCAGTATAAAACTTAAATAAATATGCTTTAATAAATAATTAAAATATGGTTAATAGAGGAGATTAGAGTTAAAGTGTGCTATGAGAGATTCCCTCACTCTCTCTTCCTCCTCCTCTACTTCCTTCCTCCAATGGGTGATTAAAATCAGCTTTTTACAAGGGAGTAACAAATTGCATGATGCATAATGGCAGTAAGGCTACAAGTACACAGTACCTCCAACTAACCAGATAGTCTATTAATATTTAGATAGTTTTATTAGTTCAATACTGGAATTAGTCATTTTAATCCGGTTCTTTGTGCATTTGTTCGGTTTACAGCCAAAAAACTTTAGGCTACGTGAGAGTCGCTTATGATTCACATCGCGTACATTCATGTTACATGCATTTATTGTGTCACTTTCATTAATCTCTATGATTGAGCATCAATACATCTGAAACTCCATCTTACAAAAGACATAATTATTTCTTTAATTCAATTCTGTAATAGTTAGGTAAAACATTTCAGCGCCTTGACAAGGTTACAAACAACTTCTATACTTGTCAGTATTTGCACCTCATTTTCATTTTGATAAGACAAGTACCTAGACACACTGGGCAAAGTGATCAGCACCTTTGGACCGGACAGCTCCCGTAATGAAGTGCTTAAGTTCAACTTTATAACGAGCGATCTACATGCTGGTTTGGTAAACAGGCATCACTCCATTGTAAAATAGTGGCATAAGTTAAGATGACCGTAAAAGCTTAAGTTGCAATGCTATCGGGAAACCATTATCAATAAAGTGGCTTCGCTACTGAAAAGCTACTTGATTTATGAACTAGTAAAGCTACCAACTCACTACTGAGAAATTTAATTAAGCTAAAATCTTCGTTATTATTTGCAAATCTACCGCCCATCACTGACTATGTTCTGATAATACAATGCAATGAAAAATATGGAAACATTTTGAATGGGAAAGGCCACATTTTTTAAATGCATACATGCATATCTGACTGGACCATTATAGTTTTCAATTCAATTACCAATATATTTAATAATTTTTTTAGGATAATTATATTACAGTTATATTATAATTTCTGTCAGGATCCTATTTTTCTGCAGGGGATTATTTAATAGTTTAATAAGAATAATTCCGACTATCTGGGGTCTGATTTATTTAAATCTGAGAACCCCTGTTGTTGCACATAAGCCACATTAAGCGTTTTGCACGACAAGCGTTTCAGAATGTCCCCTCCGAGACGCTGTTGTATGACGTTACTCAAAGATGGCGGCGCTCTGAGAGATCATAATAGAGTTATAATAAACATTCACTTAATGTAAATACATTTAGTACATGTTCGTTGATAGAGACGCGAAAAACGTTAAACGATCTTCTCTATTGATATTTATAAACCTGCAAACTTCAGGCATTTTAGTTTTGTTTGTATCTACATTATTCGATCATCGGATTCAAAACATATCACCAATATTCTCATCATCCTAAACGAAAACTTGTTTCAACACGAACAGGAATAACTCCAGGTGTTTCAACTGAGATCTGCCGGATAAAACATTGTAAAATGATGTTTATTAAAGAAGAGAGTGAGGACATGAGTTATCCAGAATCATGCAGTTCAAATGTCATGAAAAATGAAGATACTGAGGAACAAAGAGGTTTGTGTCCATTCTTCATTATTTATTATTGTCTGTGCATGAATTAAAATGACAAAACTTCAAGAAGTTCAACACATTTGATGGCTGCATTTAATTATCAATTCGTATTTAATAATTTAATCAGATATAACAGTAATTAATCCTTCAATATCAAATATTAAACCAAATAGATTTTTAACAATTAGATTGCAAACTAAAACTGTCTTATTAAAATTAATTATTTCCAGTTGCTGAGCAAGTATCTGAATTTATCTATCAGCTTTTGCACTTTGACATGAATAACATTAATAGGCTGCACAATAGAGCAAAGACAAAGGGGTTGGAATATGGCAGTCATGGTATGGAGCCAATTGCAACACAAACAGTGAACACAATATGACCTTGTTCACATTCCCGGCATCAGGAAGAGAGTGGGCCACTTTACCGAGCCTACTTGAGACCTGAAGAAAGCGTTGCAACATATCAGTGTTCTCATACGTAGCCAACAAAAGTAGCACAGGCACTGAAAGTGACCTGCATTGTACCGTCAATCCCAGTAGGGTTAAAATATTTTCTTGGCAGGGAGAGCTCTCGCTCCACCTGTCACTGCTCTCACTTCACCTTTCACTACTCTCACTCCACCTGTCACTGCTCTCACTTCAGCTGTCACTGCTCTCACTCCACCTGTCACTGCTCTCACTCACCTGTCACTGCTCTCACTCCACCTGTCACTGCTCTCACTCACCTGTCACTGCTCTCACTCCACCTGTCACTGCTCTCAATCACCTGTCACTGCTCTCACTCCACCTGTCACTGCTCTCACTCCACCTGTCACTGCTCTCACTCCACCTGTCACTGCTCTCACTCACCTGTCACTGCTCTCACTCCACCTGTCACTGCTCTCAATCACCTGTCACTGCTCTCACTCCACCTGTCACTGCTCTCACTCCACCTGTCACTGCTCTCACTCCACCTGTCACTGCTCTCACTCCACCTATCACTGCTCTCACTCCACCTGTCACTGATCTCACTCCACCTATCACTGCTCTCACTCACCTGTCACTTTCACTGCTCTCACTCCACCTGTCACTTTCTCTGCTCTCACTCCACTTGTCACTGCTCTCACTCCACCTGTCACTGATCTCACTCCACCTATCACTGCTCTCACTCACCTGTCACTTTCACTGCTCTCACTCCACCTGTCACTTTCTCTGCTCTCACTCCACTTGTCACTGCTCTCACTCCACCTGTCACTGCTCTCACTCCACCTGTCACTGCTCTAACTCCAGCTGTCACTGCTCTCACTCCACCTGTCACTGATCTCACTCCACCTGTCACTGCTCTCACTCACCTGTCACTGCTCTCACTCACCTGTCACTGCTCTCACTCACCTGTCACTGCTCTCACTCCACCTGTCACTGCTCTCACTCCACCTGTCACTGATCTCACTCCACCTGTCACTGCTCTCACTCCACCTGTCACTGCTCTCACTCACCTGTCACTGCTCTCACTCCACCTGTCACTGATCTCACTCCACCTGTCACTGATCTCACTCCACCTGTGTTACTGATCTCACTCCACCTGTCACTGCTCTCACTCACCTGTCACTGCTCTCACTCACCTGTCACTGATCTCACTCCACCTGTCACTGCTCTCACTCCACCTGTTACTGCTCTCACTCACCTGTCACTGCTCTCACTCACCTGTCACTGCTCTCACTCACCTGTCACTGCTCTCACTCACCTGTCACTGCTCTCACTCCACCTGTCACTGCTCTCACTCCACCTGTCACTGCTCTCACTCCACCTGTCACTGCTCTGACTCCACCTGTCACTGCTCTCACTCCAGCTGTCACTGCTCTCACACCACCTGTCACTGATCTCACTCACCTGTCACTGCTCTCACTCCAGCTGTCACTGCTCTCACTCCACCTGTCACTGATCTCACTCACCTGTCACTGCTCTCACTCCACCTGTCACTGCTCTCACTTCACCTGTCACTGATCTCACTCACCTGTCACTGCTCTCACTCCAGCTGTCACTGCTCTCACTCCACCTGCCACTGCTCTCACTCCACCTGTCTCGGCTCTCGCTACACCTGCCTCAGCTCTCATTCCACCTCAAGTCAAGTCAAGTCAAGTCAAGTGGTTTTTATTGTCGTTTCAACCATATACAGTTAGTACAGTACACAGCAAAACGAGACAACGTTCCTCCAGGACCATGGTGCTACATAAAAACAACAAAGGACCAACATAGGACCACATGAGACTACACAACGAAATAAAATACCTATATAAACTACCTATATATACCTATATAAAGTGCACGTGCAAACATGTGCAAAAAGTACAGGACAGTACAACAAATTTCTGACAATGAACAGGACAATAGACAGTGCAGCACGACCAGTACTCAGTAGTGCAAAAAGATGACAGTTTCTAAAATGTAAACATAACATACTATGAGATAATGTTCTATGCACATAGCAGTTATTGAGGTAGCAGACAGTTATAAAGTGACAGTTATTAAAGTGCAACTCAGGACACGTGTGTGTCAAACCAGTCTCTGAGTATTGAGAAGTCTGATGGCTTGGGGGAAGAAGCTGTTACACAGTCTGGCCGTGAGGGCCCGAATGCTTCGGTACCTCTTGCCAGACGGGAGGAGGGTAAAGAGTTTGTGTGAGGGGTGTGTGGGGTCGTCCACAATGCTGGTTGCTTTGCGGATACAGTGTTTTTTGTAAATTTACAAAACATTTTGTAAATGTTTTGTAAATGTCACTCCACCTACCACTGCTCTCACTCGGCAGTCCTAAATAGTCGATCACTTGGGCGGCAGCCGAAATATCTTCAATGGGAGAACTATGGCATTGTTCTTTCCCTGCTGTCCATGACCCAGTCCGAATAGACCAGTTGAGAAACACTTCTTTAACTCACACACACACTCATGTCAGACCCCCTCGCCTCGCTCTCCGCTGCATGTTTGTGTATGTGACGCAAGTTGATGAGTCTGACAGACAGTCGAGAAGGAAAGGAGATACACATGCGCATGTGAGATTCTCCGTCCAGTTGCGTTTTTTTCTCAATACCGTAGATAAGCAAATGCACATGGTATGATAACCGTAAATTTTCAAACCATGGTATACCGTGAAACCGGTATACCGCTGCAACCCTGGAGCTGACTGTGACATTTACATTGGCAGATCATGTGTGAGAGCGGGACTGTGACTTGATGTATCGTGTGTGAGAGCTGGATTGTGACAATTACTGATCGTGTGTGAGAGCTGGACTTTGACATTAACTGATAGTGTGTGAGAGCTGGACAGTGACATTTACTGATCGTGTGTGAGAGGTGGACTGTGACATTTACTGATCGTGTGTGAGAGGTGGACTGTGACATGTACTGATCGTGTGTGAGAGGTGCACTGTGACATTTACTGATCATGTGTGAGAGCTGGACTGTGACATTTACTGATCATGTGTAAGAGGTGGACTGTGACATTTACTGATCGTATATGAAACCTGGACTGTGACATTTACTGATCGTGTGTGAGAGCTGGACTTTGACATTAACTTATCGTGTTAGAACTGGACTGTGACGTGACGGATCGTGTGTGTGAGAGGTGGACTGTGACATTTACTGATCGTGTGTGAGAGCTGGACAGTGACATTTACTGATTGTGTGTGAGAGGTGGACTGTGACATTTGCTGATCATGTGTGAGAGCTGGACAGTGACATTTACTGATCGTGTGTAAGAGGTGGACTGTGACATTTACTGATCGTATGTGAGAGCTGGACCGTAACATGTGCTGATCGTGTGTGAGAGGTGGACTGTGACATTTACTGATCGTATGTGAGAGCTGGACCGTAACATGTGCTGATCGTGTGTGAGAGGTGGACTGTGACATTTACTGATCGTGTGTGAGAGCTGGACAGTGACATTTACTGATCGTGTGTCTCCTTTAAGGGTCATTGAAACATAATAATAATTGCCGTATTATATATATAAATACCGTATTTGTAACGATGTTGGCAGGCAATGACACAGGAGCAGACGAAGACAAGTGTAGAACCCAAGTGCAGTTTATTTTTTCAAACGTGATATCAAGTAACCCTAATATTAAACATGAACTAAACAAAACATGAACAATGAACATAAACTTGACTATGACTTGAACAAAGTAACAGTGTTACTTTAACAATACTCAACAAAGGCAAACATGACAGTATAAATACATGGACTTGGGAGAACACATGAACCATACAGGTGAAACTCGAAAAATTAGAATATCGTGCAAAAGTTCATTAATTTCAGTAATTCAACTTAAAAGGTGAAACTAATATATTATATAGACTCATTACAAGCAAAGTAAGATATTTCAAGCCTTTATTTGATATAATTTTGATGATTATGGCTTACAGCTTATGAAAACCCCAAATTCAGAATCTCAGAAAATTAGAATATTACATGAAATCAATAAAAAAAGGATTTTAAATACAGAAATGTCGGCCCTCTGAAAAGTATAATCATGCATATGTACTCAGTACTTGGTTTGGGCCCCTTTTGCATTAATTACTGCCTCAGTGCGGCGTGGCATGGATGCTATCAGCCTGTGGCACTGCTGAGGTGTTATGGAAGACCAAGATGCTTCAATAGCGGCCTTCAGCTCTTCTGCATTGTTTGGTCTCATGTCTCTCATCTTTCTCTTGGCAATGCCCCATAGATTCTCTATGGGGTTCAGGTCAGGCGAGTTTCCTGGCCAATCAAGCACAGTGATACCATGGTCATTGAACCAGGTTTTGGTACTTTTGGCAGTGTGGGCAGGTGCCAAGTCCTGCTGGAAAATGAAGTCAGCATCTCCATAAAGCTTGTCTGCTGAAGGAAGCATGAAGTGCTCTAAAATGTCCCGGTAGACGGCTGCGTTGACTCTGGACTTAATAAAGCCCAGTGGACCAACACCAGCCGATGACATGGCTCCCCAAACCAACACAGACTGTGGAAACTTCACACTGGACTTCAAGCATCTTGGATTGTGTGCCTCTCCATTCTTCCTCCAGACTCTGGGACCTTGGTTTCCAAATGAGATGCAAAATTTGCTCTCATTAGAAAAGAGAACTTTGGACCACTGAGAAACAGACCAGTTCTTTTTTTCTTTAGCCCAGGTAAGACGTTTGACATTTGAAGCCCATGTCCAGGACCCGTCTGTGTGTGGTGGCTCTTGATGCAGTAACTGCAGCCTCAGTCCACTCCTTGTGAAGCTCCCCCACACATTTGAATGGCCTTTTCCTGACAATCCTCTCCAGGCTACGGTCATCCCTACTGCTTGTGCACCTTTTTCTTCCACACTTTTCCCTTCCACTTCACTTTCTATTAATGTGCTTTGATACAGCACTTTGAGAACATCCAACTTCTTTTGCAATTACCTTTTGAGGTTTTCCCTACTTGTGGAGGGTGTCAATGATGGTTTTCTGCACAACTGTCAGGTCAGCAGTCTTCCCCATGATTGTGAATTCAACTGAACCAGACTGAGAGACCATTTAAAGGCTCAGGAACCTTTTGCAGGTGTTTAGCTGATTAGAGTGTGACACTTTGAGCCTACAATACTGAACCTTTTCACAATATTCTAATTTTCTGAGATTCTGAATTTGGGGTTTTCATAAGCTGTAAGCCATAATCATCAAAATTATATCAAATAAAGGCTTGAAATATCTTACTTTGCTTGTAATGAGTCTATATAATATATTCGTTTCACCTTTTAAGTTGAATTACTGAAATTAATGAACTTTTGCACGATATTCAAATTTTTCGAGTTTCACCTGTATAACCAATCACAAGACAACAAGACAATGACCATGAACCAATGAAATTACTAGAATTGATAACAACATAATGAAACAATAAACCAATGAAAATAAGACACATGAACGTGGAGGGAAACATGAAAATCACATGACAAGGGAAAATAGATTTGCAAAATAAAAGACACGAAAAACAGGAACCAACAGAATAAACATGACATACCCCCCCCCCCTCTAAGGGGCTCCTGCCGCCCCAACACATGAACAAAAACACATAAAACATGACATAAGTCCAGAGTTCTGTAGGGAGCTGTGGGGGGTTCTCGGGGCGTGGCGAGATAGGGCGTGGGAAAGGGGACCAGGTAGGTTCGATGGGCGAAGCCATGGAAGGCAGAGCCATGGATAACTGGAAACCCATAGAGTAGCTGAAGGGCCAGGGTGGAGCCGATGGCAGGGAGGACCAAGCACTAGACACTAGAGGCTGGCCTGGACCATGGAGCGGAGGCGGGCCTGGACCGTGGAGCAGAGGCTTGCTAATGACATGACATGGAGCAGTATGGGGTTCGGCTGTGACATGGCATGGAGCAGACTGAGGTTCATCTGTGACATGGCATGGAGCAGTCTGAGGTTCATCTGTGACATGGCATGGAGCAGTCTGAGGTTCGGCTGTGACATGGCATGGAGCAGTCTGGGGCTTGGCTGTGACATGGCATGGGGCAGACTGAGGTTATGTTGTGACATGGCATGGAGCAGACTCAGGCGTGGCGGTGACAAGGTATGGAGCAGACTGAGGCGTGGCGGTGACATGGCCCGGAGCTGACCCTCCGGAGCTGACCCTGGCGCGGCTGTGACATGGCCTGGAGCTAACCCCGGCGTGGCTGTGACATGGCCTGGAGCTGACTCTGGCGCAGCTGTGACTTGGCCTGGAGCTGTGGGATGCTCAAAACTAAGTGTCCTAATTGACAGGGAAACAACCTCTGTGGTCGTATACATGGGCAGAGACTTGGAAACCACCTCTGTGGTGGTGAACATGGGCAGAGTCTTGTGAGCGACCTTTGTGGTCGTGGGCATGAACAGAGTCTCGGGAACAACCTCTGTGGTCATGAACACAGGCTGAGACTCAGAGACCAAATCCCTTCTCCTCCGTGAGGCAGAAGTTGGTAGTGCAGGCTCTGGGACAGACGAGGCTGCCAACGTTGGCTCAATGGTTGTGGCAGACTTGGGCGCATTGGCAATGATGCCAGATGCTAGCTTGGCGGCCATGATATGAAACTCTGGCTTGGCGGCCATGACTTGAAACTCTGGCTTAGTGGCCATGATGAGGATATCTGGCTCGGCGGCGGCCATGTCAAGGAACTCTGGCTCGGCGGCGGCCATGTCAAGGAACTGTGGCTCGTCGGCAGCCATGGACTGTTCGCCTGACAGAGGCTCAGAAGTCGAACTGCTGGGTCCATTGTGAGGTTGAGTATTCTGTAACGATGTTGGTAGGCAATGACACAGAAGCAGACGAAGACGATGACATGAAGTGTAGAACCCAAGTGCAGTTTATTTTTCCAAAAGTGATATCAAGTAACCCTAATATTAAACGTGAACTAAACAAAACATTAACATGAACAATGAACATACATTTGACTATGACTAAACTTTGCTTGACTGGACTTAAACAAAACATGACTTGACTATGACTTGAACAAATCAACAGTGTTACATTAACAATACTCAACAAAGGACAATGTCAAGCATGAAGGTATAAATACATGGATTTGGGAGAACACATGAACAAGATAACAAGATAATGACCATGAACTAATAAAATAACTGATTAAAACATAATGCAACAATAAACCAATGTAATCAAGACACATGAACATGGAGGGAAACATGAAATCACATGACAAGGGAAACTAGATTTTCAAAATAAAAGACACGAAAAACAGGAACCAACAGAATAAACATGACAGTATACAGTGAAACCGTGATATTTTCTGAGACTGATATCATAGCGTGAAAATCTTATACCATTGCAACCCTAACCTAACCCTTTAACCCCAATATATCTATATGAATTTCTTTAACTCATTATAAATTATTACTAAACTAATCTTTGTGAAGAAAACAAAAAAGGTGAACACAAACAAAGATATTAGAAGAATCTGTCAGATCTGTAAATCATCACAATACAAAACCTTTAAGCTCCAAAAAACACTTAAAGTCAGCACCCTTTATCTTGACATTAGCTTTCTCCTTGCTGGTCTTTCCTGTATACTGCAATTGCAAGATCTTTAGTGAAAAAGGAGTTAAATTTGTGTCTGTTCTCACCCAAATTAGACGGTCTAATTTAAAAAAAGATATTAACTAAGCCACTTATTAAGGATTATTTATTGTGCCTTTTTGGAGCTTCAAAGCTTTGGACCATTTTGTCTTATGTTGTATGAAGCTACATGGCTGAGATAAACATCTGTTATTGCATGAGGGTGATTAGATAATTTCCCCAAATATGAAAATTATCTCTTTAAATTTTACACTGGGATGTGTGGCAGTACTCATGAACAATATTTGTGGGAAAATAAATATTTAAAAAACAAACGACTGGACTTTGAGATGGATTATTATTATTATTTATGATGTAACCGTGTTAAGACATTTTATTTAAAATACTTTGTAGATATTTTCTAGATAATCATTATGCCACTGGGTTTTTGTGAAAAGAGTCTCTTCGGAAGTTGGACTTCTCAGTATTAATAGTTTTTTCCATTTTTGCTTTTGCTTAAGGTAGAAGGTATGCTCGGCTTTCTATAAAGGTGTAATGTTAGGTTATGTGTGTTTGGATCATAAGTAAATGCATCAAAAAATATACAATTTCCTTGACCATATTCACCCAAGAGTATTAAAAACAAAAATTAATTTGAGATAATTTTTATTTGATTTTAGTTTGTTTTGGGGTTATGAAAATTCTATTCAGTTTAGTTTTATTTTTTCCAATAATTTAACTTTTTATTTTAGTTCAAGAGAATTGTTTTAGCTGTTTTGGTTTTGGTTAACTATAATAACACTGGTGCAATTAAATCTAAAGTTTTACTTAGAAGATAAAGGAATACCACAACATATTTAATGACCATTGTTAATTAATGATTAAAGTTATGTAGTAAAAAAGGTAATAAATTTTTTTAAAATCCAAATTGATGATTAGAAGTGAAGTGTGTGCCTATACCATTACCACTACACTGTTATACTAGCCATAATTTGTGTGTCAGTTGATAAAATATGAGTAATTTTACTTATATTCTCTATAATTTAATGTAGCAAATATCCAGTTAGTACTAACGGTGGTGTAACTTTTCCGGCATATAAAGTGTTTCATGCCCTGACAGTCAAAGACGAATTTCAAGGGCATCATTTCTTAAGACATATATATATATACACACAGTGCATCCGGAAAGTAATCACAGTGCTTCACTATTTCCACATTTTGTTATGTTACAGCTTTATTCAAAAATTGATTCAATTCATTATTTTCCTCAAAGTTCTACAACCAATACCCCATAATGACAACGTGAAAGAAGTTTGTTTGAAATCTTTGCAAATTTATTAAAAATAAAAAACGAAAAAACTAATGTATATTAGTATTCACAGCCTTTGCCATGACACTCAAAATTTAGCTCAGGTGCATCCTGTTTCCACTGATCATCCTTGAGATGTTTCTACAGCTTGATTGGGTCCATCTGTGGTAAATTCAGTTGATAGGACAAGATTTGGAAAGGCACACACCTGTCTATATAAGGTCCCACAGTTAACAGTGCATGTCAGAGCACAAACCAAGCCATGAAGTCCAAGGAATTGTCTGTAGACCTCCAAGACAGGATTGTATCAAGGCACAGATCTGGGGAAGGGTACAGAAACATTTCTGCAGCATTGAAGGTCCCAATGAGCACAGTGGCCTCCATCATCCATAAATGGAAGAAGTTTGAAACCACCAGGACTCCTCCTAGAGCTGGCGATCGGTGGATAAGGGCCTTAGTCAGGGAGGTGACCAAGAACCCGATGGTCACACTGACAGAGCTCCAGCATTTCTCTGTGGAGAGAGGAGAACCTTCCAGAAGAACAACCATCTCTGCAGCACTCCACCAATCAGGCCTGTATGGTAGAGTGGCCAGACAGAAGCCACTTCTCAGTAAAAGGCACATGACAGCCTGCCTGGAGTTTGCCAAAAGGCACCTGAAGGACTCTCAGACCATGATTGAACTCTTTGGCCTGAATGGAAAGCGTCATGTCTGGAGGAAACCAGGCACCGCTTATCACCTGGCCAATACCATAATTACAGTGAAGCATGGTGGTGGCAGCATCATGCTGTGGGGATGTTTTTCAGCAGCAGGAACTGGGAGACAAGTCAGGATCGAGGGAAAGATGAATGCAGCAATGTACAGAGACATCCTTGATGAAAACCTGCTCCAGAGCGGTCAAGGCCCGCCTCTTCTCCGTGGTCCAGGCCCACCTCTGCTCCACGGTCCAGGCCCGCTTCTGTTCTACGGTCCAGGCCCATCTCTGCTCCACCGGGGACCTCCATCCCTACGGCTCCACATTGGACTTCAGCCCATCAGCTCTGCCCCTTGAGCCTCTCAGGGCCCCACTTTCCATTAGCTTTTCCCAAGATACGAGATTCAAAAAATATGAATAAACTCCAAAGGCATCTGAAGCATTGTGTTCAGTAGTGATCACCTCAGCAATTCAGGCGTGAAATGTCTCAAACACATCCGTGAATTTGTTACTATTCCTCTTCATTCGAAATGTAAATTCAAGCCAGCGGGCCTAAATTAAGGAATGGGAGATTTGGAGGAAAACTGTCAGCAGAGAGTAGAGTCTGATTTTACCGGAAGAGCAAGTTATGAAATTCTGATTAAACATTACGAGGCCACATTTTTTTTATTTTTATAAAATAGCTAATATGCATTCATGAATTGTTCATAATAAGACCAGTAACATGTATCAATAAAATAAATAGGGTCCATTTTGATTTCATGCCGATTTAAAGCACTTGTGCGATTCATTGCAATTAAATATGAAAAATTATGTGATTAATCATTGATTAAATATTTTAACTGACTGCCTGCACTAATGTAAATATTAACATTTTAATATTTAAAAAACTAAGAGTGTGGCCCTCGAGGCAACAGCTCATAGGAGGTGTAAAAATAACAAAGTAATAAATCTAAGAAAAACAAAAAATTCAATAAAACTAAATGCACATAACAAGGAATACCTTAAACCTTGCAAGAGATCACATTTACAAACATCACACTAAAATAGAAACTAGATACTTGTAGCTTTCTTCTAAAGAATGTGGGGTTAGTTTTATTTCCGTAATATTAATATTTGTCCTTTTGTGTTTTCATTTTAGATCTTTTAGTAAAAGAGGAAAATCAAGAACTGTATGAAGTGAAGGAGGAGAAACACCATCCGGATCAGACACTTCATAGTTTCAAAACTGAACAAAACTCTTTTAGTGGCTCACAAACTGAAACTTTATCACAAAAGAGAACTGAAGGAACAAGAGTAAAACACTCTTTCACCTGCAATCAGTGTGGAAAGAGTTTCAAACGTAAAGAAAATCTTACTAGGCACATGAGAATTCACACTGGAGAGAAGCCTTTTATTTGCAATCAGTGTGGAAAGAGTTTCAAACGTAAAGAAAATCTGTCTAGACACATGAGAATTCACTCTGGAGAACTGCCTTTCATTTGCCATCAGTGTGGGAAGAGTTTCAGAGATGCTAGTAATCTAAAGAAACATCTGTCTGTGCACTCTCGAGAAAAGTCTTATAGCTGTGATCAGTGCGGCAAAACATTTTCTAAAGCATCAGTCTTAAGAACACACTGGAAAATTCATCCAAATAGGAAGCCTTACCTGTGCTCAATTTGTGGAAAAAGGTTTTCATTTGTGCAGAATTGTAAAGACCACCAGAAAAAACACACCGGTGTGACAGATCATATGTGCTCCGAGTGTGGGAAAGCCTTTTACAGAGCTTGTGACTTGGAAAGTCACAAAAGAATCCATACTGGAGAAAAACCTTACAAGTGTTCGTATTGTGAAAAGAGTTTCACTACTTCAGGAAACTTGAAAAAACATGAGAGAGTGCATACTGGAGAGAAGCCGTACCAATGCAAATCATGTGGGAAGAGTTTCAGTATTTTAGGAAACCTGAAAGCACACGAGAGAGTGCATACTGGAGAGAAACCATACCACTGCACTTCATGTGGGAAGAGTTTCACTACTTCAGGAAACCTGAAAAAACATGCAAGAGTGCATACTGGAGAGAAACCATACCACTGCACTTCATGTGGAAAGAGTTTCACTACTTCAGGATACCTGAAAATACATGAGCAAGCGCATACCGGAGAGAAACCATACCACTGCACTTCCTGTGGAAAGGGTTTCAGCCACTCAAGCTCTCTACAGACTCATATAAAACATAATTGTCCAGGGTTGTCACAGTGAGCAAAGTTTCTTTATTTGCATTGCAAATGGTTTGAAATTTAGAAAAGAACAATTATAATTATAGCTGCAATCACAAATTAAGGGGACAAGCACTCCAATGGTATGTAAGGAATTGCGGTTTAAAAAAAAAGAAATGTGTATCGCTGGTATTACAAACAAATTCATTGTAGGCCTAACATTTGACCAATAGGTTGCTTTAATTTCTATATGCCAAAACGTTGTGAAGATACAGACTTCTGTCCATTTTGGCATCCTTGCCGTTCAACTCATTATACAAGAACAGTTTGGTCTATTAATGTAACGCAGTTAAAGGATGGGCAAGGAGGAGGCGAGAACCGGCTTGATAGTATAAATAATAGTTTAATGATAAACTTAAAAGAAGACACAAACACACATGACGGACATGTCCGTAAACGATCTCTCTCTCCCGCACGATCCCCTGCAGTCAACCTTTAACCCTCACGGAGGCATAATTAGCCTAATACGGGACCGGGTGCGTAGGATCACGACCCGGCCTCGCCCTCCGCCCTGCCACAATTAAAAAAAAAGAATTTCACAATTTTATTTTAAAAGGGTTCTATGGGCCACCATACACTTGCAAGACAAAACATAATAATAATAAGAAGAAAACTAACAGATAAAAAAGAGGCTTTGCACCTTCTGTTCTTGGCATCTAATTAAGTGGGTGATTTGATGAATTTCCTGTAGTACTGAATAAGCTGTCATTGTATGTAAGGGGTAGATGGACATTTGTACTTTTTCAACTAATTAAACTGAAGTCAAATCATTAGTTTAGAAAACTGTTGAAAACTGTTAATGCTGTGAAATGCAACATATGAATTGTTTTCTTCTATATAAAATATATTTAGTCTAATAAATAAGTTTCCAGGTGTAAACACTCACATCAAATAGACGTCTGCGTGATGTGTGTGTGCTATCAGGGAATAACAATGACTCTCAAAACCACATTATTAAAGGAAAAGAGCAAACACACTGTGGAGAGTGGGGTGGGCCAAGTGACGATTGTGAGGAATGAGGCTGGGATGGACACCTGGGGAAAATTATCCTGCCCAGCTGTTGGTGATTGCAGTGTTGGCGGGCGGGGGATAAAGCCGCAACGAGAGCTGCAGTTGAGAGAGACTCAGGAAGAGAGATGCAATGAAGCTGTGTGTGTCTATGTTGAGCTAAAAAGCACCTCGTTAATGTGTGTTCGTGCTGCTGAAATGTATTTGTTACACTGAAAAGGGCTGTCAATAAAGTGTCTTATGTTGGATGTTTGATCGGCTCCCGCTTCCTTCAGTGAGTCCACTTCTTTACACACACATAGTGGGTTCAAGAGTCTGATTCAAAATCAAAATTGTACTGAAAATAAACAAAGTTTCAGGATTTTGAAAGTTTTATGTTAATAAATTCAAAATGTAATTTTAAGACTCACAAAATTTGTCAGCCAGTGCAGAGGGAGACAAAGCATGCATTAATCGTTAATCCCTTGACTGTCAGGACTCCCTGCTGAGTTAATGGCTTCAAAGACATCAGGCTTGCTTTTCAGTTTACATTTTATTATGGACTGATGACCTGCCGGCAGATAGGGCATAAGGCACGCCCTCCCCCAGGGAAGGAGGTGGGGGGATGTACATCAAGCCAGGGGCTCCCCGGCCTGAGAGAACGAGGGAGGAATGTGACAGGGCAGAGGACAGGGCCGGGTCATGATTCTACACACCCGGCCCCTTATCAGGCTAATCAAGCCTCCGAGAGGGATAAAGGCCGACTGCGAACTGTGGTGCGACAGAGAGAGAGCGTTTACGAGCAGCTGTCCGACATATGTGTGTGTTTGTGTCTTATTGGTTAAGTTCTTAATTAAATATCATTTATATTGTCAAGCCGGCTCTCGCCTCCACCTTTCCATTAATCCCTTCTGTGGAGGCAAGGCATAGATCTAGTGGGGTCGGAGACGAATAATGTCATCTGAATGTCATCTGCGTAAAGCAAAAGCTTATGCACCTTACCTCCCGCCACCACCCCTGGAAAATGTTCCTAATTTCTTATCGCAGTTGCTAATGGTTCCAGGGCCAGACAGAACAATAAAGGGGAAAGAGGGCAACTCTGAAGGGAGCCCTTATCCAGAGTAAAACAATCTTAAATTAATTAATTTGTTTGTACTGCTGCTACCGAGTGTCTATAAAGTAACTTAATCCAACCAATAAAAGTTTTCCCAAAACTGTATATTTCCCATTCTATCATATAAACTGCCTTTTCAGCATCAATTGAGATGGCAGCGACCAGAGACTTATCATTTGCCCTGACCACATGATATTGATGATGTGCCTAATGTTATCAGAAGAGCTGTGTCCCCAAATAAACCCCACCTAGTCTATATGTATAAGAGTGGTCATAACTTTACTTAATCGGTAAGCCAGAATTATTTATAATATTTTTATGTCTAGCTGGATCAGGGAAATTGGACGGTAACTCTTACAATCGCTTGGATCTTTGTCCTTTTTAAGAATCAGACTGATCTGGGCTTGTGTCATGGTTGGCGGAAGCTTTCCATTCTTTAGTGATTCCTTAAAAACTTCTAACAAAAGTGGAGCCAGTTCTGTAGCATAAGATCTAAAAAAATCAGCGGCAAAGCCAAATGGCCCCTGGAGCCTTGCCTGTAAGCTCCTAAGTGTATCTCAGAATCAAGAGACTTTTTTTGCTCAGTCATCAGTTTAGGGAGTTCTAGTGGTTCCACAAATTTCCAAATATCTTCATCAATAGATGAAGAAGTTGAACTATAAAGATCAAGATAAAATTCTTCAAAAGCATTTTTAATATAAATGGCTGAGGTAAATATTTCACCACCAGCAGATTTCACTGAGGGAATGGTAGAAAAATACTCTCTCTGCTTTATGTATCTAACCAAAAGCTTCCTGTCCCCAAACTCAAAGTATGACTGTCTTGCCCTGAATAACCACAACTCCAACTTCCACGACAAAATAGTATTATATCTGTATTTCAATCAGGTCAATTCTCTGAGGCCATCAGACGATATTCGGCCTCGGCACTTTTAATATTCCCTTCCAACTCCAATTATCTTACTGTGTATTAAAAAGCTAGACAGAATCAGCACTAAAAGAAACAAAGAAGACATCCAGCTGCCTTGGTGATTAAGTGTTTGGAGGAGGACTGAAGGACTGCGAGTCCTTATATTGTGGTTATAAAAGGGGCCGCCAGTGGGGACACCCTATTGGAATCTAGGAGTAAATCAATAGTTTAATTATCACAATAACTGTTTTACCAATACTGGGGAGCAATTAACGTGATAGGAAAAGGTTGGCCCACGGGGGAGCGCTTTTAAATACGAGAGACGGAAAGAGAATAAATCACTAGATAAATGATTACAATAACTGTTTTGACTTTAAGAGAAACAGCTAAGGTAATTATAAAAATGGCTTGCCTGTGGGGGACCAACTTTTCTTTTTAATACACAGTAAGATAATTCTTCTTCTTCTTTTTATCATTACATTAAAAGGATAATAATAACTGTTATGCGGAGATGGGAAACAGCTAAGGTGATAGACAAAGGCTTGCACATGGGGGACGTGAATTCTTCCGTCAAATCCCAAGATTAAATGTTCACAATAACTGTTTTACTGTGTTGGGAAGCATCTGGATCTTTGCCCGGAAGCACTTTACTGACCAATAGGAAGAAAATATTTCCTAATTTATAGGATTAAAAGAATGTGATAACTGTAAAACTTGAGATAGAATTGATCACTTACACCAAGTGGAGAGAGTCAAAGCCTCACAGCCAAACCGCTGTTGGACATTCGCATAACAAGGTGTTTGCCAAGAGGGAACACTCTTTTGTTCAGGTTTGTTCAGGGGGAGTAAACAAAATTCATTTCACAAGGCATTTGGTTCAGCATTAGTCTTTAGTGATGAGAGCTTAGTTTCCCTTCATAGGAAGCACCTGGGAAGACAGGGAGGAAACGTCTAGATTATACAAAAAATGTTTTGGGGAAGCCCAACCTGCCATTTTGAAGATGTCTGATAAGGTCATGCCTATTGCCCACACCAAGAGGAAGCCATGTGCCTGGTGAAAAATGGCTTTTGCTCATTTTCTAACTCTAAACAGGAATTTTCCACTGATAGAGCTTGGAGGTCTCCCACGTGACTCACTGAAGCGAGGGACAGTATTAAAGGGGTCATGACATGAGAAACCAAATTTGCCTTGATCTTTTGGTATATAAGAGGTCTTTGTATCATTAAAACATCCTGCAAGTTTAATATTTTAAGACGTCCTCCCCATTCTAAACGAATCATTTATTTAATCAAGCTCAAAATACAGCTCGTTCTGGATTCATGGTTAGAAGTGACGTGTCGGTTAGAAGTGACGTAACAGCATTTGCATATGACCGCCTCCAGCACAAGATAACTACGATTTAAGCGCAAGACAACTACGCTCATTTCAGTATCGCCGTCGCCTCACAAGTGTTCAGTCGATGGACAGCGAGCTCTGACAGAGACTACTTGTGCACAGGAAAATTACGATGCCACACAGATGTGCTGTTCCTGGCTGTGGTCAAACAAAACCTCTGAATAAGCTGCCGAAAGATCCAGACGTCAGGGAAAAATGGATGCAGTTTATTTTTTGCGGACGTTCCAGTCACGGCAGTGTTAACTTAAGCGTTTGTTCTGTACATTTTAAGGATGACTGTTTTGAGAACAAATCTCAATATGATGCTGGATTTGCCAGAAATCTGTTGCTCAAAGATAAGTCCGTGCCGACTATTCTGGGAACAACGACGACGCAAACTGTAAGTAATCTATTTTAAACTTTAAACTACTTTTTAAAGCGCAATTTCATTCATTATGAATAATCACAGTGTTTTTACTTAGTTTACTTGCATATTGTTCTGGCTGGGGGCGTCAATAATTGATACATAGGCACTGACGTTAGCCAATCATAACAGTGGCCGTTAACAATGAAGTCTTAAATGGAAAACGCCCCCAAAACAGACTGTTTGAATTAGAGGATGAGAAACAGGGTGGGAAAAGGTCATAAATCACTAGATTTTAAAAGTTTTTCTTAAAAAAAATATATTAATACTATAATTGCACCTAAGGGAACATAATAATACAATAAAAAAAACCATGTCATGACCCCTTTAATTCAGTCTTTAACGGTTGAGTGAATGCTGACTTATTTGTCTGCTGCTGCTCTCCAGCTTCTTTTTGATGTTTTTAGATGCCTTTGTTTAGCTGCCTTTTGAAAAAGTGACAAATATGGATACCGTAATTTCCGGACTATTGAGCGCACCTGAATATAAGCCGCACCCACTGATTTTTAAATAAAATATTATTTTGAACATAAATAAGCCGCACCTGTCTATAAGCCGCAGGTGCCTACCGGTACATTGAAACAAATTAACTTTACTCAGGCTTGTAACAAAAATAAATAGGCTTTAACGAAACACGGTGTGGCAGCGGGGGCGTGGTCAAGCGCCCGTCCGGGAGAGAAAAGCGGTAAGGGCGCTTACACCTGAGCTAAATTATGTCTAACACCGGTGTCTAATTTCAGTAAGCATGGGGAGAGCGGTATAAAAAGGCAGCAGCCACAGAGCTGAGAGAGTGACACACGTCAGTCTAGTGTTGGCGCATAGAAGAATTGAGAAACTTTATAAAATTGATTGTAAACATTGCTGTGGCCATTAAAAGCCTTACCTGGAACGTCAAAAGCCCTGCTGAAAACTGTCACACTGGTGCCCGTGTGACAGTTTTCCCAAGAAGGACACGTGAAGCAGGGCACTTGAAATTAGACACCGGTGTTAGACATAATTTAAGCGCAGGTGTAAGCGCCCTTACAGCTTTTCTCTCCCGGATGGGCGCTTGACCACGCCCCCGCTGCCACACACGGCTTGTAATAAAACATTTGCAGTAAACAGTAGCCTACCAAGAAAGTCATTGGTCACTATCTTCCTCGTCCTGTGCACTGAAACCACTGAAGTCATCTCCTTCGGTGTCGGAGTTGAATAGCCTCAGATTTAGTTGTCTTTTTGCACTGAGTCAATTCCTCACGCTGCTGTTTCCAGCGTCTTATCATAGACTCATTAAGACCAAGCTCCCGTGCAGCAGCTCTATTTCCTATTCCAACAGCCAGATCACTCGCCTTCAACTTGAAAGCAGCATCATATGCGTTTCTCCATGTCTTTGCCATGGTGAGGGTGACAAAATTACTACCGTAATCAGAATGATGGGAAGTTTGAGCGCGCTCGATTTAATCTAAACAGTAAACAAAAAAAGTTGTTTTGACCTTAACCCGTTCGGCAATTTCATTGGTCTAATGAAAGCTTCACGCTGCCAAAAAACTGAGCACGTCACAGAATGTTTTTTTTTTTTAAATTTGAAAGCGGGAAAAATCCATATATTAGCCGCGTCATTGTATAAGCCGCGAGGTTCAAAGCGTGGGAAAAAAGTTGCGGCTTATAGTCCGGAAATTACGGTAATCATATGGAATATTGACTTTTTAGTTTGTTTGGAATCTACGCTAAAACTATGGAGCCAGATCAATCTCATTAATAATTCACGCACAAAAAACGATTCACACATGCGTAAACAATTTCACATGCATGAAACCTAATTCACGTACACAAAAAAAAAATTCATGTGCGTGAAAAAAATATATATTCACAAAAAGCTATTCACATGCGCAAAATAAAAGTATGCATGCGTAAAATACATTTTACAAACGCAAAACATAATTCATAGATATACAACTAGTCGCAAAAAGTTTCGAATGTTTAAAATGTACGAGCGTATCCATGAATCTGAATGTGCAAATCGTCATTCACGTGTGAATCACCTCGGATTTGTGTGTGTGTGTTTTTGAGACTTTCCTGGAAGAGATCTTTTCCCACGTGGGTCTGTCGTACTCTTTAGCCAATCAGATGCGAGCTTAACCAATCATATCATAAGCCACTGATTCTGCGCACCTTTTGCGCAATATGGATTAATTAGAACGGAAATGAAGGCTTTTTTTTTTTTTTATTAAGATTCAAACAAACAAAGTCAATGTACAGTCAAAACTACAATAATACATATATAAAGAGAAAAACAATAAAGCCAGGGGGGAAGGCTAAACATCATGTAAATATATTGAAGGACTCACATATAGAAACAGTTTTAATTGCTTTCTTATTATGTGAATGAAAAATAGTCTTTGTATATATTTGAATTTCTTTTTCAAGAACCAAAAACAAAGGTTGGGATTTACTGTACTTACATTTATGTATATGAAATTAAGCAAAAATTAAAATAAAATTTATAATATAGTATTCTTTTCTTTTATTTGAGGGGATATTAGTAAAACCAAATATAACATTATCTAAACATAAAGAAAAAGTGGGTTCAATGTTATCAATTATAAATCTGGTCAAATCTTTCAAAAATGTCCTTACATGAGCACAATGCCAAAATAGATGAGACAAAGTCTAAGGCAATGTATTGCACAAAGAACAGTTCAAATCAATATCCTTTTTAAATTTAACAAGAAAAATATTAACTGGGTAGTATCGGTGTAAGATTTTGAAAGTTATTCCTTAAATTTATTTCCTAATAAATATTTGTTTGGTAAAGCACAAATGGCCTTCCATAATAAACCTTCCACCAGTCTATTCCAATAAACAGTTTGACATAGTGACAATGTCTTTTTGTAGTAAGGAACGAATAGTTTTATTAATATTTAAAACTCCAGCGGTAGGAAATGAAGCCTTTACATCAGTAATCCAGCCGAAGAACGGGAAGAATGGGTAAGTGAAGTAAAATGTTTTTGGACAATAATGTATTGTGACTGAAAACATAATGAGGACAGTATTGATACTTTTATTGAATAAATATAATAGGCAATTAACTAATACTGAGAAAAAAATCTGAATATGTATGTGTGACTCTAATAATAAAAACAACAACAACAGCAATAATAATAGCAGCACAAAAAAAAATTACTTCCCGTTCTTCGTTCGCCATGCTGGATTACTGATGTAAAGGCTTCATTTCCGTTCTAATTAATCCATATTGCGCAAAAGGTGCGCAGAATCAGTGGCTTATGATATGATTGGTTAAACTCGCCTCTGATTGGCTAAAGAGTACGACAGACCCACGTGGGAAGAGATCTCTGCCAGGAAAGTCTCAAAAACACACACACACAAATCCGAGGTGATTCACACGTGAATGACGATTTGCACATTCAGTTTCATGGATACACTC
Source organism: Xyrauchen texanus (assembly GCF_025860055.1). Classification (NCBI taxonomy): domain Eukaryota; kingdom Metazoa; phylum Chordata; class Actinopteri; order Cypriniformes; family Catostomidae; genus Xyrauchen; species Xyrauchen texanus. Next base: position 45,458,457 of record NC_068281.1, on the reverse strand, counting down.
GTACATTTTATACATTCGAAACTTTTTGCGACTAGTTGTATATCTTTGAAGTATGTTTTGCGTTTGTAAAATGTATTTTACCTATGCATACTTTTATTTTGCGCATGTGAATAGCTTTTTGTGAATATATATTTTTTTCACGCACGTGAAATTTTTTTTTGTGTACGTGAATTAGGTTTCATGCAATCGTTTTTTTGTGCGTGAATTATTAATGAGATTGATCTGGCTCCATATAAAACTGGCAATGGAACCAACTCGAGCCCTTCTATCTATGCTTTTATCTACACGTCATCCTCTTGTTTGACTGGATTACCTCAAAGTAAATAAACACTGCTGTATTCTCGATGGTCTTTGCAGGGACTGTTACGTGCAGTCTTGAATGGGCTGCTTGATTGCCTGTCCATTGTCCATGTCCAGTGGGGCTGGAGCACATGGACTTTGAATTTGTGTTGTGTTGGTGGATCATTGAGGATGTTCTGCCTTCTGTTGACCATCTTGGCCTGCTGGAGTTTTGCTGTTGGCCCTCGACAGTCTCAGTGGGGAGCTCCCTGCTTGTTTCCTGGCTCATGCCATTATTTTTCTTCTGACATGGTTTTATACTACTCATCCCTGGATTTATCACATTTTAATTCCTCGGCCCGCATGTCAGCTGTAGATTACAACTACTGCGCTGCTCTTGGAATTGCACGTAACCCCCCCCCCCGGTATGTCCAGGGACACGCCAACATCCCTGCAGATTATTGGCTGATTCTCCAGCCAACCACCACATACCGGTCTTCACGCCATTCCCCTCCAACTTGTGCATGTGATGTGAAGCGAGGTGTCAGTTTTTATAATCTCAGTTTGCTGAAACACACATCTTTTATTTCACCAAAAAACACAAATGTTTTTTAAGATGGCCCTTATAAATGTACGATCAATATCGAACAAGTATTTTTTAATTCTTTTATAAGTATTTTATAACAACTGTTTTTCCATTGCCATTGCTGATTGTTTAATTTTTATGACCATTGCCTGTTTTCCTGGATACTGCTTTTTGGATACCCCTTTGTTTTGTTTGCCTTGTTGGACTGTCTTTTTGGTTTATTGGATTATACCGCCTGCATAACGTCTACCTCTATTTGCCTGCCGATTTGGATAGTTTGCTTGTGTTCTAATAAACTTCCAGCACATGGATCCTAACACAGTCTCCATGGCCAGTTCATTACAGAATACTTTGCCTATTATGGATCCAGCGGAAGTCTCACAGCTCCAGGCCACATTCACGCACCAGTGCAAGGTATTAAGGGGTTACCAAGACCAGCTAAACAACCGACGAGCTGCCAATGAATGTTTGACACAATACATTCACTCACTGCCAGCTCCCTATGCTAAACCGGTTTGATGGTTCTGCTGAAAAATGCTGAGGTGTTTTACGACAATGCAAGGTATTTTTCAGCCAAATCATTTGATCAAGATGCCAGGAAATTTTCTTTTTTTATGTCACTGCTTACCTGCAAATCTCTTGATTGGACTGCTGCTGTTTGGGATAAAGATACTCAAATCCAGGTTTCATTTGATTACATACCTCCCATACCACCTTCCTTGGTTACAACATCAGCCATCAAGGTGTAGAGATGGGTTTCTCAAAGGTAACAGCTGTCACCAAATGGCCTCGACCTACTAAACTCAAGGAACTACAGCAGATCCTGGACTTTGCCAACCTCTATTGCCATTTCGTTAGAAACTACAGTTTCATTGCAGCACCACTAACGTCATTCCTCATGGGAAAGCCAAGCAAATTGCCATGGAACGATACTGCATACCAAGCCTTCATCTCGCTCAAGACAAGCTTCACGACTTTGTTGTTGAGGTAGACGCTTCAGATTGTGGGATTGGAGCAGTCCTGTCACAACATCCCAGAACACCAGGCAAGCTTTACACTTGTGCCTTCTTCTCCAGGAAGTTGAACTCAGCTGAACGTAACTATGATGTGGGGAATAAGGAGGTACTTTCCATGAAAATAGCACTCGAGGAATGGCATCACTGGTTAGAGGGGGCAGTCCACCCTTTCCAAGTTATCACCGATCACAAGAATCTTGAATATATAAAGGCAGCCAAGTGATTGAACCCACATCAAGCAAGATGGTCATTGTTTTTCACCAGATTAAATTTTACAGTCACTTACCACCCTGGCAGCAAGAATAGCAAGGCAGATGCTCTTTCACGCAGACACGATCCACCTCACCCTGGGTCCATCCTTCCACCATCTGTCATCATAGCACCCCCTACCAAGCACTATGTATGCCAAGCTCTACGTCAGAGGACTATCCATGGGTCCACACTTCCTTGAGCACAGGATAGCCTGGTATACAAAGAACTGTTACCCTGGTACATAATTCTTTCTGGTGGCCTTTGTTGATTCTTGATGTGACTAAATATGTGAAGTCTTGCCAGGTGTGTACCCAATCCAAGACCCCCAGAGAACTGCTCACAGGGTTGCTTCACAAAGATCATGGTCTCACCTGTCCATTGACTTCGTCACAGATCTGCCAAACTCCCATGTATACACTACCATTCAAGGAACTCATTGACTGATTTTCCAAATCATGTAGTCTTGTCCCTCTGAAGGGTTTACCCACTGCCATGGAAACCGCTAATGCTTTGTTCCATCAAGTGTTTTGGGTCTATGGATTACCAGAGGACATTGTGTCCGATCGAGGTCCACAGTTCACGTCACGAGTTTGGCAGGTATTCTGCAAACAGTCTCACCTTTGGTTATCACCCTCAGGCCAATGGACAGGTGGAACATCTGAATTAAGAGATTGGCAGATACCTTTGAAGCTATTGTTGACATGAACACGAGAAATGGAGCAACTTCCTGCCCTGGGCCGAATATGCACAGAACTCCCTCACTCATACTTCTACGGGTCTAACCCCCCTTCCAGTGCGTGCTGGGCTACCAACCCCCGATGTTCCCTTGGTCAGGAGAACCTTCTACGGTGCCAGCGGTGGACGATTGGATTAGGTGAAGCGAGAGGGTGTGGAACAGCGCACATGTCCGGTTATAGCGAGCTGTCCGAGCTCAACATACAATTCTACATCCTTTGTTAAAAAAACCTTTTTGGATTCAGCAATTCACAACAATTATAGACCAATCTCCAAACTGTCTTTTATTTCCAAGAGTTGTTTATTCGCAGCTTTACTCCTATCTAAATACATTTAACATTTTAGATACATTTCAGTCTGGCTTCAGACCCTTGCACAGCAGCCTTTAAGTTGCACTTCAAACTGAGGATTAGTTTCTTGCAAAACAACTAGTGAAGTAATATAAAACTGTCATCATGGCAAGACAAAATAAATTTGTTTAGACTTGAGAAAAATAATTGTTAATGTTCACAAAGCAGGAGAAGGATATACACGTTTATCAAAGTGTTTTCAGGTGTGAAGAACTGCCGTGAGAAGTATTATCAAGAAGTTTGAAGAGACCCACACAGTGGAGAACAAGACTGACAGAGGCAGGAAGCAAAAGATTTCAAAAACCTTGGAAAGTAAACTGGTGAGAGAGGTTTCTAAAGATCCAAGAACAACTGGCACTAGTGAATGATTTAGCCAAGTCTGGGATTGATGTCTCAATGAAGAAAGTAACTAGAGCCCTGCACAGGAATGGACTGCGAGGTTGCAGACCAAGAAAAACTCCACTTGGGAAGAAGAGACACTTCCAAGCTAGACTGAAGTTTGCCAAGGACAACCTAGAGAAAAATTATGCATACTGGAAACGTGTCTCTACAAAAATAGAGCTCTTTGGCCATAGAGATGTTGCCTATGTTTGGAGAAAGAAGGGGGAGGCGCTCAACCTAAAGAACACCATTCCCACAGTGAAACATGGGGGTGGAAGTATAATGCTATGGGGATGTTTCAAAGCGTCTGGAACTGGGAATCTCATCAGGGTCAAAGGAATCATGAGACTATGAGAAGATTTTGAAAGACAACCTTAGGAATTGAAGCATCCCTTTTAACGAGCAATATGCTGGTTTTTAATTCTGAGAACACCAGTCTGAAAAGACTCTCCAATTTAGAGAGTAAAGTCACCTGGTTGAAGGGACTCTGGCCCCTGAGTTGTTGTCAAGAAGTGTGTGTGACAAACCAACTACTTCCCACGTGTCCTGTTCAACGGCCAAACGTGTAGTTTCCATAGATCGTGGCCTGTACCTGACAGAGTATATCTCTCCTCAGCTGAATTTTCCATGGTGGAGCTTCTAGCAGTTCCACCACTTCCGGGAAACCAGGGCTGTTTGAGCCACTTCGATGCAACCAATAGCCCTGTTTCCTGATTCAGACAGATTTTGCACAGGTTTTTCCACTGGCCATTTGAGAGCTAAAGTGTCAGTTCCCAGCAGAGCCAGGCTCACTGAGTTACCACATCTGACATTGTGTGGCTTCTGGGAAGCAAACAGATCCACTTCTGCTCTCCCAAATATTTCCCAAATTTTCAGGATGGAGTGTCCATTCCTTGATGGTTTATGTAAGCCACCACTGATGTGTTGTACGTCCTGACCAACACGTGACAATTCCAGAGTTCTGGATTAAATTCTTTCAGAGCCAGAAATACTGCCAGTAATTCTTTGATTGTATCATAAAGAATGTACATTTTGCCTCCCAGATGTCCCCAATTTGCGTAAAATGGAGAGATTAAGACAATTTATTGAAATTGGCCATCTTACTGTCCGTTTACATAATGTAATTTTATTTGTCCCTGCAGACAATATTTTGTGTAACAAGGAGCTGTGATGTCCGAACAACACATTAAAAACTTCAACACTCCTCTTCACTCTACTCAAATCACAAAATTATGTGCTTGTGTTCTTTTCTAATTTTACTAGCCAACAGAAAATGCGCTCATTTCTTTTTCTATTGCATGTGTAAATAAACACTCAAGAGCATGAAATGCTTAAGACAAACATGCATTAATCCATATCCAACAGCAAGAGTTATCTCCAAACTTGTTGGACTTTACAAAAAAAACTGAATACCTCTTTAAAAAAAAAAAAAAAAAACACATAACATGGAATGTTTCAATGAATTTCAGTGTCATTATATAACTTCAAATAATATGACCCTATATAGCTCTGTTATATATGACTTTATCTATCTCTGTTCACTTATGATTTATTTTTCTTCATTTAAGTTAATTACTCCCGACATATCCCTTTTCTCTTATGTCAATATTATCTGTATATTAATTATTTTGGCACTTTAGTTTAATCTAGGGCTGCCCCAGACAAAAGATTCTCCTAGTTGATTAGTAGGTGTTAGTTTAAGTCATTAATCGACTAGTCACACGTTTATATATATAAAAAGTTAAAAGTTTGAAATCAAGGTGTCTTTTTATTTTGTAGGCTTAACCCTAAACATTCTTAACGGAAAATACCCTATATTACCACCTAGCATCGAACCAGCGGTAATACCAGTGTTCGTCGTTTTCCTGTGGAGTTTTTTTTTTCTGCGACAAACCTACCAATCAAAACTTCTCGTTTGGTGAACTATTACGGGGGCAGCCCTAGTTTAATCCCCTTGATGCTTGAATTTTATTTCTCTTTTTTGTTTTTCTGGTCTGAAAACTATGCTATTGCAATTCAGTAGAAAAGTATGATTTTTCTGGTGTCTTCTCATTGGCCAACATCCACTTCAGACACTCGAAGAACTTAAACAACCGTTAAGAACAGGCTTACAGGCTGAACATTGCAGATTCCGTTTAAAAAAAAAAAAAGAAGTATTATTATTACCAGCATGTCAATAGCACAGGATTATATAAAATGGGTTATTTTTTTTACCGGGCGTTTTAGTAAAATACACCTTAATCTTTACCGGTTCAGAAATTCTGGAAAAACCTCCATCGAGAATAAAATGTATGATGTTGTCTTGAATGAAATCGAAGAAAACTTGAAGTATTCCTCTCCACTATGATGTTTGTTGTGATGTAATTCTGTTATGTGACCAGTGGTGGCTGGTCAATAGGCTGTGCTGGGGCTACTTAAACATGTTAAACATAAGTTAATTATATATTGCTAAATAATTATGAAATAAAATGATTTAGTCATACTAGGCACCTGGTAGTCATGTTAGCATTCATTAAAAAAATGTATTTGTTTAATTTCTGTGTGAATAAATACACAGGGTGCTGGCCAAATGAGTGTGTATGTAGGTCCTTGAACTTTTGGCAAGCAGGTGACCTGAGGCTGCTCTCTAATTGGTTGCTTCAGATTTTTCCACAAGGCGCAAGACACTTCCACTTTTGTTGGTAGTTTATTAATATTGTTTTTCTTTTTCTGATCTCTCTCACAGTCAGCAGCTCATTAGTTGAATGGTACTGTAGGAGATTGTTAACCAGGGGTGGAAAGAGTACTGAAAAATAATACTCAAGTAAATGTACTGTTACTTCTTAAATATTTCTGTTTGAGTAGAGTAAAAGTACCTGTCCTAAAACCTAGTCAAGTAAGAGTAAAAGAGTAGCTCATTTAAAAGTACTCATGAGTATTGAGTACTGATTGCAAAAGCTATGCCCCTTTATAATGAAAACTTGATGCTGCAATTTAAAAATGTAGCACACATACTGTAATTTACATTCCCTTCTATTGCTGTTTGCCAGAAAGAATAAAAAATATAGGTATTTTATAGGTGTTTGTGATTGACAATTTTTAAAATACATCACTTATCTATGATACTGTAAACACATATTGTCATCTACTTGTCTGGGAGAAGAAATTCTAGCAAAAATGGACTTAAATATTATACATATTATACATACATATAAATATCCACACCTATCATAACACTTCTGAAGTCATGGATTTAACCACTGGAGTCATATGGATTAATTTTGTGCTGCCTTTATGTGCTTTTTGGATTGTATACAATTTGAGATATAATGTACCACATTGATTTAGATCTTGTATCTTTTAAGCCCAGAAATAGTTGTGCTCAATCTAATGCATGATGCACACTTTTCTGAAGTTTGTGACTGGAGGAATGCTCTACTGAAGTATTGCTCTACAAATGTTGATACTTTTCTATCTGGAATTATTAAAAACATGATAGAGGCAAAGCATAATTATAAATAATTTTATCTCTACTTTCCTGGTAATTTATTATACAAATGAACACACTCTCTACATCAGGGGTCGGTATTATAAAAAAAATTAAAACAATATTATTAACAATGTCACTGTTTTATTCTATTACATTAATACTTTTAAAGCTACTCAAGTTATTCAGCCAAATGTAGTGAGTGGTTTTCTCATTTCCTTGATAATGTTGTTTGATTAATAGACTTTATATGGCATAGCCTACTAGACAGTGCTCAATTCGGTTACATGTACTCTTCAAGTCCAACATTTTGATGCAAATAGACTTTTTGTCCCACAGTTTATGGTCACTTTATACCAAACTGACTGCATTTACATTAATACCTCATTAAGACGGGCGGAATGATGAAGTGTATTTTACCATTTAGGTGCGTACCCGCATTAGCGCACAAACATTAGCCACTTGTCAATCAAACAGTACGCAGCTACAGACGCCCGGAAATAAAAAGTCAAACTTATATATTTTATCTAGATCAACCAACCAGTGGTGCTTTTGTATCGCGATTGATGTAACGAAAACCCCTGTTCTAGATGTAGAATATAGGCTAAGTATAGAAAATTATTACGTTTATCATCCATATCGAGGAAAACAACAAAATTGTTTTATCACCCAGCCCTATCTATAACATTGCATGAATCTCTCACATCAACCCAATGATCTGAATGACAGCTAAATTACAGGCTACGTTATAGACACACAGAATCTAGTAAGCAGAAATATGAAATTTACCTCAAGTCAAGTCTATTCAAGTGGTTTTTATTGTCATTCAACCATATACAGATATTGCAGTACACAGCGAAATGAGACAACGTTCCTCCAGGACCATGATGCTACATAAACAACATAGGACAAACAGAGAACCACATGAGACTACACAGACTAAATTAGACCTACACATCACTACATAAAGTGCACGTGCAAACGAATGCAAAAAGTACAGGACAGTACAATAATTACTAAAAAGGAACAGGACAATAGGCACAGTAAGAGACAGTGAGAGACAGTGCAGTGCCGACCAGTATATTTCTAATCTAAGTAGTGCAAAAAGAAGACACTTTCTAAAAATCCCATATGTAAACATAACATATTATGAAATAGTGTTCTATGGACATAGTAGTTATTGAGGTAGCCGCCAGGTATAAAGTGACAATGAATTTAATTGCAACTGTGGACATGTACAAAAGTTGGATGGTGTACAGGTGTGTGTGTCAGTCTAGTCTCTGAGTATTGAGGAGTCTGATGGCTTGGAGGAAGAAGCTGTTACACAGTCTGGCCGTGAGGGCCAGAATGCTTTGGTACCACTTGCCAGACGGCAGGAGGGTGAAGAGTTGTGTGAGGGGTGTGTGGGATCATCCACAATGCTGGTTGCTTTGCGGATGCAGCGTTTGGTGTAAATGTCTTTGATGGATGGAAGAGAGACCCTGATGATCTTCTCAGCTGTCCTCACTATGCAGGGATTTGCGGTCCAAAATGGTGCAAGTCCCAAACCAGGCAGTAAGGCAGCTGCTTAGGATGCTCTCAAAAGTCCCTCTGTAGGATGTGGTGAGGATGGAGGGTAGGTGATGTGCTTTTCTCAGCCTTCGAAGAAAGTAGAGATGCTGCTGGGCTTTCTTGGTAATGGAGCTGGTGTTGAGGGACCAGGTGAGGTTCTCCACCAGGTGAACACCAAGGAATTTGGTGGTCTTGGCGATCTCCACAGAGGAGCCGTCGATGTTCAGCGGAGAGTGGTCACTCTGTGCTCTCCTGATGTCTCTTTTGTTTTGTCCACATTCAGAGAGAGGTTATTGGCTCTGCACCAGTCCGTTAGCCGCTGCACCTCTTCTCTGTATGCTGACTCGTTGTTCTTGCTGATGAGACCCACCACGGTTGTGTCATCTGCAAATTTGATGATGTGGTTCGAGCTGTGCATTGCAGCATAGTCGTGAGTCAGTAGAGTGAACAGCAGTGGACTGAGCACATGGCCCTGGGGGCCCCTACGCTCACACTGCGTAGTCTGCTGGAGTCAGATGTAGTCCAATTTATCGTCCAGGGAGCAAACATTTGAGAGCTGGATTGATGGGCGAGACGGCCGTCTAGGGTTTGTTTTTAGCCTAGTATGGACCCCCGCCCTCTTGCCATGCTTCGGCTTCTTTGCACACTGCTTGCGACATCCCCTCCCCTGGCCACTGGCATCAATCGATGACGAGGACTGGGGGCCTGGTCTCCGCAGCAAGCCGAGGTTGCGTAGCTTCTCCTGCAGATCATCATGCTTGTTGCATGATTCTTGTATTTGAGCAGTGTCTGGCTATGGTAAACATGAACTCCAGTTGTCCATGTGCCGTAAATGTCAGGCTAAGAAACAAAAACAGCACCATTTTGGATCCAGAACGGCCACTGCATGCTACCGTGCTGCCATCTTGAGTCAGTCCAAGGCAGGATTAATGCTTATATCTGGCTTGAGCAAGTTAAACTCACATGACAGTCAAGCAATTGGCCTTTTTCACTGCGAAAAGCCCTTTTAGGTGCAGCCGAGATGTTCAGGTTTTTAAAATGTGTTTGAGGAATCCTCCATATCCATAACTGTTGGCGCACAATCTACAGCTGCCGTTCCAGTTTTTTACGTGTGATTTGATTTGGCTGGAGTCATGAGACTCTCCCTAGGCAATCATGTTGATGGATACAAATAAAATCAGGACAGGGAAGTAGCGAACACAGACGGTGGGAAAATAGCGCATTAAACTTACAATTTCAGCCCTTATAATGAACTTAAGTAAAATTGAAAGTATAAAATTTTTAAACTACTTAAAAAAGTACAATACCTGGGAAAAACGACTTAATTACAGTAATGTGAGCATTTGTAATTCGTTACAGTAACGTGAGTATTTGTAATTCGTTACTTTACACCCCTGTTGTTAACCCCGTTGAAGTTGAACCGCCAAGTTTCAGGTTGGCACATCATTTCTTCCAAATGAATGGAAATTCAGTTTTATCTGTACAAAAAACCCTTTCACAAGGCATTCACCTGAAGAAAAAAAAAAGGAGATTGACCGGATTTACCTGATTTACAACTTTAGCAGCAGTCAAGTGATCAGTGGACTCTTCTCTTTGTTGCAGTCAGGGAAATGCTTCTGCTCCCTGATGGCCAAAACGGAGAGAATAAGGAGGAGCTTCTTTCCCCAGGCCATCCGTGTCCTGAACCAAGGACAACACTAGGACTAGGTTCACTATTCAACACCACACACTTGACGCAATATTCTTCAGCAATATTCTGACCGATATTCTTACATACTAAACATTACTGCACAATTGCATCTTTATCGTAAACTGTGGGGAGACAAGTTGTATCAAGAATTCCACTACATGTCGTTCTGTGTATGGTTATGTATGTGACAAATAAAATTTAAACTTGAATCAAGGACAAACTTACACCCGGGGTTTCTTGTTATTACAAACAGAGTTGGCTAGCTGGATGTGGTTTAAGTAATGCCTTTTATTGTTTTCCCTATTTGCTATTTCAAAATCCTGGCACTGAAGCGTTGTGGACAACGACGGCGGTATGAGACTTAAAACATCTTTCTGAAAAATACAAATGGCATGAAATTAGCCACAGCCATCAAGACAATGCTATATGGCTACAGTTTGTTGGGAAGCTTTGCATTGCTGAACAGCTAGTCCAAGGCTACAGGATTGGCATTAGAATGCACAATGAAGAGGTGACAAAAAAATCAAATCATCCTGTCTAGAATAATAGACATGAAATTTTGTGGCGCCTTTGAACTGGCTGTGCGTGGACATGATGAGATTGAGAGTTCGGATAAACCGTGGGTTGGTGGATTTTGTTGCTTCCCTTGATGGAGTATTGAAAGGGCACCTTGAGAATGCCACTGTGTTTATGGGAACTTTGAAAACTGTGCAGAATGAGCTATTGTACTGTATGTTGTCTGTTGTGAGGGAACACATAATAAAAGAAGCACAGTGCAGCGATTTTATCTCAATCCAGCCAGATGAGACAATGATATTGCCACACAGAGTCAACTTATACTTGTGCTGTACTACATTGATGCCAAAAACAATGTGCAGGAAACATTTTTTGAGTTTATCCCTCTGCACTCAGCTACAGCTGATTCCAATGCTACAGCACTAAAAGAGCGTTTTGCTGCCATCCTTCTTGAGGATCAGAAGAGTAAGCTCATCTGCCTGGCATGTGATGGAGCCAGAATTATGAGGGGTGCCACTGCAGGTGTTCAGAGGAAGATACAAGATGTATACCCAATTTTTTTTTCTCACCTTGGTGGATTTGCCAGCTTTTATTCTGATTCAGCTCATCCAAGCGCACAGGTGTTCTTGATAAAGTAGTAGCCCATAGACTACCAACATCCAGCAATGTCAGATGGATCTTTCACAGCCGTGCCATCAATACCCGGTTTGAGCACAGAGAGGACCTCATCCGCTGTTTTGGAAGCTTACGAGACTCAGGTGACTTTGACCCCATTACCGTCAAAGAGGTAGGAGCCTTCACATGCTGCTGGAGGATCAGGATTTCTTTCTGCAACTTTTCCACCACATAATGCCACATGTGGTCCTTCTCTATGCCAAACTCCATAAAAAGGACATAGATTCAGTCCATATCAAGGGGAGCATCCAGCAGTTTCAGAAGGACATACAAAAAATCAGGTAGTAGCTGTATCCTTTTTTTTCTATTGTTATTGTTGTTGTTATTTTTATTATTATTATGCTAATTTATCTTTTTCCATTGCAGAGATTCTCTCCGTTCCATTCCACTAATTTAAATCCAGCATGTGCTGAGTGACTCCAGCTAGGTTTCCTAAGCAACCAAAATGGCCAGGTTGCTAGGGAGGGTAGAGTCACATGGGGTAACCTCCTCTTGGTCGCTATAATGTGCTTCATTCTCAGTGGGCAGCGGGGTGCATGGGCGTCGCACCCGTGGGGGGATGTGGGTGTTTTAACACCCACACTTTTCCCGATGAGAGGGTTCAACACCCACACTTTTCCCGATGAGAGGGTTCAACACCCACACTTTTTCTGCAGTTTTGCCACAGTTTTGCACAAACGCCTTACTACAGCCGCTCCGCCGTGTCTCTAGCCGCTCTGTGTCTGCGCTCGCTGCGGCTGCCTCCTCTCCCCCTCCTCTCAAACATGACACCAGCTTTGAGTGTGACCGGCTGATGATTGGCTGTTCTACCTTAAGTCCCGCCTCTCTTGGTGTGTTAGATTTATCGGTTAGCTCGTGCTGAGGAGGCGGGAACTTATGGTTATGGTTATTTGCATCTCCCTTTTCCAGGTACTTTGAATGAGTGTTTATGCTTTCGAGGTTTTTAAATAAGCTTGATATGTGTTTGGGAAGATGTTCTGTTTATGTTTTGTTGACATGTCGAGTGTTTTTGTATTATATTTAGTTTTTTAGTCTAATGCTAATTGGGATATTGTTCAGCAGCTAGCTAAATTCGGTTATGTATGTGGCATGCAATGTATAAAGTAACTGTGATGAAGGCTGGAAATTGACGAGGAGGAGGGACAAATTGCCATTGTTAAGCAGTGTATAAGCAGTGGGTTTATTGCCAGTGTAATTGATTTTGAAATTTTGAGCATTGTTTGTTGATTAGCTGAATACTTTTGTGGATACTTACCTGTTGTGTTTGATTGTACCTGTTGAGGAGAAAAAAAGTGAGAAATGATGACATTGTTTGCATACCTTTTGAAGAACTATGAAAGAAAAGTGTATATTATTTTATGTTTAAAAACAGTAAATTGTTACATTATTTATACCACCAGAGAAAAAGCTTTGTGTGGGCGTTTTTTTTTTTTTATATCTCACCTTTTCAGGGCGCAAGTGAGCAAAATTTAGCAGTCTCAGTCACAGTCCTGTCAGACCCATGTCACTATCAAACTTACCAGTCTTTTTGTCACGCAGAATCATTAAGATGCAGAAAAGACAGAGGCAGGAGAAGATTGACATCTTTTTCAAGAGATATCTTGTAAGTGAAAGTTAAAAAATGTTGACATTAAACAACAGTAGCCCATTACCATTAGATATTGTTTGCATTTATTTCATGATATTACTTTTCAATATTCACTGAGGTTTACTAGTGCCACAGCTGTAACTGTTTGACCCTATTCCTTTACCACTGCACCCTTGTTTAGGAGAGGAAGTTGCTGGAGGCATCAGTTTCAGAGACAGCACAGGAAAATTCACAGGTGAAATGAATGTTACCGTTTGTGAAAGAGGTCTATGAAGGAAGAGAGGCCATGTGTGTGTGTTTTAGGCATGTGCCGGTATCACATTTTCATGCTGCGGTTAATTAATTGAGCTTTTATCATGGTATACGGTATTATCACAATATTTTAATTCCACAAGAGAAACGGATGGATTGGGGGGGATGTAAAAAACAACAACTTGCATCACAATAGGTGTAATTGTGATTGTCAAAACATTTGGTAACTAAACAGAATTTTATTAAGTTTAGTGACAACATGTTACAATGTTTACATGGTACAATGACTGGTAGGCTACTGTTTGTATTATTGCTTAGCACGATTTTCATGATTTCAGTTCAATTCTTGATTTGATTTCAATCTTGATTCAATATTGACTTATTTGGATAAATATTAGGTAGGCTACAGTAGATAGCCTACATGTTAATTTTTCTCAAGAAAAAATATATCTGTTATGTTCCCGTGTTGTCTGCCCCGTGTTTTCTGTTTCACATGTCACTTATCCCGTTCCATGTCACGTTTTCCTTGTTGTCCGCTCTGTGTTTCACTTGTCTTTGTCTAAACTACAATTCCCACAATTCCCGGCCTCCCTCACTGCCTGCACTCATCATTGTTCTCACCTGTGTCTCGTTTAGTCTTCATTGTGTCTGTGTATTTAACCCTGTTGTTTTCCTTTTCCTTTGTCGTTCGTTGTATGGTTTTCATATCGTGCTTATGCCCGTTTCATGCCCTTCGTTTATGTTCTTCCAGCTGTTTGTTCTTATGTGTTAGAGTTAGTTATTTTTTCCCATCGTGGACTTTTCTTTGTGTTTATTTATTTGTTATTTATAATAAAAGCTGCATTTGGATCCAAACCACCCGTCTGCCTTCTCCTGCTTCCCACATACATTACAATATCTCACATAATGCTGTAATCATACAGAGAGCCCTATCAGCTGGTATTATTAAAGGTTGAAAATAACAAATAAAATATAATATGGTTTTCATTATAATAACAATTATGTAATGACACAAGTAAAAATATAATAAATATGTAATATAGTGCACATAGCCTATTTAGCAAAATACTCCTCTCTATAGCTATTTTTTCTAGTCAAATAACGTGCTGGTAATTAAATGGCTTTCCTGTGGTAAATGTAACGTTCTGTGACAATGTTGTTCTCCTGCAGTTTTATTGACCTCTTTCCGTGGTTGAAAAACACTGATTAATCGATATTATGTATGAGGCATATATACCTTTCGGCAAGTTGTAATGTATCTTTAAATAAAAAGTAACAGATGATCGGTTTACTTGAAATGATGGCACTACAGCGATCTGTCACGTCATATTTACAAGCGCCAAACCGGTATTTATTGTCTGAATTTCTTACTAAAATTGACAGAATCTGAAAGCTGAGAATTTGTTCCTACCAAAATTATCCTAGTCTGTCGGTGTCAGTGTCCTGTTTGCTCTGTGATTTTTCTCCACGTGAAAAAATGGATGTGTGGCGTGAGAGCGTGTGAAAATTGTCGATTGCGTGAGTCTTGGCAGCCCTGACTTTTAGAAGGGGGATAAATCGTCTGCAGCGTTCCTCCTTCCGCCATGCTTCTTCCACATGTGAGGATTGTTGACATTAGACTAGAGTGCGCACTGCGCTGCATGCATACAGTGCTTACACATGTGGGGATTGTTTTCATCAGAGTGCACACTTGTTTTGCGCAGCATATACACAGTGTTTTTTAAGCGGTTAATGGAAAATTAGCTAATGCGCGTTCTAAAAATCTAAATTCGGATCTATTATTTTTCACAGTATTTGGAAGTGCCCGCGATAACAATATCGTGCATATTCATTACCACGATTTATCGCATTACCGAATACCGGCACATGTCTAGTGTGTTTGTGTCATGGGTGGTGCTTATTTCCAACCCAGGTGCACGCGTGTGTCTGGTGTGTTTATATCAAATTCACAATTTCATTTCAAACGTTTTGATTAGGGTATATGTGAGGATGTGGCCAGGGGTGAGGAAGACAGAGATGAAGAGGGAGGAAAAGGCAGACCAGAAGCAGACAGACCAGAAGCAGACAGACCAGAAGCAGACAGACCAGAAGCAGACAGACAAGAAGCAGGCAGACAAGAAGCAGGCAGACACGAAGCAGGCAGACAAGAAGCAGGCAGACAAGAAGCAAACAGACAAGAAGAACAGAGTGAGGGAGAGGTCAGAGAGGATAAGGATGAAGATGAAATGGTAGAGAGAGGAGCAGATAACTCAGACGTGGCTGTTACTCACCACCAGTTCAGTAAGCCCAATCAACCAGATCCAAAATTAATTGCTAAACAGTCCTTGCCCAAATATACTCTGAGTTTTCAAACTCAGTGGTACCAGAAATTTCCATGGCTCCATGTGAGTCCTGGTGTTGAGGGTGTACTGTGCTTTTACTGCTCCAAAGCCTTTAACTCTGAGATATCACCTCTTGCCAAAAATGCTGATTCAGCATTCATTTCATCTGGGTTTAAAAATTGGAAAAAAGCCCTTGAGCGATTTACTGTGCATAAGAGATCTGATAGTCATAAGACAGCCATGACAACGCACATCTATGAAGATTGATCAGTACAGGTTCAACTATCTAGTGCGAGTGTGAAACAGCAAGAGGAAGCAAGGGGATGTCTTTTCAAAATCATTGGTGCTGTGCAGTTGTTAGGCAGGGCTTGCCTTTTAGGGGCCATGAATGTGGTGAGGGAAATTTTTAACAGGTTCTGAAGTACAAATCAGAGGATGACCTCTCTCTAACCAAGTGGTTGACAGGTGGTAGAAAGGATGTATATACTTCAGCTATGGTTCAAAATGAAATCCTGACTTTGTTCAGCAGCATGATCTGAAAACATCAGATCACTTCCACACCTGCAGTACTCTGTGATGATGGATGGGACACAAGACGTGTCTGGAAAAGAGCAAGAGGCAGTGTGTTTGAGATATGTTGACAAGGATTTAGTCCCTCGTGAAGAATTTATTGGTCTTTATGAGGTTTCTTTGACAACAGGAGAAAATCTAGCAAAAGTAGTCATGGATGTTTTGCAGCGCCTAAACTTGCCTATCACTGGGTTGCGTGGCCAAGCATACGATGGGGCCACAAATATGTCTGGCAAATACAATGGAGCACAGGCCATTGTAAGAAAAATACAACCTCTGGCTCCCTATGTTCATTGTGCTGCCCACTGTGTTAACCTAATTACACAGAGGTCCTGTACTGCCTCAATATTTATCCGGAATTCTCTGGATTGGGTCAATGAGTTGGGAGTGTTGTTTGGGCAGTCAGGGAAACTGAAGGACATATTTAAGGGAATTGCAAGGTCTGAGGAGGGTGAGGGTCCATGTCACACTATAAGACCTCTGTGTCCAACATGGTGGACGGTCCGCACTAGTGTCATCCGCACTGTGCTAAACCAGTACGAGCGCATAATCAAGGCTTTGGCTGAGATGGCAGTGAGTGAGTCTGATGCGGTTAGTAAGGCACAGGGGCTGTATGAGACATTTCAGCAGGGAAATGTTGTCCTTGGTCTTGTGTGTGCTTTGGAGATCACAGGGGAGTTGGAGGTTTTGAATATGTCCCTCCAGAGCAGAACACAGACCCTAGATGGTATGCTTTCAGCTGTTGCCTGTGTTAAGGAAAGTTTCAGCAAAAAGAGAAACACAGAGAGTTTTCAGGCTCTTTACATGAAAGCAACAAGGATGTGTGAGACACTCCATCTCACTCCTATTGCCTCTCCTCGTGTCCGTATCCCACCTCAGTGCTTCACAGGTAGTGCTCCTGCACATGTACATGTGTCCCCTTCTGACTACTACAGGACTGAGTTCTACAAAGTTCTGGATGTTGCTGACATGCAGTTTAGAGAAAGATTTGAGCAGGAGGGAATGCAAATGTTAAGGCACATGGAACAAGTTCTCTTAACTGGAAATATACATGGTGTTGTCCAACAGTACCCAGAAATCAACCCAGACATCCTCAAAGTTCAGCTTGCATTGTTCAGAATGAAGTACAGCTTCCAGTCTAGTACTGAAATTGTTGCTGTTCTTCAAGGGATCACCCCAGAGGTCCGTGGTCTCTTTGACCAAGTCGAAACAGTTGCCCGACTCCTAGTTGTGCCTGTGTCATCAGCAGAGTCAGAAAGGAGTTTCAGCAGCCTCCGGAGGCTGAAAACATGGCTACGCAGCACCATGACCCAAACCCGCCTCAACAGTGTTGCTGTGTGCCATGTACATAAAGACAAGCTGGACAGGGTAAACAAAAAAAAAGATTGCAGAACAGTTTGTCTCCTGTAAGGAGGGCAGAAAGAGCACTTTTGGTTCTTTTAAATGAGAGGTAGTTGCACTCAAAAAAATTACATGTTGGCTTTAATTAGCTTTTTTATGTCGACAGGTCCCACATAACTGGGTTACGTTAAACAAGCATAATTTGGTCATGTAACTTCAACATCATGGAATTAAGTCATTTTAAGTGACCCAATTGAAAAATTAACACTGAAGCAGTGTTAAAGTTAATGAGATAATTAAGTGATTTATTGAGTGATGATTGAGCATTATTGAAGACTCCTGATGGTAACAAGCAGAATCACTGAAGGAGAAAACCGGAGTGTTTGTTTTTGTTGGGCTCTTGACCCTCACATCATTAACTTTACATTTTGTCTGGCTGCTGTACATGAGTTATAACAGCCAGAAGAACAAATAGAAAAGATGATCTGATGGTGTCGGTTGCGTTTTAACATAATCATTATTTGACCTGAATTACTGAACTCATTGAGAGCATAATTTCTGAGTTAAGATTACCTTATTGATTATAGCAGCACTGTCATTGTAGAGCATACCATTTTTAGATTTTCAATGAAATCCAATTGATCAAATCAATTAAAAAAGAAATAGAAACTGTATGCACACGCAGACATCAAGAATCAGCTTGTGAATCTCAACAATTGTGACAATTATATAGCATGTTGCAGTGCATTCTGGGTGCCACCAATCAAAACTCATTCATGGCTCCCATCATGAATTGCTTAATGAATAAATAATGAGCTTATGTTCAGAGGTGATCTGTTGAGCTGGCTGATATATATGCCAAGAAAGCAGCAGGAAAAGTCAACATTGATGTGGACATAAAATACAGCAAAGCAGAGGTTAAGAGTATTATTAAAACAAAATCTTATGAAAAATGGCAAGTCTATTGGGATAATGAACCCGGTGGGAGACATCTTTTTAGTATACAGCCTAAAGTTAATAAGTTTGCAGTTCCGATCAGAACTAGACATGAGGAAGTGGTATTGTCCAGGTTGAGAATTGGGCATACCAGACTTAATAGTACCTTATTTCTAATGAAAAAGCATGTTGATGGAAACTGTGGGTATTGTATCAGGTGTAGCCCTGAAACAGTAGAGCATGTATTAATTCATTGTCAAAAATATTATCAAGATAGGCAGAGGTTTATTGCTCAAGTAGAAGCCAATGAAAGTGTATTTGAATACAGGAATATTTTACTAAGAAAGGATGGGAAGATTTTGCATTTTTTGTTTTTGTTTTTAAAGAATACAGGCCTTTTGAAAAGAATTTAATTTTATAGAAAATAGGTAACTCCTGTTATACACTCCAGTCCAGCGGTGGCGGTAATGCAACAAATAGTTGTCAACCGCCATTTAAAAAATTGAAGAAGAAGAAGAAGAAGAGGTGATCTGTTTGTCACCATTGCTGAGATTCATACGCTAATTCTTGATGTCTGTGTGTGCCTACATAAAACTTTTTTTTTTTATTGATTTGATCATTTGGATTTCATTGAAAAGGCTATAAATGGTATGCTCTACAATGACAGTGCTGCTATAATCCATAAGGTAAACTTAATTGGGTTCTATATGAGTTCAGTGACTCAGGTGACATGATTGTGAAATAATGATTATGTTATAACACAACCAACAGATCATCTTTTTTATTTGTTCATCTGGTTTTTGTAACACATATACAGCAGCCAAACAAATTTTTAAATTAATGATGTGAGGGTCAAGAGCCCAACTAAAACAAACACCGATCACCATAATGGTGACTTAAACATTCTGGTTTTCTCCTTCAGTGATTCTGCTTGTTAACATCAGGTGTCTTCAATAATGCCCAATCATCACTCAATTATTCACTTAATTATCTGACTTTACTAACTTTACTAACTTTAACACTGCTTCAGTGTTCATTTAACACTCTGCTCAGAGTTTAATTGGGTCGCTTAAAATGACTTAATTCCATGATGTTGAAGTTACATGACCAAATTATGTTTGTTTAACGTAACCCAGTTATGTGGGACCTGTTGACATAAAAAGGTTAATTAAAGTCAACGTATCATTTTTTGGAGTGGGTCATATGTTCATTGGTCAGTTGGTTGTTGTTGTTGGCTGCATTTGTATATATATATTTATATTTTGTTCTTAATATATGTTGTTTGTATAATATATGTTGTTTGTATATCTGGAGTTTGTAAAAAAAAAATGTCCTCCTGGGATTATTAAAGTATTTCTGATTCTTTAGCAAGTCTACTGTTGTGTATTGAGTTTTGACTTATTTTCCGTGTGTTCTGAGTGTGTTTTTATACTTTTCTAGTATCACTCATTTAAATGGGAAGCTTTTTATATCTTGTATGTTATACCTTTTGTACCCTTCTGTCATTGTATTCATCGTTTTTATTGTTAATAAACAAACCACATCCATCCCTGCACTTTTGAAAAGCTTGCCAGTCTTGGTGTGCAATCTTTACCACTTGATCTCAAACCTGTAATAAGACAAAATGTGTTACAGCAGATAAAAGATAATACACATTTTGGAACCAAACGTTATGAGAAGATATTTTTATTCCCCATCTTCACTACTATAAAGTGCAGTGCAACCAGAATAATAAAAAAATACCTTGCTGAACAACAGATGAAGCTAACAGTGCTACATCAAACAGACAATAAATTGTGGGAAAAAACTAATTAGGTTATTTCTATTTTTTCTCCCCAGTTTGGAATGCCCAATTCCCAGTGTGCTCTAAGTCCTCGTGGTGGCATAGTGATTCGCCTCAATCCGGGTGGCGGAGGACGAATCTCAGTTGCCTCCGCGTCTGAGACTGTCAATCCACGCATCTTATCACAGGGCTTGTTGAGCGCGTTACCGTGGAGGCATAGGTGAGTGGAGGCACAACTCACCCCATCAGTGTATATTTGGAAATATCCTAATATGTGGCAAATCTTACTCTGGAGAAAAGTAACTGGTGCAAGCCTTTAAATTGCAATAAACTGTATCTAATTCATACAGATGAAGAATTAATTCTTTCTATTGCATCTTACCAGTGAGAGTCCAAAAGCTCATACCCAAAATCCTCCTCCCATTGCACTTTTCTGATGTTGGAGGGAAGCAGAAGCTACTTTCTGGATGGTGTCATACAATCTAGGCATCATGCACTTAGACAGAGGGTCTAACTTTAAGCACTCTTCAATCCAGCTGTTTTGGTATATACGTGTATGATTGAGAGAAATGTTTTAAAGTAATTTCTGACCTTCAAATATCTTAAGAAGTCAGTCTGTGAAATGGCATAGTCTTTTTGTAGATGGCTAATGGAAACTAATCTGTTATCCTTGAAATAACAGATCTGCATTTCAGTCCCTTCCCAGACCATCTTTGGAATGTTGTATCAATTAGGGAGGGAGGGAAAAGAGGGTTGGCAGCATAAGCAGGATCAAGCATGGTCTTTTTAAAGTTAAAGTGTGATCTGAACTGGACCCTCATCCTAAGTGACCCAGCTCATAATGGATTATTAGAATGATAAAACATGGAACTGGACAACATAACAGGGATGCATGCTACCATTGGCTCCCATTAATTTAGTTGCCAGTGCTTGTCAAGCAGGTTCCTGAGTGTGCAGTCCATGGCCCACTAAAGATCCATAAATCATGTCTCTTCTCTGATAGATGTAATCCTTAGCAACGCTGGGTACTGTATTCCAAACCGGACCCCATCACATCCACACAACTCATAAGCTCATTGAAGGATGCTTGTTGCTTTTCCACTGCCAGGTTGTAGTCAGGATTAAAGCAAATTATGTCTCCATCAGCTGTTTTCATCATATTCATCTGTGAGGCTTGCTGTATTATGCATTTGAGTTTTTAGTTTAGTTTAGTTTTAGTTCATTTGTACATTAACTTCCAAAATACAACATAAATCATACATATGAAATAAACTTCTGTTTGTCTTACAAAAGAAATGTCATGTTCTTATTTAAACATTAAACTCAACATAAATTAATCAAATGAACTCACCACATCCAGATATTCACTTTCCAGCAATACAGATGTGTGATTAACCCATCAATCATCACAGCTACAAAATAATATAAGAATTCACTCAATATATTCCTCTTTCAACTAACTTGAAGAGCTTTGAAACTATTTTCCAAGTTTTAATAATTAGAAATTATTTTCATTACACATTTTATTTTATGAGATATACTCTATAGCATCACCAATCAATAAGTTATTTATTTATATTTGTCATCCTCATTCATTTATATTAATATATATTATTTTTAACCCTCAGAAGTCTGGGTTACTGAAGGCTCTCAACTGCCCTCATTGTATGAAGAGTTTCACAGTTCAATGCAATCTTACTAAACACATAAAAATTCACATTGGAAAAAGTCGTCTGTCCTTGCACGCTGGAGAAATGTCATATAACTGTGATCAGTCAGGGTTCGTACAAGGTGCTTGTAGTGCTTGAAGTCTCACACAAACTGCCGCATTCCACTGCACTTATCCCTCTCCTCTGCTGATTAGCCCGATTGGGGCCGGGCGTACATAGTCATGGCCCGGCCCTGCCCTCGTCACACTCGCTTTCATCTGGCCACCAAGCTCAACAAGGAGGGAGGTGAAGTACATGTAAATTCATTACTGTATGCCACGGGAAAGGATGCAAAGCCAATATATAACTTGTTTACATTTGTGGAAGCCTTTCATTCAAACACTTAAGAGGCTGTTGTAAGCAAATTTAACAATCACTTTGTGCTGCGTAGGAATATAATTCACGAACGAGCATGAGCGCTCTCAAAGACCAGGGGAGACAGTTGATGAGTTCATATGCAATTTAAATGAATTGGAGTAACGTTGTAAATTCGGGGCTTCTAAAGAGGAGCAGATTCACAACAGAATAGTTATAGACATAGCTGATCAGGACATTTCACAAAAGCTTCAGATGGAGTCTGGTCTATCGCTAGATAAGGCTGTGCAAATTGCTCGCCAGTCTGAACTAATAAAGGAACAAAACACAGCACTGGGTATAGCAGAGCTAAATTAAGTCAGGCACAAAAGGGGAGCGTTGCATTATACGGGCAAAAAGTATTTTGCAAGGGGGAATTTAGCCAGTGAACAAAGACAGAAAGTGACAGCCAAATGCTCCTGATGTAACGGCAAAAATAGTCAGAAACGGGAGAGTCCTGCACATGGAAAATGAGAAAGTGTAGTAAACTGAGCCACTAGTTTTCAAGATTCTTACCTTTCACCATAACACTTTATAATAACTCACCTTTGTGTGACAGGTGAATGCACTAGAAATAAGCCTTGCACCATGGTACAATGATCACACTCATGCTCTCAAGAGAGCAGCTCGGAAAATGGAGCGCATGTGGAAAAATACAAAATTAGAAGTATTTCATGGTGCATGGAAGGATAGTGTCTGTAGCTACAAACATGCACTCAAAGCTGCCAGGTCAGCATATTTTAGTAAACTCATAGAAAATAACCACAACAATCCTAGATGTTTATTCAGTATTGTGGCTAAATTGGTTAGGAATAAAGCCTCAACAGAACCAGATATTACGTCGCAGCACAAGAGTAATGACTTCATGAATTTCTTTACAGATAAAATTGAAATAATCAGAAATAAAATTGGAATTATGCAATCATCTGTCATAGCACCTCAGAAAACAGTGTCTAATAATTTTCCTCATGTGCAACTCCAATCCTTCGCTATCATAGGTCATGAAGAGCTAACAAAACTTATCGAAACATCAAAAGCCACAACTTGTTTGTTAGATCCTATACCAACTAAGCTCTTAAAAGAGGTATCTCCTGTAATCTCAGAACCTCTTCTTAATATCATTAACTCCTCGCTATGCTTAGGACATTAAAAGGCAATTATCAAACTGCTTATTAAGAAGCCACAACTTGATCCTGGAGTACTTGCTAATTATAGACCGATTTCAAATCTCCCGTTTATGTCAAAAATACTAGAAAAGGTAGTATCCTCCTAAATATGTTCATTTCTACAGAGAAATAGTATATATGAAGAATTTCAATCAGGATTTAGGCCTCATCACAGTACAGAGACTGCACTTATCAGAGTTACAAATGACTTGCTCTTATCATCTGATCGCAGCTGCATTTCTCTTCTAGTGCTTTTAGATCTTAGTGCTGCATTCGACCACGATAGATCACGACATTCTCTTGAATAGGCTGGAGAATTATGTTGGAATTTGTGGAGTTGCATTATCATGGTTTAGGTCATATTTAGCAGACCGCTACCACTTTGTCTATGTAAATGAGGAATTGTCAAACCAAACAAAAGTAAAATATGGAGTGCCACAGGGATCAGTTTTAGGGCCTCTGCTTTTCTCCATGTATATGCTTCCCCTGGGAGATATTATCAGGAATCGTGGAATAAGTTTCCACTGCTATGCTGACGATACACAACTTTATATTTCTTCAAAACCTGATGAGATTTCACAATTCTCAAAATTAGCAGAGTGTATCAGTGAAATAAATGATTGGATGGCCAGAAATTTCCTTCTACATTCATGGAGTGGTGGTGGTGTAGTGGTCTAAAGCACATAACTGGTAATCAGAAGGATGCTGGTTTGAGCCCCACAGCCACCACCATTGTGTCCTTGAGCAAGGCACTTAACTCCAGGCTGCTCCAGGGGGATTGTCCCTGTAATAAGTGCACTGTAAGTCGCTTTGGATAAAAGTGTCTGCCAAATGCATAAATGTAAATGTACTCAATTCTGACAAAACAGAGGTTCAAATTATTGGACCAAAAAAATATAATTTGGCTCTAGATGGATGTACTGTTACATCATCTTCAACAGCAAAGAACTTAGGTGTTATATTTGATACCAATCTGTCCTTTGAAAATCAAATTACAAATGTTTGTAGAAAAGCATTCTTCCACCTAAGAAATATTGCTAAATTAAGCATATGCTGTCTGTTGCTGATGCCGAAAAACTAATTCATGCGTTGATTATTGTAATGCATTACTGGGAGGATGTCCAGCAAGATCAATAAATAAACTTAAATTGGTTCAAAATGCAGCAGCCAGAGTGCTAACAAGAACCAAGAAATATGATCATATTAGCCCCATTTTATCATCGTTACGTTGGCTACCTGTTAAATTCCGAATGAATTTTAAAATTCTGTTAACTACGTACAAAGCTTTGAATGGTCTAGCTCCGCAGTACTTAAGTGATCTTCTACCATGCTATTGTCACGAACACAGAGAGCCTCCCCTCCAGCCATCGGAGATCAGATTCTCCGAGTACTGAAGACTACATTTCCCATAAGCCCGCATACCTAGGTCTGATTACTCTACAGCTGTTCCCTGTTTGCCACGCTCTATTTAAACCACTCAGTTCATTCATTCATTGCGAAGTCTTGTTTGCTCCGGCTACATTTCCAAGCGTTCCCCTGTTTACTCTCTCAGTCTTTCGTGTGCCTACCTTGCTCTGTTTACTGTTTATCATTGTTTGCTGCCTGCCCCGATCTCCTGCCTGCTCTGACTCTGACTTTGATTGCCTCTCATTTGTGGAGAACACTAACTAACTTTACTAACTTTAACACTGCTTCAGTGTTCATTTAACACTCTGCTCAGAGTTTAATTGGGTCGCTTAAAATGACTTAATTCCATTATGTTGAAGTTACATGACCAAATTATGTTTGTTTAACGTAACCCAGTTATGTGGGACCTGTTGACATAAAAAGGTTAATTAAAGTCAACGTATCATTTTTTGGAGTGGGTCATATGTTCATTGGTCAGTTGGTTGTTGTTGTTGGCTGCATTTGTATATATATATTTATATTTTGTTCTTAATATATGTTGTTTGTATAATATATGTTGTTTGTATATCTGGAGTTTGTAAAAAAAAAATGTCCTCCTGGGATTATTAAAGTATTTCTGATTCTTTAGCAAGTCTACTGTTGTGTATTGAGTTTTGACTTATTTTCCGTGTGTTCTGAGTGTGTTTTTATACTTTTCTAGTATCACTCATTTAAATGGGAAGCTTTTTATATCTTGTATGTTATACCTTTTGTACCCTTCTGTCATTGTATTCATCGTTTTTATTGTTAATAAACAAACCACATCCATCCCCTGCACTTTTGAAAAGCTTGCCAGTCTTGGTGTGCAATCTTTACCACTTGATCTCAAACCTGTAATAAGACAAAATGTGTTACAGCAGATAAAAGATAATACACATTTTGGAACCAAACGTTATGAGAAGATATTTTTATTCCCCATCTTCACTACTATAAAGTGCAGTGCAACCAGAATAATAAAAAATACCTTGCTGAACAACAGATGAAGCTAACAGTGCTACATCAAACAGACAATAAATTGTGGGAAAAAACTAATTAGGTTATTTCTATTTTTTCTCCCCAGTTTGGAATGCCCAATTCCCAGTGTGCTCTAAGTCCTCGTGGTGGCATTGTGATTCGCCTCAATCCGGGTGGCGGAGGACGAATCTCAGTTGCCTCCGCGTCTGAGACTGTCAATCCACGCATCTTATCACAGGGCTTGTTGAGCGCGTTACCGTGGAGGCATAGGTGAGTGGAGGCACAACTCACCCCATCAGTGTATATTTGGAAATATCCTAATATGTGGCAAATCTTACTCTGGAGAAAAGTAACTGGTGCAAGCCTTTAAATTGCAATAAACTGTATCTAATTCATACAGATGAAGAATTAATTCTTTCTATTGCATCTTACCAGTGAGAGTCCAAAAGCTCATACCCAAAATCCTCCTCCCATTGCACTTTTCTGATGTTGGAGGAAGCAGAAGCTACTTTCTGGATGGTGTCATACAATCTAGGCATCATGCACTTAGACAGAGGGTCTAACTTTAAGCACTCTTCAATCCAGCTGTTTTGGTATATACGTGTATGATTGAGAGAAATGTTTTAAAGTAATTTCTGACCTTCAAATATCTTAAGAAGTCAGTCTGTGAAATGGCATAGTCTTTTTGTAGATGGCTAATGGAAACTAATCTGTTATCCTTGAAATAACAGATCTGCATTTCAGTCCCTTCCCAGACCATCTTTGGAATGTTGTATCAATTAGGGAGGGAGGGAAAAGAGGGTTGGCAGCATAAGCAGGATCAAGCATGGTCTTTTTAAAGTTAAAGTGTGATCTGAACTGGACCCTCATCCTAAGTGACCCAGCTCATAATGGATTATTAGAATGATAAAACATGGAACTGGACAACATAACAGGGATGCATGCTACCATTGGCTCCCATTAATTTAGTTGCCAGTGCTTGTCAAGCAGGTTCCTGAGTGTGCAGTCCATGGCCCACTAAAGATCCATAAATCATGTCTCTTCTCTGATAGATGTAATCCTTAGCAACGCTGGGTACTGTATTCCAAACCGGACCCCATCACATCCACACAACTCATAAGCTCATTGAAGGATGCTTGTTGCTTTTCCACTGCCAGGTTGTAGTCAGGATTAAAGCAAATTATGTCTCCATCAGCTGTTTTCATCATATTCATCTGTGAGGCTTGCTGTATTATGCATTTGAGTTTTTAGTTTAGTTTAGTTTTAGTTCATTTGTACATTAACTTCCAAAATACAACATAAATCATACATATGAAATAAACTTCTGTTTGTCTTACAAAAGAAATGTCATGTTCTTATTTAAACATTAAACTCAACATAAATTAATCAAATGAACTCACCACATCCAGATATTCACTTTCCAGCAATACAGATGTGTGATTAACCCATCAATCATCACAGCTACAAAATAATATAAGAATTCACTCAATATATTCCTCTTTCAACTAACTTGAAGAGCTTTGAAACTATTTTCCAAGTTTTAATAATTAGAAATTATTTTCATTACACATTTTATTTTATGAGATATACTCTATAGCATCACCAATCAATAAGTTATTTATTTATATTTGTCATCCTCATTCATTTATATTAATATATATTATTTTTAACCCTCAGAAGTCTGGGTTACTGAAGGCTCTCAACTGCCCTCATTGTATGAAGAGTTTCACAGTTCAATGCAATCTTACTAAACACATAAAAATTCACATTGGAAAAAGTCGTCTGTCCTTGCACGCTGGAGAAATGTCATATAACTGTGATCAGTCAGGGTTCGTACAAGGTGCTTGTAGTGCTTGAAGTCTCACACAAACTGCCGCATTCCACTGCACTTATCCCTCTCCTCTGCTGATTAGCCCGATTGGGGCCCGGGCGTACATAGTCATGGCCCGGCCCTGCCCTCGTCACACTCGCTTTCATCTGGCCACCAAGCTCAACAAGGAGGGAGGTGAAGTACATGTAAATTCATTACTGTATGCCACGGGAAAGGATGCAAAGCCAATATATAACTTGTTTACATTTGTGGAAGCCTTTCATTCAAACACTTAAGAGGCTGTTGTAAGCAAATTTAACAATCACTTTGTGCTGCGCAGGAATATAATTCACGAACGAGCATGAGCGCTCTCAAAGACCAGGGGAGACAGTTGATGAGTTCATATGCAATTTAAATGAATTGGAGTAACGTTGTAAATTCGGGGCTTCTAAAGAGGAGCAGATTCACAACAGAATAGTTATAGACATAGCTGATCAGGACATTTCACAAAAGCTTCAGATGGAGTCTGGTCTATCGCTAGATAAGGCTGTGCAAATTGCTCGCCAGTCTGAACTAATAAAGGAACAAAACACAGCACTGGGTATAGCAGAGCTAAATTAAGTCAGGCACAAAAGGGAGCGTTAGCATTATACGGGCAAAAAGTATTTTGCAAGGGGAATTTAGCCAGTGAACAAAGACAGAAAGTGACAGCCAAATGCTCCTGATGTAACGGCAAAAATAGTCAGAAACGGGAGAGTCCTGCACATGGAAAATGAGAAAGTGTAGTAAACTGAGCCACTAGTTTTCAAGATTCTTACCTTTCACCATAACACTTTATAATAACTCACCTTTGTGTGACAGGTGAATGCACTAGAAATAAGCCTTGCACCATGGTACAATGATCACACTCATGCTCTCAAGAGAGCAGCTCGGAAAATGGAGCGCATGTGGAAAAATACAAAATTAGAAGTATTTCATGGTGCATGGAAGGATAGTGTCTGTAGCTACAAACATGCACTCAAAGCTGCCAGGTCAGCATATTTTAGTAAACTCATAGAAAATAACCACAACAATCCTAGATGTTTATTCAGTATTGTGGCTAAATTGGTTAGGAATAAAGCCTCAACAGAACCAGATATTACGTCAGCAGCACAAGAGTAATGACTTCATGAATTTCTTTACAGATAAAATTTAAATAATCAGAAATAAAATTGGAATTATGCAATCATCTGTCATAGCACCTCAGAAAACAGTGTCTAATAATTTTCCTCATGTGCAACTCCAATCCTTCGCTATCATAGGTCATGAAGAGCTAACAAAACTTATCGAAACATCAAAAGCCACAACTTGTTTGTTAGATCCTATACCAACTAAGCTCTTAAAAGAGGTATCTCCTGTAATCTCAGAACCTCTTCTTAATATCATTAACTCCTCGCTATGCTTAGGACATTAAAAGGCAATTATCAAACTGCTTATTAAGAAGCCACAACTTGATCCTGGAGTACTTGCTAATTATAGACCGATTTCAAATCTCCCGTTTATGTCAAAAATACTAGAAAAGGTAGTATCCTCCTAAATATGTTCATTTCTACAGAGAAATAGTATATATGAAGAATTTCAATCAGGATTTAGGCCTCATCACAGTACAGAGACTGCACTTATCAGAGTTACAAATGACTTGCTCTTATCATCTGATCGCAGCTGCATTTCTCTTCTAGTGCTTTTAGATCTTAGTGCTGCATTCGACACGATAGATCACGACATTCTCTTGAATAGGCTGGAGAATTATGTTGGAATTTGTGGAGTTGCATTATCATGGTTTAGGTCATATTTAGCAGACCGCTACCACTTTGTCTATGTAAATGAGGAATTGTCAAACCAAACAAAAGTAAAATATGGAGTGCCACAGGGATCAGTTTTAGGGCCTCTGCTTTTCTCCATGTATATGCTTCCCCTGGGAGATATTATCAGGAATCGTGGAATAAGTTTCCACTGCTATGCTGACGATACACAACTTTATATTTCTTCAAAACCTGATGAGATTTCACAATTCTCAAAATTAGCAGAGTGTATCAGTGAAATAAATGATTGGATGGCCAGAAATTTCCTTCTACATTCATGGAGTGGTGGTGGTGTAGTGGTCTAAAGCACATAACTGGTAATCAGAAGGATGCTGGTTTGAGCCCCACAGCCACCACCATTGTGTCCTTGAGCAAGACACTTAACTCCAGGCTGCTCCAGGGGGATTGTCCCTGTAATAAGTGCACTGTAAGTTGCTTTGGATAAAAGTGTCTGCCAAATGCATAAATGTAAATGTACTCAATTCTGACAAAACAGAGGTTCAAATTATTGGACCAAAAAAATATAATTTGGCTCTAGATGGATGTACTGTTACATCATCTTCAACAGCAAAGAACTTAGGTGTTATATTTGATACCAATCTGTCCTTTGAAAATCAAATTACAAATGTTTGTAGAAAAGCATTCTTCCACCTAAGAAATATTGCTAAATTAAGCATATGCTGTCTGTTGCTGATGCCGAAAAACTAATTCATGCGTTGATTATTGTAATGCATTACTGGGAGGATGTCCAGCAAGATCAATAAATAAACTTAAATTGGTTCAAAATGCAGCAGCCAGAGTGCTAACAAGAACCAAGAAATATGATCATATTAGCCCCATTTTATCATCGTTACGTTGGCTACCTGTTAAATTCCGAATGAATTTTAAAATTCTGTTAACTACGTACAAAGCTTTGAATGGTCTAGCTCCGCAGTACTTAAGTGATCTTCTACCATGCTATTGTCACGAACACAGAGAGCGCCTCCCCTCCAGCCATCGGAGATCAGATTCTCCGGAGTACTGAAGACTACATTTCCCATAAGCCCGCATACCTAGGTCTGATTACTCTACAGCTGTTCCCTGTTTGCCACGCTCTATTTAAACCACTCAGTTCATTCATTCATTGCGAAGTCTTGTTTGCTCCGGCTACATTTCCAAGCGTTCCCCTGTTTACTCTCTCAGTCTTTCGTGTGCCTACCTTGCTCTGTTTACTGTTTATCATTGTTTGCTGCCTGCCCCGATCTCCTGCCTGCTCTGACTCTGACTTTGATTGCCTCTCATTTGTGGAGAACACTAACTAACTTTACTAACTTTAACACTGCTTCAGTGTTCATTTAACACTCTGCTCAGAGTTTAATTGGGTCAGCTTAAAATGACTTAATTCCATTATGTTGAAGTTACATGACCAAATTATGTTTGTTTAACGTAACCCAGTTATGTGGGACCTGTTGACATAAAAAGGTTAATTAAAGTCAACGTATCATTTTTGGAGTGGGTCATATGTTCATTGGTCAGTTGGTTGTTGTTGTTGGCTGCATTTGTATATATATATTTATATTTTGTTCTTAATATATGTTGTTTGTATAATATATGTTGTTTGTATATCTGGAGTTTGTAAAAAAAAAATGTCCTCCTGGGATTATTAAAGTATTTCTGATTCTTTAGCAAGTCTACTGTTGTGTATTGAGTTTTGACTTATTTTCCGTGTGTTCTGAGTGTGTTTTTATACTTTTCTAGTATCACTCATTTAAATGGGAAGCTTTTTATATCTTGTATGTTATACCTTTTGTACCCTTCTGTCATTGTATTCATCGTTTTTATTGTTAATAAACAAACCACATCCATCCCCTGCACTTTTGAAAAGCTTGCCAGTCTTGGTGTGCAATCTTTACCACTTGATCTCAAACCTGTAATAAGACAAAATGTGTTACAGCAGATAAAAGATAATACACATTTTGGAACCAAACGTTGTGAGAAGATATTTTTATTCCCCATCTTCACTACTATAAAGTGCAGTGCAACCAGAATAATAAAAAAATACCTTGCTGAACAACAGATGAAGCTAACAGTGCTACATCAAACAGACAATAAATTGTGGGAAAAAACTAATTAGGTTATTTCTATTTTTTCTCCCCCTTTTTCTCCCCAGTTTGGAATGCCCAATTCCCAGTGTGCTCTAAGTCCTCGTGGTGGCATAGTGATTCGCCTCAATCCGGGTGGCGGAGGACGAATCTCAGTTGCCTCCGCGTCTGAGACTGTCAATCCACGCATCTTAACACAGGGCTTGTTGAGCGCGTTACCGTGGAGGCATAGGTGAGTGGAGGCACAACTCACCCCATCAGTGTATATTTGGAAATATCCTAATATGTGGCAAATCTTTCTCTGGAGAAAAGTAACTGGTGCAAGCCTTTAAATTGCAATAAACTGTATCTAATTCATACAGATGAAGAATTAATTCTTTCTATTGCATCTTACCAGTGAGAGTCCAAAAGCTCATACCCAAAATCCATACCTAGGTCTGATTACTCTACAGCTGTTCCCTGTTTGCCACGCTCTATTTAAACCACTCAGTTCATTCATTCATTGCGAAGTCTTGTTTGCTCCGGCTACATTTCCAAGCGTTCCCCTGTTTACTCTCTCAGTCTTTCGTGTACCTACCTTGCTCTGTTTACTGTTTATCATTGTTTGCTGCCTGCCCCGATCTCCTGCCTGCTCTGACTCTGACTTTGATTGCCTCTCATCTATCTGTTTGCCTGCTACCTGACCATTGCCTGTACGACTTTGAACTTTCTATTAAACACTGCTGATGGATCCCAACTTACCCGAGTCTTCATTACAACTATATTCCATCACGTTCATTAAGATCACAAAATTCTGGCCTGTTAATAGTTCCTAGAATATCAAAATCCACAAAAGGAGGTAGATCCTTTTCATATTTGACTCCTAAACTATGGAATAGTCTCCCAAACACTGTTCGAGATGCAGACACACTCTCTCAGTTTAAGTCTAGACTAAAGACTCATCTATTTAGCCAGGCATACACCTAATTTATCCTCCAACCCACAATTAGGCTGATTTAGTTGGATCTGCCGGAACCAGAAACCAGAAACAGTGATCATGATCTCTAACTCTGCAATAAATTTAATGGCATCTATGCTTACATCTTTTTATTTGTTTCCCTGTCTCAACCTCGGGACTCCTATCCTGAGGTCACCAGAACCGGCTGGATCCAGCACCATTCCTGCTTCATGTTGGACTCCACTGCTACATGTCGCTGAATGATGATGACTAAATGCAGCCGGTGCCAGCCATATTTCACTTCAGTCTATTATGATGGACTTCAGAGAATGAACTGATGCCAACTCCAACCTGCATCACCTCGGTCTAATGATGGACTACGATCATGAATGAAATGCTTAGACTAACTATTGCCAACAAAAGCCTTCATCAGCCAATTAACAAGGACAATTGCATCTATGTGAACTTCTGCAATTAATCAAGATGGACTTCAAAGACTGTGGTCATTAATCTTACAGTTCAAACACAATCGATATTTAAACACTGACCCTAAACCTTTACTTAGTTTAATAATTTTAAACCATGATTTTAACTATACATAAGTAATATTTACATTACATTTATAATGTTAGCCAGAGGGGAACTGGCCCCCACAGTGAGTCTGGTTTCTCCCAAGGTTATTTTTCTCCATTAATCTGCATCTTATAGAGTTTTGTGTTCTTTGCCACAGTCGCCTACAGCTTGCTCACTGGGGTTATTAATACAATTATTATTTAATTATTTTTAAACACGATTAAGAATTATTTTGTCTAAACACGTATTTTATCTAAATTGCACAATGATGATTCATCGACTTTATAGACATTACAGTTTTATCATCTGTTAATGCTGATCTTCTGTAAAGCTGCTTTGAAAGGCGCTATACAAATAAAATGTGCTTGACTTGACTTGACACTATTGTACTACCATCTGTACATATTTTTTTTATCATATATATATTGTATTTATTACTATTACTGATTACAATGTATACATTGCACATATCTTTTACTTGATATTCAGTGTTTGTTATGTGGATCTGCAATCTGCTTTTAGTATTATTGTTATTCTTAATCTATCAATTGACTATGCTGCTGTAACATCAATTTCCCTTGTGGGATCAATAAAGTTTATATAATAGAATCAAATCTAATCTCAAGCATTTGCAGTCTTTGGGTATCATCCGCATAGCGACTGAAGCCACTGAGTGGTGCGCTCCTATGGTCCCTGTGCTAAAGAATAATGGCAAGATCAGAATTTTCATGGACCTCAAACAATCAGTAAAGTGTGAAAGATCCATGCCCCCACCTTGGAAGATATAGCTCCAAAGTAATCTCAGAATACTGTATTCTTCACTTTGGATGCCTCCTCGGGTGTCTGGGTGTATTCCTTTGGATCCCAGGTGTGAAAGACTGACAACATTTATCACCCCATGGGCATTTTTGTTTTAAGCATCTCCCCTTCGGGGGTTGACCTCAGCCCAAGAGAGAGCGAGATGAGAGATGAGCCGCCTGTTAAGAGAACATAAAGGTACAGCTGTCATTATGGATGACATGCTAGTGTATGGTTGAGATCAAAGAGAACATGATCAAAACCTGGATGCTCTGTTGCAGACCATTAAGGAGTCTAGGAGTAAAAGAGAACTCCCATACTTTCGGTACATTATTAGCAAAAACAGGATCAAACCTCACACAGACAAAGTGAAAGCAGCCAGGGAGCTGCCAAGCCCAACTAATGTCACAAAACTTCGGCAAATGCTGGGTAAGGTGAACTACCTGGGTCAGTTCATGCTTGACCTGTCTTCTGAGCTCCAGCCGGTTACTGAGCTACTGAAAAAAGACTGGCGATGGGTGGACCCAAAGGAGAAAGCATTTGAAAAGGTAAAGCAAATGCTGTTTTGTGCTCCTGTGCTTGCCTATTATGTGAATAAGCTCACGATTGTGTCTATTGATAAGAGGGACAAGTTAATAGTTTGTGGTAGTTATGGTGTGGGGGCAGCCCTACAGCAGATTCACAATGATAAGGCAGAGCTGGGAGACTTCTGTTCGAGGACACACACACAGAGACTGACCAAAGATATTTGCAAATCTTAAAGGAGTGTTTAGCTGCAGTGTGGCAATTCAAAATGTTCTACCATTATCATCCGGGCATGAGTGAGTTTACCCTACAAACTGGACAAAGCTCAGATGAGATACCAGAGACTACTCATGCACCTCATGCGTTTCAACCCCAGCACTCTGCATGTTCCTGCTAAACAATTGGTTGTGGCTGACACGCTGCCAAGGAACCTCCTGAAAGCCAATGACCTCAACAGCATGGAAACTGAGGTACAAGCATACGTCAATTCAGTGGTGACCACCAGAGCCATGTCACAATCTTAACTCAACCTTATCAGAGGTGTCTAAAATAAGGATCCTGTAATTAAGAAGGTGTTCCAGTATACCAAGGAAGGATGGCCACAAAATTTACCCTTCAATCTGCAAGGATTATTCTGACTAAGTGGTGGCCAGGCATAGGAGCAGACATAACCAAAAGGGTCACCAAATTCACATTTGCCATGAGCACAAACTCCCTCATGCCTACACCTTTTCCATCTGGTCCATGGTGCAAAGTGGGAGTTGACTTCTGCAACTCAAGGGTAAGATCTACTTTGTGGTTGTTGACTACGTTTCTAGAGTCTTAAACATTTTCAGAGAGTAATTGAAAAGCTGAAGATTATGTTTGCTAGATGGGGCAACCCAAGAGAACTGTTCAGCGACAATGGCAGACAAATCAGTTCAGCTGAATTCTGACGTTTCTGCACTGAGCATGGCATTAACCTCACCACCAGCAGCCCTCATTTCCCACAGGCAAACAGAATGGTTAAAAGGGCTGTAGGCACCGTGTAACAACTACTACTAATTATTAACTAACTATTAAAATAATAAAGATGAGAGCTGGTCGAGGAACATCATGCTTTAATGGTAGCAGCTGGCACAATCACATCCGGTTGTATTAACCCGGAAGGCAAGAATGTCTTTCGGCATATTAACATATTTCTTTCAATGAACACAACAGTTTCTCCTTTTGTAAGAAACAGCTTGTTAAGTAACTGAGGAACTCAATATTAAATAATTAACATGAAATTATCATGTCTTAAGCTAAATTTAATTATCAAGGGCACTGTAAAAGTGCAGAATTTCATCATGCAAGATAAACAAACCATATCAAGCCTGAGTAGTGCATTAAAGATCCATAATAACAATAATAATACAGACACATTCAATGCATTCATCCTAAGTTCAACCAGCTATGCTTTTAAATATCATGTTTGGGTCTAGGCATGTAGGTGCGTGTGTGGATTGACCAGTGTTCTCATGAGATGTGACTGATGGGCATGGGAATGCAGTGAGATAGGAGGCATTCCATGCTTTAACATCACTGAGTATGTATGTGCCCTCCCCTAGCCATTTGCTTAGTTGGAGAGGAACAGTTTACTTTCTGTGTCCTTTGGGATCATGCAAGGGGTTCTGAACCTGCACTCTGGCCCCCTCTCGGAAACAAGGCAAGTGAGCTCCTTGTTTGGCGTTAATGCTCTTTAATTTATGTTTCAGGCTGACAACTCTGCGATGGTCAGTCATGTCCATGAGTGTAGGTGCAGAGGTAGGTGGCAACACAGACAGCATTGTATGCATGTGCCATCCATAGAGCAGCTGAAAGGGTGAAGTTCCAGTTGCAGTGTGCGGAGTAGCATGATACACTTGCAAAAATTAGTCACAGCTGATGATGCTGAACTGCCACCTGGACTGTCTTCTTGAGTACACAATTGAACCTCTGTACGGCACCATTGGTAGCAGAGTGCGGAACAGTGGTGACAAAATGTTTCTGTCCTCAAGGAAGTCAACAAAGGTGGCAGATGTGATCTGAACACTTTTAACAATGATGATGCACAGTGGGCTGCCATGATGACTGATCACAGACAACAGGAAAGAGATCACGGCCCTGGTAGAGATAGTTGGAGTAAAGGAGACCGCAAGCCACTTACTGTAATAGTAATTCAATGTTACAGCAAACCTGCAGTCAGATGCAGCACTGTCAATCAGGCCAACAATGTCCACAGTAAATTTCTGCCATGGCCCTTCAGGAATAGGCACAGGTTGAAGAGTGCAGGGTGTGTCTTTGAAGACTTATCATTGAGCTGACACACATGGCAGGAGCAGACAGCACTGTGAATGTGGGTGTCCATTGTAGGCCACTAGTAGAGGTCACAAAGGAGTTGTTTGGTTCTCACCTCCACTTGCTGGCACTCATGTGCTATGAAGATGAGCACAGAGCGAAGAGCAGCAGGTGCAATTAGTGGTAGTATGGAGAAAGATGACCCTGTTTCAACAACCAAGTCAACTGTAAAAATATGCGAGTTTAAAGTAGATACTTTCATTGAACATTTAATGCTGGGTGCATGAGCTGTACAGCACAGTAACATCTGCAGTTCAACTTTGCAGACCTTGAGTGTGTAATTGCGAGGAGTGACACATTTTTGTGTAATGCCAATTTTTTTACATTTCCTGCATGT
This sequence comes from Xyrauchen texanus, assembly GCF_025860055.1. Lineage (NCBI taxonomy): Eukaryota > Metazoa > Chordata > Actinopteri > Cypriniformes > Catostomidae > Xyrauchen > Xyrauchen texanus. The sequence continues at coordinate 45,421,280 of NC_068281.1, read as the reverse complement.
TGCATTTGCAGCACGGCAGTTTGCAGCAGGGCAGTTTGCAGCGTTCGCTAGATAAGCCTCTGAGCCACAGCAAAAGCACAATTTCCTCTTGCCGTCATGAGCAGAAACATGAGCTGTATTAGGCTGTCTCCCCTTCTGTCTGCATTTGACTGTGTGCTGCACAGCTTATACTGGGGCAGTGGATTGGTGAGAATTCAATATGGTTTTAGCCTGATCAGCGACAGATTCAATTTGGCTCGCAGTCATGATGGCTTTGTCCAGTGTAAGATCAATTTCTTTAAGAAAATAAACGTTTGTGTTCACTAAAGTTGATTTTGAATCTTGTTGCCTTAATCTGTTCACAATCCTTAAGGGTTATGTTGTAAAGAGAAGCATATTTGTTTATACATATTTGTATATATATGTATATTCTTCTAGAGGTGGAAGATGTGATGACCTGTAAGGAACTGCACAATAGTGTAGTTAGGAAATGTGATGTGACGTAGCGATAGGCAGAGCAGGGTGGGGATATATTTCCAATTAAGTCACGTGTGTACTGAGGTACAGTGAGCAATGGTAATTAAACTAAGTTCATTTTGTTGCAAAATCTGTGCTTAAAGAATGCACATGGCCATATAGTTTTCCATGCATTTATATGGATCTGAGTCTACTGATAGTGGCACCTGGTGGCCGAGTCTGGTACCACATGCTAATTGTTAGCTAGCAAGCAAAACAAATTCTATTGTTGCATCTTGAGGAGAAATTTTTTGAGAGAGAGAAAAAATAATGGTACTTAACATATTTAAAGGTAAAAAATATATATATAATTTTTTGGAGATCTTTTTTTTTTTAGATAATTTTATTTAAGAGAACCAAAAAAATTGAAAAAGGAAAAAAAAAAAAAGTAGGACATAGGTTCAGGAAGGCACAAAGACACATGCATTTGTTTTTCACATAATACCTTTTTTACACGGTGTTTCTGTAAAAAAATGTCCAAATGGTGTAATATTTTCAAAATATTTTCAAGACAATTCGAAAATAATAAAATATATTTTGAAGTTTTATTTTTCATAACTAGAGAGAAAACAACAATTCAGGGCAAATCTAGAAGAGCATTCATTAATTTCACATGTCCATGTTTCATCATCAAATAGCAATGTCAAATGTAAATCCAGTCAGTCAATGAAACATCAGCGCCAGCTTGAGTACAAAATAGCATGTGTAAAGTATATACTGATATACTGATAATTTAACATTGTTGATCATTCATTGTTGCACAAAAATCAACATGATATAGTAGTAATTTGTATAAATATAGTTCTAATTTCTCTTGTAATAAACAAATAAATAGATATCCTGTGATAATAAACTTATATAGATATTAAATACTCAAACAATAATTTATGGAAGTGCAAAAACATTTTTTACACATTTGGTACTTAAGAGAGAGATTGAAGAATACTAAATAGGTGCGAGCACAACTCCAAAAAAGGATGAGGTACAGGGTGGAATGTAGGCTGACAGCTTAAACCATGTTATATATCATATTATCAGATGTGAAAACCTCTTATCTAAGGCCCATAACTAGCACAGTGATTAACAAGAGACAATTACAGTTTCCATTAAAACAAATACAATTCCCATCAGGGGCAATTCTACGGTCAGAGCTTTAGGGGTGCTGAGCACCCAATGAGCCCCACTGCCACCACCCACCCTCTTTTCACACAAAAACAAAAAATATGTCTATTGAAAAATAACTTCATCATTTTAACATTGGTTCAACTAACTTTTTTTTACAAACACAAAACCTTCTTCACTCAGCTGGTTTTCCTGACCGTTAACTCCATGTGCCTCCTTTTTTATCAACAGTCATCAGATTGGTTAGATTAGATTCAACTTTATTGTCATTGAACAAAGTTACAGGTACTTGGACAACAAAATGTAATTCATCTTCTGTAAATTATTTACAAAAAATGGTTCTTGAAAGGCTCTTTTTTGTGTGCCAAACTGAGTATGAGGGTATTGAGACAGCTTTAACTGTTAAGTCTGAACAGCTCTCTTCTGTCTCTGCTGCTTTGGCTTGGTGGTCTCTATTTTGCACTCCCTCTGTCTCTTCATTTCTTTCACTAGTCAATTCCCTCTCATCCATTATGGACTCTCCTTGTTGTTTTCCTCCTTTATTATGAAAAAATGTGGTGTAAAATAAAGTTGATCACAGCTCGAGCCTGTCTAAGGCAGTTGCATCTTTCAAAACTGAAGAGGAGCTGGAGATCAAATATCCAGCAGAAGTTTTAACAAACAAAGATAGGAAGAAGATGAAAGAGATGATCCTTAGAGAGAATCCAGAGATGCTGTTGTCTGATTACAGTGGATCAGAACCAAACAGAGTCCGGTGTAACCTGCTCTTCTTCACTGATCACCCATCAGCCTGGCACAGTACCCTCATAACTGCCATGCACTGCAGCAGAAAAGGTGGCATCAGTAAAGTTAGACAAATCACTCTAGAAGGAGAAAAGGAGATAAAGCTGACTGTAAACCTGTATCACAATGGTACAGTCATGGTCCAGGGGTCAGAACCCAGTCTTGATGAATTCCAGAAGAATTTCATGGACTTTAAAATAAAGGTTCAGATGTTTAAGAAAGATCCTGAGGTGAAAAGCCGTGAAGAGTCCTACAACAAAACAGCCACAAACACTGACCTCAGCTCGAGTACCCCTGTAGCATACAGAAACACTGTCTCTCCAGCATCTCCAAAGATCAAGGCCTCGAGAGACAACATCACTGAGCTGGAGCAGGACTACTTCCTGTTTAAAGACGAAATTACCAACAACCTCTGCCAGCTCAAAAACCAGACCAGCCACCTCAGCACACAACAACTTCAGCAGCTCTTCTCTGCTGTCAGACAGCTGGAGGAGAACAATCAGGAGCTGCGAGAGGAGCTGATGAGGGTGAGAGAGGAGCTGATCAAGAGAGATCAACACAGCAATATGCTGGAGAAACAACTGGAGGAGATGAGACAACAGCTACACATAAACCCTGAACATATCACAACCACAGAGTCACTCAACAGCTCTCCTCCTGAACACATCACAAACACAACAAAACATCAGCAGTGTGTCAACACACAAACACACACCATCCCATCCCCTGCATCCACGCAAGTTTCTCAGGTCTCTCAAGCTTCTCAGAACTCCAAGAGAAAAGACAGCAGCACCAGACAGAGATCTCCTCAGAACACAACATCTATCAGCAGCAACAGAGAAGAGAAGAGACAATACATCATCATCCTCTGTGACTCCAACGGCAACCACCTTGACCAGAGACGACTGTTTCCAGGGAGAACTGTGAGGAAACTCTGGTGTCCCACCTCTCACTCTGCTTTGAAACTGCTGAGAGAAGGAGAATTGGGTGCACCCTCACACATTATACTGCACACTCGGACAAACGACCTCAGCACCAGGAGAGTGGACGTCGCCAAAGCTCTCATCAACGTGGTGAAATCAGCTAGAGGGATCTACCCTAGTGCCAGAATCATCATCTCTACACTTCTGCCTCGCAGAGATGTCCCACAAAACATCATCAATGCCATTAATGCAGAGATAACTGATGTGTGTGCACTCATGCCAGATGTTCATATAGCAAACCATCAGCGCATCACTCATGCGCACCTATATGACCATCTCCACATTCATCGAGATGGCATGAGACTGTTTGCAAAGTCCATCAAGGACGCGGCTCTGAGGAGCCCCCAGATAACACGTCCTGTCAGAGAGGAGAGGGTCACACGGCATCCCGGCAGACAGTCGGACAGCTACGCCGCTGTTGTGGCTGGTAGAGGTAGTTCAGACACCAGTGATCTCAGCCAGATAAAAAACATACTGAAATTGATATGTGATAATCTATTAACATAATTACCTACAATGTGAGTTTAGTCAAGCATATTCTTTAATCCTTTATTATTAATGTTATTATTATTATTTTGTGATGCATTTTAATTGATTTAAATTTGATTTCAAAACAATATTGGGTCGTAAAATCATATATTATTCTTTCTGGTAAATAGAACATTTCTCAATGTCGTCATTTAAAATAACATGCTACAACATTCAGGGGATGATCTCTTCATCTTTTGGACAGAAAAGCACTAACCCTGATTTATTAAATATTGTATATAGTTCAGATATAATTATATTACTTGAGACATGGAGTCGTTTAGAGTCTCAAACTTACACCCCTTTAAACTACAGAGAGTTATTTATACCTTCAATCAAAACCCCTCATGTTAAGAATGGAAGAGATTCAGGAGAAATTATAGTTTGGTTTAAAGAGCATCTTTCCCACTATATTCAACCTGTAAAAAAAGGGAAAACACATATCTGGATGAAAATTAATAAGGAAGTCATTTGTTCAGATGAGGATATGTATCTATGTGCAGTGTATATCCCCCCATACGAGTCCCCCTATTATAATGAGGACACCTTACCCACACTACAGTCAGAGATCATTCAGTTTCAGTCTCTGGGCTCTGTACTGTTAATGGGCGATCTGAATGCAAGAACCGGAAAGGAACCAGACTACATTAGTTCAGCTGGCGATAAATATATTAATAGTGCACATACACAGCAGAATCAACTCTGTACTAAAGCCCGTCAGAACTAGGACAGCACGATAAACAGACATGGGAAACACGTCCTGCAGCTCTGTAAAAGTCTGGGGTTATATATAGTTAATGGCAGGACAAGGGGAGACTCTCTGGGTCGATTTACTTACTGCTCACCTCGAGGTAGCAGCACAGTGGACTATGCTATTACAGATCTAGACCACAATAAGATCAACTACTTCATGGTGATGTCACAGCTTCCATTCTCAGATCACAGCCATATAGTCATTAGTATAAACAAGTCAGCAAATCTGCCATCTTCTGATCAGAACATTTAATTGTATTCCCTCCCCACCAAATTTATAAGGAAAAATGACAGTCCTGCACGGTATGAGGCAGAGCTCCACAGCATTCATGTCCAGAATATGATAGACACATTTATCTACACCAAATTTAGACAAGACAAGACAAGTATCAATTCGGCAACAGAACAGTTAACCAAAATATTTCATACAGTAGCCGGCAAAGCCCTGAGAATAAGACAAATGTACAGGAGAAAGAAAGAAATCATTAAAGCTGATTGGTTGACAAAGATTGTCAAACATTAAGAAAGGAATTACGATCATTATCAAATGAAAAACACAGAGACCCCGCAAACCAGCACACATGCTCCACATATCACCAAACACTGAACATGTACAAGTCACTACTGAGAAGGAAAAAAGCTGAACATATGACAGCTAAACTCAACAAGATCGAGGAGGCTGTCAATGAAAACTACTTTTGGGATTTATGGAATCATTTAGATCAATCAAAAAAAGTCAAATCCATTCCCATCTGTAACCCAAAACTCTGGACAGAACATTTCGTAAACCTCTATTTACAAAATGATCAACCCCCAGCCAAAAACACCTGACCTCTCAACTAAACAATCTGGAACACACAATAAAAGATCAATTAAACCATTTGGACGCCCCCATCTCTTTAAATGAACTGACTGAAAGGATGAAATTCCTCAAAAATAAATAATCTTGTGGCTTGGATGGAATATTATAATGAGATGCTGAAACACAGCAGCCCCAAACTGAAAGATGCTATTCTGAAATTATTCAACCTCTTATTAAAATCAAGACACCTCCTCAGAACTGGAAGAAAAATCAAATAATCCCAATTCTCAAACCTAGGGAACCAGCAACCTAGGGAAACTCTTCTGTTGCATTATAAATAACAGATTAGTGAACTTCATTCAAGAACACAAGACACTAAATAAATGTCAGATTGGATTCATGCCTAAACAGAGAACAACTAATCACATCTACACACTCCATTCACTTATTCAGAAATATGTTCAGCAAACAAAACAAGGCAAAATATTTACATTTATGCATTTGGCAGACACTTTTATCCAAAGCGACTTACAGTGCACTTATACTTACAGAGACAATCCCCCCAGAGCAACCTGGAGTTAAGTGCCTTGCTCAAGGGCCCAACAGTGGCATCTTGGTGGTGCTGGGGCTTGAACCCCTGACCTTCTGGTCAGTAACCCTGAGCCTCAACCACTGAGCCACCACTGGCATGACGGACTGGCGCTGCTGTTTTTGTTTCACGCTCTAGCAGTTAATAAACAGAACTGCATGCGTCTTGCGGAAGAACATTGTAACCGGCGCTACTTCTCTCCGTTTATGACTATGGACGAGTCACCCAGGTCCTGTGCTTCTCCACAGCGGCGGCGACCCGCTGGACTAAAATAGTCCGAAAATAAACACTTATTATAGGTGTACCATGGTGATTCAGCCCTGCTGAATAAAACAATAGAAACCATTACAGAAATGCTAATGGTTTCCAATACAAAACCATTACAAACCATCAGCCGTTAACCATTAAAACCATTACCAAATGGTGTCCATTACGTAGTGTGTTTTGGGCCATATTCCATTAGGATTTATTGGTTTGTATAGGTTTCCATTACAAATTTGTATTGGTCTTGATTTGCACATATTTAATGGTTTCCATTACAGCTTGTATTGGTTCTGATTTGTAATGGTTTTCTTACAAATTTGTATTGGTCATGATTTGTACATATTTAATGGTTTCCATTGCAGTTCCATTGCAGTTTTGTATTGGTTCTTGTAATGGTTTCATTACAAATTTGTATTGGTATTGATTTGCACATATTTAATGGTTTCCAGTAAAGATTGTATTGGTTAAGATTTGTATGTTTAATGGTTACATGCTTTTAGCTGTTAATAATTAGGACATGCGTTTTTAATTAATTTTTAATTAATTAATTTGAATTATTACTACAATTATACACAATATAAACTGCACACCAACTTTTCAATATAGCTTACAGCTCAGGTTTTGTTTAGCAAAGAATGAAGAACATGCACCTGAAATAAAAATTATATACAGTATTAAGACCTGCTTGTTTACTCAACCCAGCTGGAAATAAACATCTGACACAAAACATTAATATTAAATTTTTATTGCTTAATTCACAGTTAAGTTCACACTTAATTCACAGGCTTCACTGGGGCTGACTGATCAGACCTGCAAAAAGAAGGAGAATTCATTAGGACAATGTACCTCTTAAACCACATTACCAGTAGATTATCCATACATATATTTATATATATTCATCAACATCTTTAGGCGTACTTTGAGCAGATTCAAGATCTTGACAGCTGTGAACTTTGTCCACTAGTCATGTAATGTCCATATCATTACAGTCATCTCTTTATTTAACCTTATTTAACCTGGTGTAGGTTTTAAATTATGAAACAGATAGTTCAGGTTAGGGATGCACCGAAATTTAGTTAAGTTAGTGTTTTTGCTCTTAAAAACAGACGCCATCATAATAGTATCCAACTGCAGAGCCGCAGCACTATTGAATGGGAAAGGCGGCTGGGTCTCGAAGTACAACATGTTTGAAAAGCTGCTAGACGCTAGCAACGGTCAAATATGTCCAATTGTCCATCTAACACATATTTACATAGAAAAACTGTTAAAAAGCAGCGGAGCTGACTGAAAACAGCATGAAGTAATCGCATCATCTCCATAACAGGGTATATACAGGAATCATGGAATTAAATTTAAGACCTTTTTTAAGACCCCTTCCATACATTTTAAGACCTCATCGCCACTTCAAGTTTTAACCGTTAACATCGGCGAAACCTTACATTTTGATTGTAAGATAGCACAACTAAACAGTCTTATTAATGTAACATAATTCAGAAGGGTGGGAATGAAGCACAAGATAATTAATTCAGTGACTACCCCAATGCAAGGTTTATTAGAAAAGAGAAACCAGAATTAGACCAATAAACAAAACAATTGACAACTTATTGAAGAGGGAAAATAAACCTCTCCGAGCTAAAGGGACAATAAGTTCACAAAGTATATTCAAAAGACGTATTTGTAACATCAACTCTTAAAACTGTCTGCAAACCATAGCTCTTTTGTGGTACACTTCTCATGACAAACACCTGACTGGTCAGGCAGTTTACCTGTGATTACCACGGAGTGCTTGATTTGATGCACCTGAGCAGAGTGTCATTAGGGGTGTGCACGAATATTCGATCTGTAATTATTATTCGAAAAAATTTAATACTATTCGAATTTTACTACGTTGCTTTGCTGGCCATAAATGCTGTGAATCCATGATAAATCCAAAGCATTAACTCGCAGTTATAATTAAATGCACTGGATGGCGCTTTGTAGCATGTTGACTGTATTTGATCACATAATGTCCTCGCGAAGTTTGGAATTACTTGGATGAAAATGATCTTACTAAATGATCTTACAAAATGGAATTACTTTTAAAATTAATCAAATTAATTGATACGGAGTTATTTAAGCAATAAGGTACGAGAGGCTGTGCTGTATCGTGAATAAGTCACGGCTGGAGGGCATTGTTAGGCACGACGCAAGCAGAGTAACCCCTTCAGCCGTGACTTATTCACGATACAGCACTTGCCTCGAGTACCTTATTGCTTTTATAAAACGGTTACCACACAATAAAAATATTAAAGTAAAAAAACATGTATTAGTGCAACTTTCATGAAGTAAAATCACTAAAAGCCTTCCTTCCGCTAGAAAAAAATAGTCCCTGACCGTGAACTAGCCTGGTAATACCAGACTCTGCTACTTCACTTTGCTTCAGTAGACAGAGTCTGGAATAGCATAATAGAGAAGTGTTTTCTCTCCGCTAGAGGCGATTTCTGAAGTTTAAAATCATTGGTTACCCGTAAGCCAATCAGATAAATTTATGTTATCTGCCGACACAGCTGCATCTAACCACAGACATCATGCATCGAACTCAAATCTATGAACACTGTAAACCTGCTGTAAACACTTGATGATTCGAGCGAAATACCGGAGTGAACATGGCTGTAAACGACTTTTGCAGATTATGCGAAGTTAATCTACGCATCCACGGTACAATCATGTGTCTCGATTCCCATTTCATGGTCGTTTCGGTTTCGATTTCTCTAACCTACAATGTAAAACTCGCCGCTTAGCGGCTATGTCACGGCTCTCAGCCGCCCTCTGTTCGTTGATTGGCCGGCTGTTTTCAGGCCGGAGGAAAACTGAAAGATAGGCTGCTATCTCAGACTGACTACAGGAGCGAAATGAAATTAGCGGAAGTAGGAAGTCTGACGTAGTCAGGCTAACCGTGAACAGCAACAACGTTCCAATGTGTAATATGCATGAAAGCTCAAATAAAAACAACATAGGAACCGCAGTGTTGCGCAGTGATAAATAGAACCGTTGGGTGAAGCGGTCATAGCCGTGTTTTATCGTGAATAAAGCACAGCTATTGACCAATCAGAATCAAGGATTGGAACTAACCGTTTTAAAATATAATATCACCACCACAATGAGAAATCACATGAAATCAAACAGCAGTCGAATGAGGAAAGACAGCTGTCCATCACTGCATTCACGACTGCAGGTAAGCACAGCTGTACCCGAGTGAGTGAGATGATAACTTAACTGATAGCAAAATAATGTTGAGACATATGCTTCCTTTAAGTTTCATTAAGGAAGACAGGTTTAATAACAGAAAACGCAAAGTGCTGTTAGAAACTTCGTTATCTGTCTCTGTGTCCCTGCAACATCTGTCAGCGGCAGCGAATTTTCGATTATTGTTTTTCTCAACATGAAAGTGAAACAATATAAACAAGATAAATATTATGCTGACTCGAGTGTATACCTACGTTCGGTTCTATATGATAAGTGGCAAAGTCTGTTTTATTAGCGTTTTTTCCGTTTGCACTGCTTGAGCTTAAATGCTTTTGTTCTTTTTGATTACACATATTGTTTAATGTTTTCAACTAAAAGAAAACATTAAGATGTAACGTAAGTTTAAAATGGCATTTAAGACTTTAATACTTTTAAGGGCCTTAATTTTCTCTAAATTGATTTATCAACTTGTAATACTTTTAAGACCCCACGGACACCCTGCATAATAACTTTATGATTGGCCCAAAGCAGACTTCTTACGTCAGCATGTTCTGACTTCGTATGGCTCATACCAGTAATCGTAATTTTTTGTTCACGCATAGCATCATACCGGTAATTTACTGGTAATGTTACTACTTCCCTTACTGACAATTTCAATCACTCAGGACGGAGCACGAACAGTGTAGGCCTAAAGGAATATCTGGACCACAGCCAATCAGAGGCAAAGACCGACTCATCTGTCTCAGATTGGTTTAGATTGGTTCAGCGGATGTGAGGACGTTCAGTGCACCAGTGCAACCTAGGAAAAATTGTACTCGCACCCTTACAAATTGGTCGCACTCTAGAGCCCTGGTTATGCTGTAATGAGGTCCCAGGTGTTTGTTATGTTTTAGAGTATTTTGCAGCAGCTTAGAAAGCAATGCAGCCAATCATAAGGACTGATAATATCCATATTGTAACACTACTCAAGAACTCAAGAAGTGTAGGAACTGATGTGTCAAGCTTTCAACAAAAAAGCTGATCAACAGTTACCCAATGAAATGATGAACATATACATGTAAAAGTACCAAGATATTATTAGAAAACATTTCTATTACATTAAGAAATGTGTATGTAAATACTTACCACTGACAGTTTTTGCCCGGTTTATGTCACTGATCTTCTCAGCAAGGTATTTCCGGACACTCAAGAGGCTTATTTATGTCCTCTGAGGTGTGACCCCTTCCCTTCAGTCTCTGAGACAGACATTCTGTTCGAACACACACAGTTATTTATATTGTAGTTATTTAGACCTCAAATATGTGACTCATATATAATCATAGTGCCTATTGTATTAGCAACACAAAATTTCTTATTTGTGACCAAATATATAACATAACCAATAAACATGACAAAAAATAGTCAAATAAAACAAAGATACAAATTAAATAAACAGTTCTTTAATTTGTTCAGGTAACTGTTAGGTTTATCTAACATTAGTATTTAAGTAGGCTGTAGGCCTGAAATAAATAAATAAATAAATAAACTGACATTGAATGATCAAATGCAAATAAATTATTGCATGCATTAACTATAGTTTAAGGCATCCAGTCAAAACGTGTGATTCTTTGTCTTTTATTGTTTAATTAACATTAACATTAACGTTAACGTTATTTGATAGAGAGCAGCATGTTTATTAGGCTGCTGTCGACCTAATGCACGGATAACATATCGGAATGTTTCAACTGTTTACGTTCACTTAAGGCATATCCTCAATCAACTGTATTTACGTTACGTGAATAAGTTAACCTTACTGGGCAAGACATTGACTGTTAAATTAATTCGGTAACGTAGGCTACTTTCATGCTTGTCTGTGTCAGCCTTTAATTAAGTTACTTTTGTTATTATTACTATCAACAGACTTAACTTACGTGGTATGTTAATAAGCAGTCAAGTTACTTACTAACAATGTTGATACATAACGTTACATTCCGAGACAGAAACGATTTAACGTTAGCAGAAAATCTCTATTGACCGACACATTTAATTCAATACTCAAATCGTCCATCCTTTCCAGCAGTTTCCATCCTTTTAGGATAACTTATTGAGTCCACTTTGTCTCATTTTAAATGGCTATACATATTTTTTTACTAACTTACGACAACATAACCATAATTATCTGCATAGCTGGCACTGAGGTAATGTTAGCACCGGATAAATAGTGCTAACGTTACACAGCCCGGTACGAAAGTCTAACGTTACCTCAATACTGACATAAAGTAGTAAAGACAGAGAAAAGGTATAAAATATGGACAGAAAATAAATACTGCATCGAAAATAACAGGAAAGAAAAGTATTAATGACACTAACTTACCTGACAGAAAAAGTTTGGTGGTTTCGCTAGTGAACGGGCAGATCAGTTTACCGTTATTTCAGTTGGCACTCTGTCACGCGCAAGCTAAGCTCCGCCCCCTTTTTACATGATAAGAACTCAACAACTCGTCTCGAGCATCATTATTTATTTTTTTGGACAAATATGCGTAGAAATAGGCAAAAATATAAGCTATACTTGGAACCTCAAAGTAAGGCAAAGATACCTCGCCAGACACTGTGTCGACATGACAGGCCAAGTGTTGATGTTGATGTTGATGAGGAAGAGAGCCAAACAGCCAATGAAACAGGTAAATTAACGTTAGACTATCGAGCTTATCCAGTAGGATTGTCCCGATTATTTTAATAAATTTGATTATTAAAAAAGAAAAGGAAAAACTTTAGTACATACGGCGGAGGTGATCCAGCAAAGTCTGACATTCTTACTGAATAATAACTTTTGATTTTTAATAGACAAATAAATAAAAACCCAGAGAAAAGGAGAAGAATTCTCATCGGATATATCAAAATAAAAGTCCTCACACAACGTATACCTGTTAAATAAAAGTATTAACAGTGAAACAGATGAGATAGTGGTCAGTTTCATATTTCTTTGTCATTTTATTTTTTGTAGAGCCTATTTTAAAAGGTTATTTACATTATAAACTTTAAGAAAGCATTTTGAATAGCTTGTAGCAGTGTGCTGTATATTATGGACTGTTGTTAAACAGTAGCCTAGTGTTCAAAGAAACAGTTAAATTATTATAACATACATTATTTGTGATATATTTATATATGAGATTTCTTCAGCTTGTTTTTTCTTGTTCCTTATGGTATTTTTAATAGATATGCTCTCAGAGGCAGGGAGTGAGACAAACAGCACAGACAGAGTGAGAGAGAGTGAGAGAGACAGCACACAGAACAGTGAGACAGAGAGCATACAGAACAGCCATTCAATATTGAGTACACCATTTGTGGTATGTGTGAGTTTTATGATCTGTTTTTCAGATGTAATGAAAGCTATGTAAAAGGCCATTAAAGTTACACATTCAAAAAATAAGCATGGAAACAGGCAGCTACAGGAGTCAGATGAAGTCATATTCTTCACAGTCCTTCTAACTGTTAGTGCAAGTGCAATGTCATGGGTGTAACATAATTGTAACATAGATGTCATGATTGTAACATAGTAACATAGATACATAGATGTCACGATTGTAACATAACTGTATCATTATTGTCAGAATGGTCCAGACAGTGAAGCAGCCACCATAACAACACTCAACTCCATATGCAAATTATCTGAACTGATGACAGATGAGTACAGTAGTGAGGTTGGCGTTGCATCAGGCTCAAGTAGACCTTCAAGTACTAGTGAGTACTAGTTAGCTTGTTCTGATAAACTTTTCTCATGTACTGTACACTACTAATCACAATTTTAAAAAACAGCTGAACTGATGACAGATGAGTACAGTAGTGAGGTAGACGTTGCACCAGGCTCAAGTAGACCTTCAGAAACACATGTGAGTACTAGTTTAGCTTGTTCTGATAATTGTTTTTTCTCTCTCTCAGGTACACATGTAAGTTTTGAAGTATAAATTGATCAAAGTATTTGATTAATTATTCATTTTGGAGGGTCTGTATGTTTAAAAAAAATAACAAAAAATGTAACTATGAGGTAGTGATGGCGCAGTGGATAAGACACATGCCTTTGGTGTGAGAGACCTGGGTTCGAATCACCAATGTGTCCCTGAGCAAGACACTTAACCCCTAGTTGCTCCAGAGGTGTGCAACCTCTGACGTATATAGCAATTGTAAGTCGCTTTGGATAAAAGCGTCAGCTAAATGAATGAATGAATAAATGTAAATGTGAATATGTGTATGAGCAGACCTACACACAACCATACCTTTAACAGAGATGTTGCTTTTTTAAAGGCATGCAGTTGAACAGAGTCAGAGTCTGAGATAGACCATAGGACAGGCAGCATGGAGCAGAACACTTCTGATCCACTGTCAATGATTGACCTACAGCCGGACATGGACACTGCTTTGACTGCCACAGGAACTACCACAAAAGCTGAGGCAATGCTCATGATTATGAGCCATGCAGCAAAGCATAAAATAACTGGTTGCCAGTTACATGATTTACTGCAGTTGATAAATAAATTGTTTGGGCAAGAGGTTGTACCTCGATCCAAGTATCTTTTTAACAGAGTGTTTAAAAACAGCTGTGAGGAAGTAGAATTTCAGTTCTACTGTGAAACTTGTTACTTAAACATAGGAACAGTCCAGGAAATCAGTGACAAACAAATGGATGAATGTGGATCATGTGGCAACACTTTTGATTCTGGTTCTATGAATGGTGGTAACTTCTTTATCAATGTTCCTCTTGCCCAACAAATTCAGACTCTGCTTGAAAGCACAGATGCGAGTGCCCATTTGAATTATAGGTTTGATAGGCAAAAGAGCCATAATGAGATGGTGTCAGACATCTATGATGGGGAGAAGTACAGACATTTGTCTGGCCCAAATCAGATCCTCTCAGATTCTCACAACCTATCATACATATTTAACTCAGATGGAAGCCCTGTCTTTAATTCCTCAAAGTTCTCTATATGGCCCATCCACATAATGATCAATGAGCTTCCCCCTGAACTCAGGTTTAAGAATGTATTGCTTGCTGGCCTTTGGTTTGGGCCAAAAGAGTCTGTGATGGAAATCTTTCTGAAGTCATTTGTGGACCAGGCCAAGACCCTTGCTGACACTGGTGTCACATGGCATAAAGATGGGTCTGTTATTAACAGCAAAATAGTTGGGCTCTGTTGTAGTGTTGATTCCAAAGCGAGACCACTGATGCAAAACACTACCCAGTTTAATGGATATTATGGCTGTGGATTCTGTCTGCATCCTGGGAAGCTGGTTCATAGGGTAGTAAAGTATCCAGTGTCAGCAGAAGAATATTCTGATAGAACAAATGAGGAAATGGTTAGGGATATGGAGTTGGCTGTAGAAGGTGGGACAAATATTAGGGGCGTAAAAGGTCCTTCTCCACTAATCAACTTGCCATACTTTGATGTTGTCTGGGGTTTTGTCCCAGACTACATGCATGCAGTCTTACTGGGGGTTTCAAGACAGGTGACTAGACTCCTGGTTGATACTACTTCATCCACCCAGCCATATTATGTAGGCAGCCCTGCCACTTTGAGAGAGATCGATGCTAGAATTGTTGGTATCCAACCTCCACACCTGATTACTCGACTGCCTAGAGGGTTGTCAGATAGGGTGCACTGGAAAGCCTCAGAGTGGCGATCCTGGCTCCTGTTCTACAGCCTACCATGTCTTGAAGGATTTGTTCCCAAAAAGTACCTGCAACATCTTGGCCTACTTGTATCAGCCATTTATCTGCTACTGAAGAATGAACTAAAACCTTGTGAAATCAACAGAGCTGAGATCTTGTTGCTTGACTTCATGTTCAGGTTTCAGATTTTATATGGCGAGTCACAGATGACATTTAACATTCACCTTCTCAGTCATCTTGCCAAGTCAGTCAAGTTGTGGGGCCCATTGTGGACACATTCTGCATTTCCTTTCGAAAACGCAAATGGCAAACTCCTGACTTTGGTAAAAGGAACAAAGGGAGTGGCTAATCAGATAGTTACCAAGTTTCTTCTGTTTAGATCAATTCCTTACTTCTCATCCAAGTACACGGTGAAAGAAGAGGTGTTACGGTTCTGTTCTGATTTGAACAAGTACCCAAGGATCCAAAATGCTGTCAAATGTGACAATACTACGCTACTTGACAATGGGAGCGTGCATATTGTTACACAGGAAGAACGGGCTGCCTTCTGTGCCTCTAGCGTGTGCATACCTGATGAAGTTGTAGTGCACAAACGTATGATCAAAGGAGGTCTGGTGTATAGTAGCAGAGACTACACTCAATCTCAGAGACGAGATGAAAGCTATGTGAAACTAACAGATGGAACATGTGGGGTAATCGATAAAATTATTTCTTTCTCTACCACGGATGATCACATAGCATTATTATTAACAACATTTAAGGTAGCTGCAGTATTTCCACTACCACAACCTTGTGGTTTTGTTCCACACATTTCCATTGTGCAACGCTGGGAATCATCCAAGACAGAATTAGTTCCTGTTAGTTGCCTTCAGGGTAAATGCATGTGTATCAAAGTGGAAGACAAACTATACATTTGCAGTTTTCCAAACATTTTTGAGAGGGACTAGAACAAACCCTTGCCAGACATGTGTGCGTGCGTGCGTGTGTGTGTGTGTGTGTGTGTGTGTGTGTGTGTGTGTGTGTGTGTGTGTGTGTGTGTGATTCACTCCTTTTTATCTTGATCTTTGATTTAAAGCAACCTGATGTAAGTGTTTTAAATAACTAGTTCTATTATACCACGGAGCCTAAACATGAACTTAATAAAGTTAATGTCCACAGTAATATCATGCATTATGTGTATTATTTAAATAATTTAAATGACCTCCTTCTGTATACCTGTCTGATTGTATTATTTTTCTTTCTACAAGCCTGCTAAATTGAAGTTTGAACAGAGAGTTTCTCTATTAGTGTAAGTGTAACCGGTGGGCCAAGCCTGGCTGATGTGCAGCCATGCAGATAGCTTAGTGACACCAGTTAGAAGACACTAATAACCTCTGCGTTGTGTAGATTTGGAGTTGCGTGGACAATCAGAAACGGAGCAGCAGGCATTCATTCGCTCCAACACACAAACAAGCAGACTCTTTGAGTGAATTGCCCTTATTGTTCTTTCTCTCATGCGCTTACAAGGCAAAAGGACAGTGGAGACTGAATTTGCGGCGTAATTTGTGGGTGAGACATGTCGCCACAACTTTTTGCCTGGGTCGATATTGTCCCCACCACTGTTACAAATGTATCAGAGACGAATGAAACCATAGTTGACAAGCAGAGTTAAACAAGAGGCGATCTGGCGCTGGAATGTGTTGTTTTTGAAATCATGCAGAAGCAAGCCTAGTAGATGTAAAGATGAAACTATCATAGTAAACATGAGTTCGATGTCGATAAATTAAACTTAATGTGCTATTGAAATTGGTTTCTGGATATCGTAATGTTATCGCACACACACACACACACACACACACACACACAACGTTTATTTATGTAATTTTAAATCTATTTTGTTGTTGCAATAATTGTAAAAAAAAAATCTGCATCTAGCCTATAATTATGTGTATATGTATATTAAATCATTATCATCAAACCAAAGAAAACACTACATTTATTGGAGTCGTAATGGTTCATACTGGTGTTCAGTAGATACTTGTAACCTATAAGTTGCCAAAGGTGTTCTATTGGTCCGTAATGGTATCCAATAGAAAAAACATGCCACCAATAGAAGAAAGCAAACTACCAATAGAGACTTGCTAGGACCATTACAGTTTCCATTAAAACCATCCATCCATCCATCCATCGTCAACCGCTTATCCTGTGTACAGGGTCGCGGGGGGCTGGAGCCTATCCCAGCTAACATTGGGCGAAAGGCAGGGGACACCCTGGACAGGTCGCCAGTCCATCACAGGGCCACACATAGACAGACATACACTCACACTCACACTCACCTCCACATCCACACCTAGGGCAATTTTTTTTTTTTTTGGAGACACCAATTAACCTAGCCTGCATGTCTTTTGGATGGTGGGAGGAAGCCGGACTACCCGGAGAGAACCCACGCAGACACGGGGAGAACATGCAAACTCCACACAGAAAGGCCGGGGCAACCAGGGTTTGAACCCACGACCTTCTTGCTGTGAGGCGACAGTGCTAAACGCTGCACCACCGTGCCGCCCTCCATTAAAACCAATACAGAAAAATAGACAAAACATGCCACCAATAGGAGAAAGCAAATTACCAATAGAGACCTACTAGGACCATTACAGTTTCCATTAAAACCAATACAGTTCCCTATATAACCAATAAAACCATTAACAATTCTGTAATGGTTTCTATTGTTTTTTTCAGCAGGGAGGATACTGACTCCAGTACTCACCGATATGGTTTCGGAATCGGAACAACTCTAGGTAAAAGGAACCTTTGTAAAGTTAAAACACAGCTTTGGAGCAACTTAGTTGATTCACAACACTACATAACGGATTCTCCCTCTGCGTGTGTTTCGCGCTGGATGACAGTCGTGCTGAGCGGTGCAGCAGAGCCATATAGAGAGAGAGTTGCGACAACTCCATTGACTCCAATGGAACGTTTTTTTTACAGCAATGGCGGCTCGTGGAGCCTCTCAATAGTTCCCGGAAGTAGCAGCAAACACATGCCGCACCGTAGAACAAACCGTTTGCGACGCACTTTTAAAAGGTGAGACGTTTAAAGAATAATATTATCTTATTCTGTATATTATCAGTACATCTAAATAAAAATAACTTGTAAAGTAAAACCTTTATAGTTGAGTATTACTCATTAAATTAGGAGATAAGGGATGTTATCGGATAACGTTAGTAACGAACACCCTATTAATTGTAAAATCTGTTCTCTTGATTCAGTTTCATCCATCGTTTTAAAAAAAAACTAATATCGTAATATATTATTACAATTAAAATAACTGTTTTCTATTTTAATGTATTTTAAAATGTAATTTACTCCTGTGATGTCAAGCTGAATTTTCAGCCTCATTACTTTTGAACGGCAGTTTATATACGAGTATGCTTAAGTTGTTTTAAAGCTGAATATATTGTGTATATGAATAAGTATTTTAAGAATTATACATTAGATATATAATATTTATAATACATAAATAATTATATTACTACATATAGAATTGTAAGAATTGTAAACAATAAGCTTCATTTCACTAAATTTTACATTTACGTAACTGCTGCTAATAGTTAATAGTTCATTGACCCATTGTGCGGTGCGAGCTGGAAATCACCTGTCACCAGCCTGTCTCTGTACTATCTGAAAAGTCATAAATATGACATTAGTTACCTAGAGATTAGTGAAAACAATGAACATGAGGTAACATAAAAAGGCAACAGAAACCCTAGCCTGAAATAAGTTGAGGCAAATAACGGTAGCTGAACACTAATCCTCAAATATTAGCTGATTTGATCTTTAAAAAACAACATCGCTGTAACAACATACTCATGCTACATACATGTCGGTGTGTTACATAAATATATAAAATAAATGCATTTATTGACTACTAATTACCAGAAATCGCAGTTCTGTCACTCTACTCTAACAGTTTGAAATGCCCGCCAAAGCACTTCCTGGTACTATCTGAAGTCTACGTGAATCACGTGACGATCAAGCATTTAGAACTTCCGTTGTCGCAACTGCGGTGCAGGTACAGAGGAGAAGTAGAAGAAGAGAAGAGGATGATACCATTTGCCAAGCGGGGGTGTTTTCATTTTCATCCTTAACACATACATTTTAAACCACAAACTACGGAGTATGCTTTGGACATTATTTAACCTTGTCAAAGACGAACAAAAATTTCCGAGCTCCTTCAGCACCCCTAAAAAGAGGCTAGCCTCGGCCTTGATTCCCATTATAATTCATTATATGAAACATATTATAATGACATTAGAATTTCTTTTTAACTAATGTAATAATTATTTCAGGCTCTCTCGTGTATTTTGAGAACATCTGTTGTTTTACTTTAGCCACGTTAAGCGTTTTCCACGACAAGCGGTTCACAATTGTTTTTCTTTCTTTTTTTCATTTTTGTTTACATGCGGTTCAGAATGTCCCCTCCGCGATGCTGTTGTATGACGTCATGCAAACATGGCGGCGCCCGGAAAGATTTGCAGAATTAAAAAAAAAAAAAAAAAAAGATTTGCAGGATTCTGAAAAATATTCACTTTTAAACAAATAAATGCACCAACGTTTCCATATTAGATTATGTTTAGCACGCGTTTGCAGAAAACTGTAAACTATCTTCTCATAAATCAGCAGAAACTTCTGGCATTGTTGTTTTGTTTGCTTGTACATTATTCGAGCATCGGATTCATGTTTATAAATGTCGCCAATATTCTCATCATCCTAAACGAAGACTTGTTTCAACAGGAAAAGGAATAACTCCAGGTGTTTCAACTGAGATCTGCGGGATAAAACATTGTAAAATGATGTTTATTAAAGAAGAGAGTGAGGACATGAGTTATCCAGAATCATGCAGTTCAAATGTCATGAAAAATGAAGATACTGAGGAACAAAGAGGTTTGTGTCCATTCTTCATTATTTGTCATGTTGAATCAATGTCGTCCATGCCGTTGAAAACAAACGTATTTTTTTATATTTTTTTTATTTTAGTTATTAAATATACACTTGGTTATGGCCAAAACTCTCATGATTTTGTTCTAGATTATAAGAACTTTGTGGTTCGGTTGGACTCGTAAGCTGTGTCTGAAATCGCCCACTCGTTCACTCATTCACTATTTCCTATATAGTGAATGGCTGTGAGTGCACTATATTTCAGCATTGAGTGAACGGAATGAGTGAGCGATTTCAGACGCTGACGTAAATTCTATGCGTCAGAGAGCACTCGGGAGCTGTCGCAGACATCTGTCATGAACATTTCACCTGTGTGGCTTCTTGAATTTGATAATCTCTGTAATCTTTATATAGTTATAGTTTATATATATAATTTTATAATAGGCAATTAAATATTTTATTTTTGCATTAATAAAAATACAAAAAAATTAAATGATCATAATACAGTTAATCTTTTCACTTGTTCATTTGATATGCATTTGAATTACTTCAATTTGTCTTGTTTAGATTTCATTTTTCATAAAAAGATAATAACTATCTGTTAAAGATAAAATAATGAAAATGCTATTGCACGCTCCTATATATCTTATTTAAACAAATTGTAGAAAAGTAAACTACCAACAAAAACCAACCTAAGTGCACAAGCACACCTTTTCGCTGGGTTCTTCTTATCGGTGTCCTCCATCCGAGTCGAGAGGCAAACTTGATGCAACTCTTTGTGTCTGGTGAATTACATTTTCTAGTGAAGAAAATTTTTATTTTACACAACTTTGAGGCATGCGTTGTTGGCTCGTCGACGCCACCCATTGGTAATAATTAAGACAAAATAAATTTAGCCTTAAACTAAATAAATGAAGAATAGATCCATTGAACTCTTATAAACTTATTTTCTTAAATCACATATTTAAAAACTTAGTTTAAAGTTGAATGTATTTTGTCTACATAAGATAAGCTAATAAAATACAGTGTTCAAAGTTGAAGTTAATACACTGATGTCAGTAGATAATTTGTGTATCTTATGTTTATATAAATAAAAAACAATTTAATGTCCAGAAGAATGGATTACACATTTAACACAATACCTTACACTATAGTGTGAGTGTGTGTGTATATTTAACTCAGCAAAAATAGAAACATCCCCTTTTTAGGACACTGTATTTTTAAAGAATTTTGAAAAAATCCAAATAACTTTACAGATCTTTATTGCTT
Source organism: Xyrauchen texanus (assembly GCF_025860055.1). Taxonomy (NCBI): domain Eukaryota; kingdom Metazoa; phylum Chordata; class Actinopteri; order Cypriniformes; family Catostomidae; genus Xyrauchen; species Xyrauchen texanus. The sequence goes on along the minus strand of NC_068281.1, from coordinate 45,399,909 downwards.
CCATGCTTATTCAATGAACCATAAACAAATAATGAAAATGCACCTGTGGAACGGTCATTAAGACACTAACAGCTTACAAATGGCAAGGTCACAGTTATAAAAACTTTGGACACTAAAGAGACCTTTCTACTGACTCTGAAAAACACCAAAAGCAAGATGCCCAGTGTCCCTGTTCATCTGCATGAACATGTCTTAGGCTTGCTACATGAAGGCAAGAGGACTGCAGATGTGCAGAGATAAATTCCACTGTCCATCGTCGAAGGAATGAGTGTTACACAGAGGCCTGTACTCTGGATCGATTTGGAGGTGGAGGGTCCGTCATGGTCTGGGACGGTGTGTCACAGCATCATCGGACTGAGCTTGTTGTCATTGCAGGCAATCTCAATGCTGTGCATTACAGGGATGACATCCTCCTCCCTCATGTGGTACCCTTCCTGCAGGCTCATCCTGACATGACCCTCCAGCATGACAATGCCACCAGCCATACTGCTCGTTCTGTGCGTTATTTCCTGCAAGACAGGAATGTCAGTATTCTGCCATGGCCAGCGAAGAGCCTGGATCTCAATCCTATTGTGCACGTCTGGGTCCTGTTGGAACGGAGGGTGAGGGTTAGGGTCATTCCCCCCAGAAATGTCTGGGAACTTGCAAGTGCCTTGGAGCAAGAACTGGCAAATCTGGTGCAGTCCATGAGGAGGGTGGGTGGCTTCCTTAGCTCCTACAAATGATTTAGAAGAGAATGATAAATCTTACAGAGATTACTTATACATAACATTTTCATATAAAAAGGCTCTGACAGCATAAAGTCATTCAGTATGGTTTTAAAGGAATAGCTCATCCAATAATTATAATTTACTCTTCATTTACTCACCCTTAAGTGGTCTCAAACTTGTGCTTTGTGGAAGAAAAAGTCATACAAATATTTTAGAGACACGATCGGTTTATCTCCGTACAATGCAAGGCATAAAGGCACCAAAAAGGTTATGAGTAAGACTAATAGTTTTTTGATTAGAACAGACAAAAAAATGTTTACACTCCTTTTTCAATATAAACCTTGACATAGTCTTCTAGCCCTAGATTTCATGCTCCAAGATTTCAAGTTTGATTACACTTCCTGACACCATCTTGCAATTCTGGATAATTAATAGTTGAGTATGAGCTCTTCAATTGTCCTGAGTGGCGGAGTGAAGGAGGACATATGATATAAATAACCAAGGGCTTGTAAACGTTCTAAAAGGATAATTTGTAAATTTAGATATTATCTGAATTTGTGAAATGTATGTACATATCTGTAATATCAAATAGATACATTAATGCATTACTAAAAAAAGCTACTTTTATGCATCATTAAAAAACATCTTGCAGATGAAGCAAATTATGTAAATTTACAAGCACAACTGCATATATTATTATGATGAATTTACCTTGTAGGTTAAATTTTTCCCACTTTTTGGCAGGGGTTACCACACCAAGCAACCCCATCTCTTTCAGAACAGTTCTGTAGTACATGTAACGTAATAACTTAAATATTACTATTTACTCATATAAAATGAATCTGAACTCTACTAATTTCTGAGGAAAAGAAATCTACAAACTCACTACCATCCAAACAGGGCTGCGTTCCTGCTCCAGAGAAGAGATGCCCATTGGCCATCCTGCTCATTATGAGACGCTTTACGTCTTCATCCATGCCTAAAACAATAGAAATCTTCGGTACATTATTTTCTAAGGCATATGCGAATACAGTAGTTACATGTTATAAATAATATATGTGAAGAATCCAACAAATTATCATTTGCTATGTGAAATCTCGACAGTAAAAATTACACTTGCTGGTTTCGAGTCAAAAATTGCATTTAAGCGGAGTTAGTGGCCAATTATAAATTAATCCATCAATATGTATAATTTTACTTAGTTATATCTTGCTACAGATTTATTTGTATTAATAAAATAGTTACTTACATTTGTAAAAGTTGCCTCCTCCGGTGTTTACGTGCGCCATTTGCAATTTTATTTTGCACTCTGCCGCGACTCCGCGTTGGATTGTGGGAAATAGGGGTCGGGAGAGTGTACATCGTATGTACCCTCGAAATCAGATTGCATTGTGGGTAAGAAAGAGTGAACAAATGTAGGGAATGAGATGTAGGGAATGAATTCGGACACCACTACAAAATGGCTGACACCCGAAATAGTGCACTATTTAGTGGATAGGGGGGCGGTTTCGGACACAGCTCTAGACTGTAAAAAAAGATGGACGACGCCCCTTCGCTCTTTTCCATTGGTGAGAACTGAAGCCGCCAGTGTCCCAATATGGTGCTGACATCTTGGGACTTGAGTCTCAGTTGCGAATTCGGGACCAGACCTGCGCAGTAGTGAGCAGGAAGTAAAGCCGCGAAATCAAGGCCCCGCCCTCACTCTAGCTGAATCAATCGCAAGGACACGCCCCTGCACTTTTGACTTATGACGGTGTGAAATAATTAATTATAGAAATATATATTAAATTTAAAGTTCCAATCTCCTCAGTCCTCAGAAGATCCTGAAAAAAAGTCTGTTGGTGCTTCAGTGACTACTTCGCTCAGAGAACCTGTCAATCACAGCTGTCAATCATGATGTCACAGCACTGTTTTTATAGCATCAAATAACTAAAAACAAACTTATTTTGAAAAGAAACACTTGAAATTACATCAACGTGATAGTTTCTGTCATTTACTGTAGTTTCTATCTTTGGAAAAAAGATATGTGAAGTGTAATTTAATTGTTTAGTTGGTCTCACGTCCCGTTGAATAACATGGGGAGGCGGGGTTTATGACCTATAGGTTTATAGGTTTAGGACCAGTCACCGGGGGGCGATCGAGACGTTTTGGCTTAACTTTTGAGGGCTTGTGCGAAGTACAGCTCGCTGCATCCTGCGGTGGACATTTAACGTTAACATTTAAAAACAGGAAGAAGCATCGAGAAGAGAAGACTAGAAGACGAAGGTAACTGCGAAACAAAATGCACAAAACACACTTGCGGTTTTAGTATAAACACTGTTCAACATAATACGAATGAGTTGTATGAGAATGAGATGTTACCTGTTGAAAGCAGCTCTTATCACTTTAATAATAGTTTGTAATGAAGTGTCCGACGTCACACTTGGATGGGCGTGGCTTCTGACGTCACACTTGGATGTGGCCGGGTTGGATGTCCACCGCAGGATGCAGCGAGAGGCTACTCGCTTGTGCGGCACACTTGGTTGGACTGAATGAAGCAGATGTGTTACTTTTATTTGACACCAGATGGCGATAATCAGTTACTGGTATCCTAGAAACAATGTGCTGTTGTGATTCTCATGGTGCGTTCAGACCTTTATGAGCTTTTTGGACCTTTTGAGTTCTGATCACCATTCAGTTGCATTGTTAGATATTCTTCTAAAATCTTAAATTGTGTTCAGCAGAATAACAGAAATAAAATGGCTTTAAAAATAACAATAACTTCACAGCTTATGTGCGCTTCAACTGGAGTCGGAAATTGTCATTTTAATTGCGAGTTCAGATCATGTGAATAAATAAAATATTTGAAACCAATTTTAACTTTATAATTTTTACACTTATTTATAAGCAATTGTTTCACAATACAGTTGAAGTTTACAAACATCTTAGCCAAATACATTTAATAAGTTTTTCCCAATTCCTGACATTTAATCAGAAAACATTCCCTGTCTTAGGTCAGTTGGGGTCACAACTTTATTTTATGAATATGAAATGCCAGAATAATAGTAGAGAATGATTTATTTCAGCTTTTATTTCTTTCATCACATTCCTAGTGGGTCAGAAGTTTACATACCTGTTGTTAGTATTTGGTTGCATTGCCTTTAATTATTTTTTTTATTATTAACATTTTATTGATTGCTGCATTGAACACAGAGACGCAAAACATAAATACACGGAATCAACATTTAACTCCCACTAGCACCCCTCCCCAACCTCACCCCGACCCTCAACAAAGACACCTGTGGTCATACATGAGCACATACAGAAGGGAAAAAACAAAAATTTAATTAAAAAAATATTTAAAAAATCATACACATTAACAACTACCCCTCTCTCGCCACTCTTCCACCCAGAGAACCCTTCAAGAATGCCAAATATCTGCCCCATTTCCCAACAAACAAATCAAATTCCCCAGTCTTCTATATGACCCTTCTTCGAAAGCCACCACCCTCCCCATCTCTGAGCACCACTCCTGAAAGTGCTCCAGCCGACTTCCAACCCCTTAAAATCACTTGTCTGGTGATCATAACACTGGTTAGTACACAATTTTTGTAAATGTTTATTCCCTATATTGATGACCGCCCCATCGCCTAAAATACAGAATCTGGGGCAAAATTAAATTTTAGTACCCAAAACATCATATATAAAACTCTGAACCTTCAACCAAAATTCTTGGATCTTAACACACCCCCAATTAAGTATGGGTTGTGTGTATATCTTCTGATTGGCATCGCCAGCAGGTGGGTGTGTCTTTAAGACCAAGCCTATACAATCTAGAGGGGGATCAATAAAATCTATGTAAAATCTTGAATTGCAAAAGGTGAACCATTGCATCTCTAGATACAGACTTGACATTTTTTTTATCCTAGCCCACACTCCTTCCTCCATTACCAAGTTTAAATCTTTCTCCCATAATCACTTGATAGAATTTAAAGCTCCATTCCCCAGATTTTGAATTAACAGGGAGTGATACACTGATGCCTAATGACCTTTTCCAAAAGCAGTAATTACCTCTCCAAGAGTATCTGCCGCTTTAGGGCGGTGTATGATACTCCCAAAAACAATACAGAGCAGGTGGTGCAGCTGTAAATACCTATAGAACTGAGATTTGTGAATCCCAAAACATTTAACCAAATTTTCAAAAGATCTCAACACTCCACTCTCATATAGGTCAAAGAGTGTAGTAACCCCCCTCGCAATCCACTCTGACCAGCAGAAAGTGGACTTGTCAAAACATAAAATAAAAGTCAGAATTAAACACTCTGGACACCTTTGTCCATACCGAGTGCAAATGCAAGGTAACGGGTGTAACTTAAGTTCTCCGGTTAGTTTGAAAGAATGGCTTGGCGAATGCAATGGCGAAATAGGGGCAAGAACTTCCTGTTGAATACAAAACCAGGGAGGGGCCCTCTCAGGTGGAAGTGACCAATGAGCCAACATCTGAGACCGAATGCATAATAATGAAACAAAATCTTGGGTTGACCTAGCCCACCTTTGTCAATGTAACTTATTAAAATGTAATCTAGGACGCTTATCAATTCCAAATGAAGGTCTTCACTATGTTATCAAATTGCTTGAAATAAGAGAGGGGAAAATATACAGGGAGAGAATTACATTTTGGAATACAATTCATTTAATAACATTAACTTTCCCAATAATAATGATGCCCACATCACAAAAAAAATTTTTTATTAAGGGTATCAAAATTAACTCTATAAAATGAAATGCCCAAATACTTAATGCCCAGTTTGGGCCACCGGAAGTGCCCAGCTGGAAAGCCGTTACTGTGGAAAGAATTAATAATTCTGTGGAGGCAAGGATCAGAGACAAATGATAAAATATTATCATAATATAAGTAAAAGCTTATGCGCCATACCTTCCTCCACCACCCCTGGAAAATCATCTTCCCTTCTTATCACAGCTGCTAATGGTTCTAGGGCAAGACAGAGCAGTAATGGGGAAAGAGGGCAACCCTGCCGGATGCCCCTATCCAGAGTAAAATAATCTGAAATGAATCCATTTGTTTATACCGCCACTACCGGTTGTCTATAAAGTAACTTTAACCGTCCAATAAAAGTATTTAAGTATATTCCAAAATCTTAAAAAGATAATCCCATTCTACCATATCAAATGCCTTTTTGGCATCAAATGAGATGGCAGTGACTGGGGTCTGACCATTTGCCACCGACCACATGATATTGATGAAATGCCTAATGTTATCAGAAGAGCTACGGCCCCGAATAAACCCTGCCTGATCTAAATGCATAAGGGATGTCATAACTTTACTTAATCGGTTAGCCAGAATATTAGACAATATATTTTTACGTCTAGCTGGATCAGGGAAATTGGACAGTAACTCTTATACTTGCTTGATTCTTTGTCCTTTTTAAGAGTCAGACTGATCCGGGCTTGTGTCATGGTTGGCGGAAGCTTTCCATTCTTTAATGATTCCTTATAAACTTCTAGCAAAAGTGGAGCCAATTCTGTAGTATAAGATCTAACATAATTCTGTTGCAAAGCCGTCTGGCCCCGGAGCCTTGCCTGTAGGAAAGACCTTAATTACCTCGTCAAGCTCCTCCTATGTTATCTCCGAATCAGGAGAGTTTTTTAGCTCAGTCGTCAGTTAAGGGAGTTCTAATGATTCCACAATGTTTCTAATATCTTCATCAGTAGACGAAAATGTGGAACTATAGAGATCAAAATAGAATCCTTTAAAAGCATTAATAATATCAAGGGCCGAGGTAAAGATTTCCCCACCAGCAGATTTCACTGAGGCAATGGTAGAAAAAGGCTCTCTGCTTTATATATCTAGCCAGAAGTTTTTCTCCTTGTCCACTGACTCAAAGTATGATTGTCTTGCCCTGAATAGCCAAAACTCCTCCTTCTGTGACAAAATAGTGTTATATCTGTATTTCAATCAGGTAAATTTTCTGAGGCCATCATAAGACATTCAACACTTCAGCTCTGCCTCAGCACTTTTAATATTCCTTTCCAACTCCACAAGTTCTCGTGCTTTGGATTTTTTGATGAATGAGGCATACTGTATGATCCGAACCACCTTAAGTGCCTCCCAAGCCATGCCCACAGAGGATACTGAGGACCAGTTGGTCTCCATATAAACATTGATTTCGGCCTTTAACATTTTTGAAATTCACAATTTTGCAGTATTTGTCCAGAAGGAGTGTTATTCCACAATCCAATCTAGGCGGAGCCAATGCAAAAAGAAACAAAATAGGCACCTAGTTTCCACGGACAGTCAAGTGAATCTTCAGTGTGTCAGGTCCACTAGGCTGCATCGAGAGCATTTCACTATGATTTACTCACTCAATTGACTTTATGAAGGACATCGCCTGCTGTGGACATGTAAATACTTTACAGCCATCCTTATTATCTTTTCTCAATTTGGACAGGAACATCAGAGCAAAAGCAACCTTCTGTTGATGTTAGAGATTCTTGCATTCCTTGAATTGATCACATTTCTCTCTTGTAAAATTTGCAAAGTCTGGGAACAAAAAAATGCTGTGGTTCTTCCAAGAAAGCCTTCCTTTACTCATCTCGCATAACATGAGATCTTTATCGGATGATGCCAGAATTGATCGGGCCTGCCTCCCTTAGCGGATCTCTGTGCCGGAACTCTATGAGCTCGCTCGATTTCCAGCTTATGGCCTGTTATGTGGAGCAGACTCGGGATGAGCTTGTCTAGGAATTTCACCATATCTCAGCCTTCTACATTCTCAGGAGTCACCGACTACGACTCTCCAAGTCTTCTAACTTTTCCCAAATGCACTCCAAGTCCACCTTTATCGCTAGCAGGTTAGCAGCTAATTCCCTCTCTGATGACTCCAGATAACCAATCCATTTCTTGACATCCAATACTCTTGTAACCAGAATTCCGTCTCCATGGCAGTAATCAATCAACATATTACAGCGAGATCCTCCAAGTCAGCAATGGCCTTCGTCAGCATTGCCATCATGTTCGACAGTTGATGCTGAATCTTTTCCACCGCACCAGCCAAGTTGAGTCCCGGGCTTTCAGGCTGTTGTTCAGGGGCTTGAGCACGTAAGTGTTTTTAATGTCTCCAGAAACAGAGGATGTAGAATTTTTTGACATATTGTTTACACAGAACGGTTAACAATCAGGGTGTATAGGATCTCACCGTTTCATAACAAAACATATTAAAACTTGCAAAGTGCATAGAGCTTGCCGTTCATATGTCTGAATCTTGCACGGCCCCCACCTTTAAATTGTTTAACTTTGGTCAAATATTTTGAGTAGCCTTCTACAAGAATTTTGGCCCTTTCCTTCAGACAGATATGTATACAAGAACAGTATTGTTTATGAGTGATGCAAATGACCTCAGACATCTCAGCTCAGGATGTGCTTTGAGTTCAGTTCGCATTATTTCCACAGAGCAGTTCATTGTGACCACAACTCTGCAGCCTATACATCTGTAATTAAACACAACACATTAACCTCAAACCATGATTTATATATCAGTGATTATTATCATCATTATTTTTACATTTCTAATTGTTTTTATGCCTTCATTTGTGTACGTTATTTTCAACCTGTATGTTTAGATGGATACTTGCCTGACGGTAAATGCAAAGGTGTTTTTATATATATATATATATATATATATATATATATATATATATATATATATATATAAATATTTTTTGTTTTGTTTGGAGTGCAATTTGAATTTAGAAATGTATTTGATTTAAGTTTTTCGTTTTTTAAATAAATAAATACAAATTTCAATGCAATATCATTAAAGCAATAACATTCACCGGTACCTCAGCCCAGGGGTTGCCGATGTAATTGAATATTATATATTATATTGGAGGGAACCAAAAAATACAAAATAAATGTTAATGTTTAAAATCAAGGTGTCTTGTTTTATTGTGTAGGCATAACCCTAATCCTGCTTAATGTAGTACCACCTAGCATCCAACCAGCGGTAATACCGGTGTTCATCGGTTTCCTGTGGAGTTTTTTTCTGCGACCAAACGACCAAGACTCTTCTCATCGACTAACGTTTGGTCGACTATTAGGGGGCAGACCTAGGGCTTTGTGTCAGCCTCTCCAATACCTTGACTTAGTTGTCCTTAAGCCATTTTGCCACAACTTTGGAGGTATGCTTGGGGTCATTGTCCATTTGGAAGTCCCATTTGCAACCGAGCTTTAACTTCCTGTCTGATGTCTTGATGTTGCTTCAATATGTCCACATAATTTTCCTTCTTCATGATGCCATCTATTTTGTGAAGTGCCAGTCCCTCCTGCAGCAAAGCACCCCCATGCTTCACGGTTGGGATGGTGATCTTTTTCCTCCAAACATAACGATGGTCATTATGGCCAAATTGTTAAATATTTGTTTCATTAGACCAGAGGACATTTTTCCAAAAAGTAAGATCTTCATCATCATGTGCACTTGCAAACTGTAGTCTGACTTTTTATGGTGGTTTTTGGAGCAGTGGCTTCTTCCTTGCTGAGCAGCCTTTCAGGTTATGTCAATATAGGACTTGTTTTACTGTGGATATGATATAGATACTTGTCTACCGACGATATCTTCACAAGGTCCTTTAATGTTGTTCTGGGATTGATTTGCACTTTTCACAACAAACTATGTTAATCTCTAAGAGACAGAATGCATCCCTTTCCTGAGCTGTATGATGGCTGCATGGCCCCATGGTGTTTATACTTGCATACTATTGTTTGTACAGATGAACATGGTACCTTCAGGTGTTTTGAAATTGCTCCCAAGGATGAACCAGACTTGTGGAGGTCCACAATTTGTTTTCTGGGGTCTTGGCTGATTTCTTTTGATTTCCCCATGATGTCAAGCAAAGAGGCACTGAGTTTGAAGGTAGGCCTTAAAATACATCCACAGATATACCTCCAATTCAGTACACCTCCTATCAGAATATAATTGGCTAATTGTCAAAAGGCTTGACATATTTCTGGAATTTTCCAAACTGCTTAAAGGCACAGTTAACTCCTAAACGACTTGCTAAAACTATAGTTTGCAAATATTAAATCTGTGGAGTGGTTAAAATTTGGTTTTAATGACTTCAAACTAAGTGTATGCAAACTTCTGACTTCAACTGTATGTTAATGTTCATTTATTTATAAAGCACGATTAAAACAAAGGACTGTTGATCAATGTGCAGGTACCACATTATAGATAGCATGCATTAATAAATCATATAGATTGTCTAAAGTTTAAGTTTGGCTTCTTCTGTATTTAATTTACCACTTGAAAGTGTGATTTGTCCTTTGAAATGATTGCCGATCATTTTGTGTTTTCATTTTAGAGCTGATCGACGTGAAAGATGAAAGTCAAAAACTGAATGAAGTGAAAGAGGAGAAACACCATCTGGATCTGACACTTTATAGTTTCAAAACTGGACAAAATTATTTTAGTGGCTTACAGACTGAAAATAATTTCTTACATAAAAGAACAAGAGCCAAAAAATCTTTCTCCTGCAATCAGTGTGGGAATACTTTCACACGTAAAGACAGTGTTACCAAGCACATGAGAATTCACAATGGAGAGAAGCCTTTTAAATGTCATCAATGTGGGAAGAGTTTCAGACAGGCATGTATTCTCAAAAATCATTTGTCTGTGCACTCTGAAGAAAAGTCATATAGCTGTGATCAGTGTGGGAAAACATTTTCTTCAGCATCAGTCTTAAGAACACACCTGAAAGTTCACGTAAATGAGAAGCCTTACTTGTGTTCTCTTTGTGGAAAAAGTTTTTCACATGCGCAAACTTTAAAAGTCCACCAAAGAAAACACACCAGTGTGAGAGATCAAGTGTGCTCTGAGTGTGGTAAAGCCTTTTTCAAAGCTTATGACTTGGAACTGCACCAAAGAGTCCATACTGGAGAAAAACCTTACAAGTGTTCATATTGTGAAAAAAGTTTCACTTATTCAGGAAACCTAACGAAACATAAGCGAGTACATACTGGAGAGAAGCCATACCACTGCACATCATGTGGGAACAGTTTTGTCCGATCAAGCGCTCTACAGACTCATAAAAAAAAGAATTGTCCAGGGTTGTCATTATGAGCAAAGTCAATCTTTGTTTGCCATGCAAATTGTATAAATTCAATAAAAAACAAGATGGAATTTCTCTAAAAAGAAAAATTACTGTATTTTCAGTAAATAACATTGCACCTGAATATAAGTGACATTGGTTCAAAATCACGTTCTTGAGAGAAAAAAATACTGATAAGCAGCATCTCTGTACTAGTCACACTGATGCGGTTGTACACGGGAGGCATTAGGACTAGGAATCATCCACCTGACTTCCCTTCAGCCGCTCAACATTTCAGTTAGAACCATTTCTGTCAAATGAATACTTGAAAGGAATGCTTGAATTAATACTTTATTACTTATAGACAATTAAAGCAATCTGTTGGTGGTATGGTTCTGTTCTGGGCAAACGATTGTAGTCTTAGAGCACAGAACACGAAGCAGATGTGCAGGGGATGGAGGAGGGTGTTAAGTGCAGCTTGCATCCATGCAATAGAAAGGCAGCTAAGGTATTTACTATATGGAGGACTTATAGGCAAAAAGTGTGTCGCCAAACCCAGCCGGATAGCAGCTTACAGCAATGAGCATGTCGCCAAACCTGGCTGGATAGCAACTTAAGGCAATGAGTGTGTCGCAAAACCAGTCAGATAGCAGCTTATGGAAATGAGCGTGTCACCAAACCCGGCCGGATAGCAGCTTATGGAAATTAGCGTGTCGCCAAACCCAGTCAGATAGCAGTTTATGGCAACAAGTGTGTCGCCATTGCCTGAACAGATAAAACAAAGTTGCATGTCCTATTACGCTGCAGGGCTGATTGATAGTGCAGATAATTAACTTACAAGTAATGCGATGAATAATAGAATTACACTGATGACTTATTGTGGGGCAACATTTATTAGGGCTGTCGATTTAACGCGTTAATAACGTGCGATTAATTGTACAAAAATTAACTAATTTAATCGCAATGCTTTCCTGAGAAATTCAAGCTTGTAGTACCACCTGTTTACTCCAGAGGGCAGTTAGTGAAATTTCAGCTGTGTGAGCAAAACACAGTTTATTACAGTGAACAAAACATTAACAACCCTTCAGCGGACACACGACATAAATGTGCGTTACATTCCTGCGTTCAAAACACTTGAAGGAGCGCAAATGCAAACCAAGGGATCTCAAGATGTGCTTAAAGATTGAGTATTAAACTATATTTAACTTGACACAGTGACCTAAACATTTTACTTTTATGATGCAACGCACCCGAGACGTGACACAAGCATGTCTGACACAGGTCGCACGGTCTTTACCTCACAAATATTTAATTACCAACAAGGTTAAGGAGGTGTCCTTTAAACTGTTACACCGTTTTTACCCAGTCAATCTTTATTTAAGAAACATGCTCCCTGAAATAGATCCACTTTGCTCCTTCTGTAATGCTGTAGATGAATCTGCCCCTCACCTTTTTTGGGAATGTGTCCATGCTGTAGTATTTTGGAGAAAATTTTGTTTGTTTGTACGTACCTCTATTTTAACTAGTTTTTCTTTGCTTTATAAAGACGTTTTATTTGGTGTTCACAATTTTGATAACTTAAGTTAATATTTTCTGATTAATATGTTTATTTTTCTTGCCAAGTTTTTTTATACACAAGTATACATTTATGTCTATAAATTTACGCTCCTATTTGCACTTTTTTTGTAAAGACTTAAAATATTATTTAAATACTCTTTGTACCTCCAACAACTCCAAAGCATTGAAAACCATTACACTATGTAATGAATATAATGTCTTAGCATTATTGTAAAATATATCTGTAGCATTGTGTACTATGTGTACCCCTGGCTTGTTTCTAAAAAAATATATAAAAATGTCTGATGCAGGTGTACATTGACGGGTCCTTAAACAAGCCCTCATAATAAATCTCCAACTGATTGACAAATTCACTTGTGTAATGGATTGCTGTGAACTGTATACCAATGATTGACTTATGATCAATAATATGGTAGTAAACAATACATTGTATTCTAAAGCCACTTTTTATATTGTCTTATCAATGATGAACTCTTCTGCCACAAGAATGTAATGCATTTTAATTATCTGAATATTTTATATATATATACTGTATATATATATATATATATATATATATATATATATATATATATATATATATATAATTTTGACATTTTTAAAAGATAACTATGTATTATTTCATCATTATATATTGAATTGTTGTTATATGAGGGGCTTTCTCAGCAAATATTTGTATATGTGATTAATCGGGACACCATGTAATTAATTTGATTAAAATTTTTAATCGATTGACAGCCCTAATATATATATATATACACACACAGGTGGCCAAAACTTTGGAATAATGTACAAATTTTTCTGTTTTGGAAGGAAATTGATATTCTAATCCATCAAAGTGGCATTCAACTGATCATAAAGTATAGTCAGGACATCACTATTTGAAAAAAGTAATTTTTGATCAAATTAAGACAGGCCCCATTTCCAGCAGCCATCACTCCAACAACTTATCCTTAAGTAGTCATGCTAATTTGATACTAGAAAAGCACTTGCAATTATATCATACACTTGGTTTGTTAAATGAAGCTTAACATTATCTTTTTTTTTGAGTTGCCACAGTATGCAGTAGACTGGCATGTCTTAAGGTCAATATTAGGTCAAAAATGGCAAAAAAGAGACTTGTCAGTCAATCATTGTTTTGAGGAATGAAGGCTATACAATGCTTGAAATTGCCAAAAAAACTGAAGATTTCAAACAAAGATGTACGCTACAGTTTTCAAAAATAAAGGACAACTGGCTCTAACAAGGACAGAAAGAGATGTGGAAGGCCCATATGTATAAATTAAAAAGAGGATAAGTATATCAGAGATCCAGTTTGAGAAATGGATGCCTCACATGTCCTCTGCTGACAGCTTCATTGAATTCTACCTGCTCAACACCAGTTTCATGTACAACAGTAAAGAGAAGACTTGGGGGTGCAGGCTGAAGGGGTATGCGCCTGGATATATAGATCCTTTGAGTGAATTAAATTTAAACTGATCAGCATTTAACCTAATGTGATTCCGTTAATTATTTTAGTGGAACCAATCAGTATTTTTAATTACATATGTCCTTTTTAGCTAATGATATATTACTCTAAGTATCTTAATATGTTCTTTGTGGTGTCATGCTTGTATAAGCATTTTGAGACCATTCCATATCTGTCTTCATGCTGTAGGAGACTGTGTGTCTTCTGACTAATAGGCCTAGGTCATGTAGGCTGCTTCTCTAGTGTCTACATAACCTAACAATGTACATTGATTGATTGGGAATGTTTTCAGCAAGCTTAATAAGAATACTTCAGATGCCCTGAGAGAAAGTACAATTATCTCAATGTTTTAAGTTCCAATAAGATAAGCCCAGTCTTCAACAGAAGCTTTGAGTATAAGACTTTGAATAAGATAATAGGTGCGTGTTTCTCCAAAAGTATATCTGGTTCAGGAATTCAGTGAGAATAGCAGTCAAAAGGTGGACAATTGGACCTCAGGACTATTGTCCATAAATGGAATGACCTGACTCTGACCATTGGAGCCTACAGTGAGGGAAAAATGTATTTGATCCCCTGCTGATTTTGTACATTTGCCCACTGACAAAGAAATGATGAGTCTATAATTTTAATGGTAGGTTAATTTGAACAGTGAGAGACAGAATAACAACAACAAAAAAATCCAAAAACACACGTCAAAGATGTTATAAATTGAATTGCATTTTAATGAGAGAAATAAGTATTCGACCCCCTCTCAATCAGAGATTTCTGGCTCCCAGGTGTCTTTTATACAGGTAACGAGCTGATATTAGGAGCACACTCTTAAAGGGAGTGCTCCTAATCTCAGTTTGTTACTTGTATAAAAGACACCTGTTCACAAAAGCAATCAATCAGATTCCAAACTCTCCACCATGGCCAAGACCAAAGAGCTGCCCAAGGATATCAGGGACAAGATTGTAGATCTACACAAGGCTGGAATGGGCTACAAGACCATCGGCAAGCAGCTTGGTGAGAAGGTGACAACAGTTGGTGCGATCTTCGCAAATGGAAGAAACACAAAAGAACAGTCAATCTCCCTCGGTCTGGGGCTCCATGCAATACCTCACAAAGTGGAGTTGCAATGATCATGAGAACGGTGAGGAATCAGCCCAGAACTACACGGGAGGATCTTGTCAATGATCTCAAGGCAGCTGGGAACATAGTCACCAAGAAAACAATTGGTAACACTAAATACTTTTTTCCCTCACTGTATATACGGAACTAAAGCATCATGCCAGCAATGAATGAGATAAACGATGTACATTATGACCATGTTCAGAAATGTTCTATAGCTATCTATGCGTGTAACCAATCTGAATTCAAAAAGCCATAGCATTAATGTCAACTTGATGCTGTATCTGACTATAAGTATTGAAGTTTTTGGACCTGAGTTAAGTTTATAATTCACCTGTCTTCGAACTCAGAGGCTTTTGTACTGCTGACTTCTGCCGTTTGATTTGGCAAACAACTCTCTTCAGTTAAATTCAACTAATTTGATAAACACCTTGACTCCTGGTCTTAATTCCAAGACTACTGGTCCAAGCTGTAATCCCTTACAAGACCTTATGGGAAGAATTGACATTCTGGCTAACATAGGTCACATGGGTTTTGAACAAAATTAGGGTAGGGAAATTATGACAGAATATTAAATTATGGTTGAGCTATCACTTTAAAGGGATAGTTCATCCAAAATTGAAAATTCTCCCATCATTTATTCAACCGCATACCTTCCCAGATGTATAAGACTCCAGTAGTTAAATCCATATTTTCAGAAGTGATATGATAGGTTTGGGTGAGAAACATATCACACAAGAAGAAGAATGTGAAAGTGATCTGTTTCACATCCACACCTATCACTTCTGATGATATTGATTTAACCACTGGAGTCTTATAGATTACTTTTATGCTGATTTATGTGATATTTTTTTTTTTTTTTAAGATTTAAAATGTTGGCACCCATTCACTTGCATTGCATGGACCAAAAGAATGAGAAATTCTTCAAAAATGTTCTGCTGAAGAAAAGAAAGTCATACAATTCTATGATGGCATGAGGGTAAGTAAATGATAAGAGAATTTTCATTTTTGGGTGTACTATCCCTTTAAGGGCTCTTGTCAGACCTGGATGAATTTGTCAATAAGAAGAGAGGATTGGAAACATTTCTTGTAAATATTATGGTGAAAACGTGAGCACGAGCTGACGAGAGATGCTAGTTTACGGCACCATTCACTCCTGCAATATTTTATTTCATTGCTGAATGTATTACATTTTTGACAAATCATCACTTGATTAAAATAACAACATATAGAGGCAAAATATACAGGTACATTTTAAAATTTACTCTATTTATATTTATACAGAAATATGCCATTAAGTTGTATTCTTTATTTACTAAATAATTCACTGAGGTGATATTATTTTAACTCATCATTTACACTGTGTGCGGTCTCTTATGTGGATGATTTAAATATTCGGTTACATTTGATAATATAAAGAGTAAACACATTTTAACATATATATTAAAAATGACAAACAGAATGATTTATTGTATTACTATATCGTTTAATAAGGATAACAAGTACGGCCCAATATTTTAAAAGTTCATATGTGACGTTGTTTCTGTGACAGCCTCAGAGCTCAAATGCTCCTACGTCAGCGTCCGAATTCACTCACTGCTGAGCTATAGTGCACTCACTACCATTTACTATATAGGAAATGGAGAATGAGTGAACGTTTTCAGACACAGCCACAGACATTCTATTAACCATACGATTGCCTCGCTCCCGCACTGTCTGCTCGCGCTCCAGTTGTCAATCACGTGAACGGCCTTTATTTACATTTAACTTGGATGTTTACATGGATACTGTAGTATGACCCTCGGGATGCCCCGTACCTGGGGCCGTAGAAATGGATCTGTGTGTTGTCATGGAAACAGTTCAGTTCAGTAAATATGCCAGCAGGCTAAAAACATGCTGTTTGTTGTCTGTGTTCATTTATAGTACAAATTACGACATGGTGTCAGAAGTGTTTAATGTTAAAACCAAATCAGCCTTCGACATGAAGGTATAGTCGACAGTATAAGTAAAGTTAACTTTTAAGGGAAATCACCGCTATTTGGAGGTAAATCAAAGTAAGATGTCCAGAGAAGAGAGAGAACGCGCGGGACCACCATCTGCAGTTTACGCCGTTGGAGATGCATTTCGCATTAGCGCTCCAGAGAAGTTTGACTGCAGAGACATCCAAAATTGGCCCAAATGGATTAAACGATTCGAAAGGTACAGAGTAGCGTCGGGTTTGGATAAAAAGGATGAAGCTTTCCAGGTGAACACATTGATATATTCCATGGGAGATGAAGCAGAGGATATCTTACATGCGTCGGCGATACAAGAAACGGACAAAGTAATCTACGAGAAAGTAAAAGACTGTTTCGATAAAAATTTCATTGGAGAACACAACGTCATTTTCGAGAGGGCCAGGTTTAACATGAGAAAACAAGAGCCGGGGGAAACGGCTGAGTGCTTTGTTACTGCAGTTCACAAATTGGCAGAATATTGCAAGTTCGGGACTCTCAAAGATGAACTGATACGTGATCGCATAGTAGTGGGCATAAGAGACATCAGACTTTCCGAAAAGTTACAGTTAGATTCAAATCTGACTCTGTCTAAAGCTACGAACTTAGTAAGACAAAGTGAAACCATAAAACAGCAGCAAGTGGTGCTGCGCGGCGGGGGAAATCACGCGCACAGTGGGCCCAGTGATGAAGTGCACGCGCTTTCGCCTGCTCGAAGGAAAGAGTGGAATTCCGAACGAAGAGCAAAACATAATGCTACTGGAACATCAGGGGTGTGCCATAAATGTGGGAGAGTGCCACTTCATAGTTGGAAAGATTGCCCGGCCAAGGAGGCTGAATGCAGGAAATGTCACAGAAAAGGACACTTTGCTGCTGTCTGCAAATCCAAGCAGCCTGTGCATGAGATGGCAGATGTGGAGGAGCAACTCTACCAGGACAGCCTTTTTCTGGGTGAGGTGAAGGCAGACTGTGCTGGTTGGTACTCAGACATCAAAATTAATGGGGAAATTGTTTCTTTTAAATTAGACACGGGAGCAGCAGTGACAGCGATACCCACAAAATTATATAAGTGTAGTAGAGATGGTCCTTTACTTCACACCTCAAAAAGACTGTATGGCCCAAATAACAAGATACTGCCTGTGGTAGGACAGATACAGAGTAGACTAGAAAGTAAAGATAAAAAGGCCACTCAGTCTGTATTTGTCATTGATAACCTAGCCAGGCCACTGCTGGGCTTACCAGCACTTACAGAACTGCACCTCATTGAGCGATTGGATGCAGTTGAAGAACAGGGAGAGAAAGCAGATTCAGGGGAGGTCTTCAAAAAGAGGTTTCCAAAGGTGTTCAGTGGATTAGGGAGACTTGAAGGTGATTACCAAATCCGCCCGAATGAGGACGGCATCCCTTATGCTCTGACCACCCCTCGCCGCGTACCAATCCCCTTAACTGATAAAGTCAAGGAAGAGCTGAAAAGAATGGAGGAGATGGGGGTCATCTCAAAGATAGAGAAACCCACTGATTGATGTGCAGGAATAGTAGTGGTTCCAAAACCCAATGGTAAGATAAGAATCTGCGTTGACCTGACCAAACTCAATGAGGGAGTGTGCAGAGAAAGACACATATTACCCTCAGTGGACCAATCATTAGCCCAGCTGAATGGTGCACTGGTGTTCACAAAGCTGGATGCACGTTGTGGGTTTTGGCAGATACCCTTAGCACAGGAGAGCAGGGAGCTCACAACATTTATCACCCCCTTTGGCCAGTTTTGTTTTAATGTTCTGCCTTTCGGAATTAACTCAGGGCCAGAACACTTCCAGAGACGCATGTCCCAGCTCTTAGAGGGGCTAAGTGGAGTGATATGCCATGCAGATGATATCCTAATATGTGGAGAGAATAGGGCCCAACACGATGAACAGCTCACAGCTGTTTTGACACGTCTCCAGGAGGCGGGTCTAACACTAAATGAAAAGTGCACCTTTGCACAGCCTGAAGTCCTGTTTGTTGGGCACAAAATCAGGGCGGGAGCCATTGAACCTGACCCAGGGAAAATCAGAGCTATCACAGACATACCCATCCCACAGAATACAGCAGATTTTAGGCGTTTTTTTGGGGATGGTCACATACATAGCAAAGTTTATTCCTCAGTTTGCAGACACCACCAAACCACTCAGAGATTTGCTGTCAAAGAACAATGAGTGGTCTTGGGGCCACATGCAACAGACATCATTTGAAAACCTCAAAAAGGAGCTGGCATCACAGAGAGTGTTGGCTCAGTACAGACCACAAGCCAAAACAAAAGTGTCTGCAGACGCATCATCCTTTGGCCTGGGGGCTGTCCTTATGCAGAGACAGGATAACACGGAGTGGCTCCAATCGCTACATCTCTCGAAGCCTTTCTGAAACAGAGCAACGTTATGCCCAGGTTGAAAAGGAGGCATTGGCCGTCACCTGGGCATGTGAAAGGTTGAGTTCATACCTCATAGGCCTACCATTCACGATAGAGACAGACCATAAACCACTACTGGCCTTGTTAGGGACAAAAGCGTTGGATGACTTACCTCCCAGAATTCAGAGATTCCGTCCCAGACTGCTGAGGTTCACGTACAAGATAATTTACGTGCCAGGGAAGGCTCTTATCACAGCAGACACACTCTCCAGGGCCCCAGTGAGACGGCCACTGACCGAAGAAGAGGCACAACTGGAAGGGGAAGTGCAGGTCTTCATCAATATGATACGCGAAAACTTACCTGCATCCCAGTCTATACTTCAACAGATAGCGGAGCACCAACAGCGGGATTCTATCTGTAGCCAGCTGATGTCACAGTGCAAGAGAGGGTGGCCACGGCAAGAAGAGCTGTCCCAGCAACTGAAACCCTATTGGGTCCACCACAGTGAGCTACACATGAATGGTGACCTTCTGATGAAAGGGCAATGGATTGTTATACCAGAGACATTACAGAAGGAAATTCTGTCCAGACTACACGAGGGACATATGGGGAAAACCAAATGCAGGCTGAGGGCCCAGCAGTCAGTGTGGTGGCTGGGACTGGGTGCTCAAATCACAAGAATGGTGGCCCAGTGTGAGGTGTGTGCTAAAAACCAACCACTTCACCCAGAACCAATGATACCCTCAGAACTGCCACAGCGGCCCTGGCAGAAAGTAGGAGCTGATATGTTTTATTGGGAAAATGACTCTTACTTATTGTTAGTAGACTACTATTCTCGATACATTGAAGTAATTAAAACCCCAATAACCACATCAGCAGGAGTTATCAATGGCTTTAAATCCATTTTTGCTAGACATGGGGTTCCTGAAGTACTAATAACTGATAATGGCCCTCAGTTTTATTCATGCACTTTCTCCTCATTTGCCATGGACTATGATTTCAGACATGTGACCAGCAGCCCATACTACTGAAGGGTGAGGGTCAAAATCCCTTGTCTCTTCAGATATATCAATATATATATATATATATATATATACTTTTATATCAATATCTATCTGTATTCTGTTGCTTAACTTCTTTAATAAAGTGATGAATTAACTATATGCATGATCACATAATCAATTCTATTTTCTTATGCATAACTGAAATATACTTTGAATCATATGTGTGTTGAATGCTAACTAGTCTCTTTTAGGAACATTCTAGAGTCTTTCTCTCTGTCCTGCACGTAGGCTGAAGGTCTTTTGGGGATAAGCTTATCTGTGATGCTTTCTAGCCTCTCAGGGGAGGGGGCAAGGAGAATGCGTTAAACATAGGTTCCAGATGTATTCTGTGTTTGATTGTGACCTTTGACCTTTCCATGACTAATTATATGGTTTAAAGTCCTATGTAATAATACCTGAATAGTAGAAGTGTGATTTTCTCTTATTATTTCTTTAGGGAAGAAATGTATGTTATTTCTACCCCTCTCCTCTGCCCGAGGAGTGAATATTTTATCTCTCTGTTTTGCTTTAAATGGCCTGATAACGTTGTGCTCTGGCTCTCTTGTGCCCAGAGAAGAACTGTCGTTCGTCAGTGTTTTGTGTGTGCGTTTGACCTTCTACCCAGGTTTTGAACCCAGGGATGCACACCAGGCCGACTCGAAGACGCCCCGCGACCATCTGCGAGGTCACTTCAGATGTAAAATCTCGGGCTCGGACGACAAGTGCGCTGATTAATGTTGATAGGCCGCATAGCTGTCTATATGTTGTGACTTTATGGTCTTTTAGCCAATCAGGAGTAAAATAATGGAATGTACGTCCTTGCAAATGGTATAATTGATGTAAGATTTTGTGTAAGGTACGCGTTGGCTTTCGATCTCCTCGTGAGACTTTGCCGCTGGCTCTACCAATTTCACTGCAGACTATACTTCAGTAAATTTTTGATTCTTTAATTGAACTTCTCGACTCCTGGTCTTCCTTCTCCATATCTGGTCCGGGCCATAACTGTTATACCCCTAACACTTTGCACAGAGCAATGGAGAGGCAGAGAGGGCTGTGAAGACTGTCAAGGGCCTATTGAAGAAAAATGCTGACCCATACAGGGCTCTGTTGGCCTACAGAGTCACACCGCTGCATCACGGACCATCGCCAGCAGAACTCCTGATGGGCAGGAGACTGCACTCACCATTGCCAGTCTCACCTGTTCAACTCAAACCTAAATGGCCAAACAGGAAGGCCTTTGCAGACAAGGACAAACAACTGAAACACACACAGACAGTTGACTTTAATCACAGACACAAAGTTACTGTGAGACCGGAGCTAAAAGCAGGTCAGCGAGTCTGGATCACAAATACAAAAGAATCGGCCACAGTGATTAGAAAAGAAGACACTCCCCACTCATATGTAGTGGAAACGGACTCAGAAGAGGTGAGGACAAACAAAGCACACCTCAGACCCCTCCCAGAGACACAAGCCCCACCACCAGATGTGGAGGATACGGAACAGGCAGCAGGGCCAGAACAAGGGGAAGGGGAGGGGGGAATGATACAGAGGGCCCACCTAAGGAGAGAGGTGAAAGCCCCAGAGTGGCTTAAAGACTTTGTAACATAGTATTCAGCATCTAGAGTCAAGCATAATTGACAGTGCTATGTTTAGGTTTAATCTGTCTGATATCTTTGGTTCAGGTTTAATATTTCCAGCAAACTAGGTGACCTACAGTTAAGGCAGTTCTGCCAGTGTAAACATTTATTTAAGTTTTATCACTACTTTGGGGGAAGGGGAGATGTAGTATGACCCTCGGGATGCCCCGTACCTGGGGCCGTAGAAATGGATCTGTGTGTTGTCATGGAAACAGTTCAGTTCAGTAAATATGCCAGCAGGCTAAAGACATGCTGTTTTGTTGTCTGTGTTCATTTATAGTACAAATTACGACAGATACAGTTAAGACGCCCGTAAAAAAGTAGCTGCGATAGTTTCCAGTACATGGACACGAGCAAAGCAAGTTTTAAATCCGAGAGAAGCAAATTTGAATTTTCAGGCTGAAATAACAGAATTCTCTGCGGGCCAGTCAATACTTGATGTTGTCCGATACTTGGAGCGTTGTTGTCCAGATTCAGATTTCTTCTGATGTGGCTGTTGGATCAGAATAATCAGCATTAACGAGGAAGAGATGCACTTAATTGATTCCAGCATTTTCGTGGTGAGTGACGAAAATGATATGTTAAAAGCAGTATTCTTATGACATTTAGCATATGAGTGGTGTTGTTAGCAGCTGCCATACGGAAATAAGTTGACAGCCTGTGTGCGGCGTGCATCCATGCAATAGAACGGCAGCTAAGGTAATAACTATATGGAAGACTTGTTGAGTGTCAGCTGATTGCGAACTTGACTCACATGACCTGCCTGAACTGACGCCACGGTTGATTATGGAAAGCCAAGAGGGTCAGAATTCACATGTTTGAAACGCTGTTTTCTAAACTCCTTTGGCATTAAGTAAATGGCGTCAGGCATTATATAAACGCTGTACGCCTTCACGAGTTAAGTTTACGCACATTATTTTAGTGCCTCACGTAACTTAATTAGTGCATTAATTTGCTCATGTACATAACTCCTCCTCTTTCTCGTTTAAGGTATGAACTGCAAGTCCTAGGATTCAAATCATTAACGGCAACGAGGAACTTTGCTTCACATTGCAAACGCACATTAAATGGCTGCTGCGACTTTTGGCTACCTAACCTGGTTATTCGCTAACCAAAACCCTATTTACGAAGTTTAATTCACAAATTGGTATGCACTTACTGCAGTGTGTGTGTGTGTGTGTGTGTGTGTGTGTGTGTGTGTGTGTGTGTGTGCAAATATTACAGAAGTATTTATTTACTGTTTACAGACATAATCGCTGTTGGGCAGTTTGTCAACTTTCATTGTTATTATGCTAATGTATTATTGCGATATTATAAATGAGTTATTGTCAGATTCACATTGAAGATTGTTTATTTAAAACTTTAATCCGCTGCTCTACCGACAGTCCTGGACATCGACCATTACTGATTTGTAGTGGATACATGGGTTGATGTCTTCTTGTGATTGTTCTGTAACGCAGATGGCAGATATTCTACTGTATTACCTTTTTATATATTTCTATAATGATCTCTAGTCAAAAGATGTTTAAGGTAAGTTGTGGTTATATTATATAGTGATATTTCATTGACCACACACTTTAATACATCATTTCTGCATCATGTAAAAGTTGTATGATCTGCAGAAGTGTACATGGCTTTATTTGTATTTTTCTTGGCTGATACAACAGTGGTCTTCGACTTAATCCAGTATTAGCATAAATGCAGCATCATGTCAAAGTATTATTTTTTGGTTACTGATGCCATTTTAGCGAAACTGTATTCACAGTCGTAAATATTACAAATTATTAATTTATTCTGCAACAAGTGTAATTACAAAGAAACAGTGAGTAGTGAAATTAATTGCCAATTTGACCGTTGACCGAATCTTCACCGTTGGAGGATGGAGAAGAAAGTCTTATAAACAGGTAGAGTAGACAAGCCCCATTCATGTTACTGGTCACCACAGTCTACATTTATATAATGTTGTTTTTAGGTTATGTAGTGGATGTATCTGATAAACTACTGTTTAATATTGTACTTTTAAAAAGGAATCATTCTTAAGTCCAGTAGCAGTTTTTAGTGGCTTGTAGGATAACAGATATTTGTAAAAAGCTATAATTAACTACTTTAAAGAAGAAAAAAAAAGGGTTCTGTTTGCAAAAGTCATTATCACACATTACTCTCTTAAAATATGAACTGAACTAACAGTTTGTCTGTCATTTTATTTATATTGATGTAATTTAGGTGTAAATGTGTCAAGTTCTGAGATGTGCAGATCAACGAAAAAGTATTTGGCCCATTATGATATTTTCTATTATGGACAATTACAGAACTATAGTTTTGCCATTTTTATATCAAATATGTTATTTCACACAGAAACACTGCAGTACTTGTACACATTTTTGTTATATAAATGTTGTTCTCTCCATGAAAATACAGATTTGGTGTTATTGCAGTGAAGAGCACAATTCACTTCAATCCAGATATTAAAAAATGGCATCTTTGATTCATTTTGCCCAGTCTCTTTTTATTAATAAGTCATGAAGAAAGTTCACTCATGACACCTTAGCTGGCGTTTGAAAGTTGCCTGGGATAATTTGAAGCCTCCGACTTGCCGTAGATACCTCAAATGCGATAGAGGAGCAGTTATGTACATGAACAAATTAATGCGCTAATAAAGTTATGAGAGGTGCTAAAATAACTGGCGTTAACTTAACGCGTGACAGCGTTTATGTTACGCCTAACGCCGTTTAGAAAACGCCATTTCAAAGCTTAATACAAAACACGTGAATTCTGACCCTCTTGGCTTTCCATAGATTTCAGACTCTCCGTGAAGATTACCTCAGGATCTACACATTGTATCATGCAGTATGGCATTCTTTTAAATGGGATCGTTTGTAATCATTTGTAACAGTTTTTCATATTCTGTTTGTGTTTTATGGAAAGAAACGCAACAAATAAGCCACATCTGTTTATGTAACTCTGCTGTATGCAAATAAAAAGCTTTAGTCTGAGTGAAACAATATGCCCGTTGTACTCCATCCATGTTGTGCATCCATCTTTGCTTTGCATTAATTATGCGGTTCACTGAATTCATATTTTTACTATGAGTGTGATGGAACATATTTTTTTCGGCTTGTGACATTTGGGAAAATATTTAATGAACAATATGTATTAACATGGAAAACAAATAAAGATTTAAAAATACCAGTACATCACATTTGCACCCAGAGCTTATACTGGGCAATGTGATGTCAGAGTGACGTCTTTTCCATGTCATTTTTGGACGTCCAAATTCAGTCCATTGATGGGGTTGTTTTGTATGGTAACGCCAGGCGACGTCTTTTTTCGACGTCTAATGTTGACGTCGGTGGGACCTCCGTGTATTTATAGTCCAAAAGTGGTCGTTTGTGGACGTGATTTCAACGTCAAATTTAGACTTGTTTTACATGTAATTTCTATACAACTTCTATAACTATAGTCCTATGTTTCAAGAGGGTGGAGGACATGTTTTCTGTACCATGTATTAATTTTCCTGTAGCTTGGTTTGGCTAAAATGGTAGTTTCAACAGATAACTACACCTTATCACCTGCTGCTGAGACAATCAAATGGAGTTTTTGGAAAATGATCTAGAACAGTATGCCACCTTCTGAAATGGGACTAGATCATATTGCAAAAACTCCATTTGATTGTATAAGCAGCAGGTGATAACTGGAGACATACAAAGGTAATGCATTTCTAGTTCAAAATTAGCTGTTGAGCTAAACAAAGCTACAGGAAAATTAACTGGCGCAGAAAAAATGTCTTCCACCCTCTAGACACATGACTACATACATACACTAGTTATACACATACAAATAAAATCACAATTCAATATCGCCATTTTCTATCTTTATTCAAAAATAAAATGCCCTGAATTGCATCAGAAGGGCACCAAAAGTATCAAGCACAATGTACAGTGGAGGCAGAATTATTAACAAATAATTAGATTGTAATTTAGCTCTTTTAATTGAACTATTTTAATTCAAGTCCTGTCGTCTTGGCTCATCAGGGCGTAGTGAATCCTCCAAGTCTTTGTGGGGCATGCTTGAGGTGCTCAGACACGTTCACTTTGATGTACTCCACAGTGGCTGCGGAATCGAATTTCATGATCCCTTCTGCACAAGCAGAAATAGACGAATGATTTAGATATATGCAAAGGCAATCTGCAGTCATACACCCAAGTCCCCACATGTGTAAGCAAAAATATGTTTCCTATGCATCCACTACCAATACTGGATTAATGCAAAGCCATCTCCGCAACTGTTAACTGTAACAATTAGGCTGTCTACAAGAGGGAACTTAGCAGACTGTACTTTTTGAGAAAGCTTAGATCGTTTAATGTGTGCATTAAAATGTTAACAGTATTTTAAGCCTGTTGTGCTTAGTGCAGTTTACAAAAGCTGGTTCTGTGCTTGCAAACACATTGGACTCCATAGAAATTACTATTGAGAAGAGTTTGCACAAAAAAAAATAATTATATATTCTGGATAATATAACACATCCACTACATGTTCTACTTGTCAGAGATCAGACTGTTCAGTTGGAGGCTGCTTCAGCTTCAATGTAATAAGGACCGCCACAGGAAGTCATTCATACCCACTTTTATAACAGTTTGTAATGACTCACCTTTGTGCCGTGAGAGGAGAATAATATTTTGAGAGAATTGTGACTATTATTTACCATCTTTTACTTTTAACTTTGCTGTCTTTCGTTTCTTTCTTAATACTGTAACACCTCTTGTGGATGAATAATCTATCTATCAAGATAGAGAATTGGCATTGCTCTTTTTTTATTTTTTTTAAGTCAGAAGGGAAGGAAATGTTTTGTCCAAAGTTATTATTTATAGACTGGTCAACATGAAACTTGGGCTTACCTTGTATTGCTCTATAAAGCTTTGTTCCCTCTAAAGGGCGTTTCCCCCTTTTCCCCTTGCCCTTCAAATTAAATTTGGCCATGAGGCTGTTGGTAAAGAGCCTAAAGAAAAATAAATTTCAATAAATTAATGTGAAGGATATATGTAGGAACAACATTTCACATGCAATAAACCCTTTACACTAGTTGATCAGTGTTCCCTAGGGTGGTCCTGCTTTTATCCATCTACTTATCTCCTTGTCAAGCACAGCTGGTCTATCTCACAATGTATTTGGTTATGAACTTGTATTTTCATTTAATTTTCACCATTCTGACATGCTCCGAAAGAAGGCAAATGAGAACATGCAAAAAATGTTGTAGGTACCTGTCCAACACTTTGTGGAAACAGTCCTTGGTGTTCCGCCCACCAATTCTTGAAATTTGCAGCACCTGTTGGAATAAGTCCATAATAAAGTTGACTGATACTCCCCAGAGGAATCTAACAGTGTGCGAGTGCACTGTATTAATTTATTCTAGGCTATCCATTACTTCCAGACTTGTAAAACCTACCAGGGTATCAAAGGCCTGTGCATCAGAGAGGTGTTGCTCCTGCAACTCAAAGTCCTCCATGGTGTCAATCCTCTCTATATGGACAGCTGAAGAGGCAGGCTGCGTTTCCTTCAGGCGATGGCGGATGTCGACCAGTAGGCTCAGGACCTTTTTCTGGAACACTGAACACACATTTGTTGATGATTACAATGCTCCAATTAGAATACCAAGGTTAGCTTTCTCACAATTGTTTTTGTAATCAGCTTCAGTGTTTGTTATAAGTACAGATCTGTTGGAGAAAGAAACAAAAGTCCAAAGAAATTTAATCATCTGACATGATAGAAACCAAGCCACGCCTATAATTGAAAAGCAGTTTCTGTGGACAGAGAGAACAGTGCAGGAAGAGAGAAGGTGGTACTATTAAAAGTGTCTTCTCCACTGCCAATAGATAAATACCACCCCAAGGCAATGGGAAGGCCCATCTCCCAATCACTGCATCTGTACCAGAAAAAAATCTGTTTTATATGGCGTTATTTCCCTGTCAAATGTCGAGAGCGCATTATTGTAGCGCGAAAGTACATTAATGTTATGCGCGAGCGCGAATCCCTCTGCTCGCGCGCGGAATATAATGCGCCGAGCGCGAATCCCTCTGCTCGCGCGCGGGAACTGGGCGCGCGCTCTCAGATACACGCTGCTCTTGAAAGAATTTTCTCTGCGCTCGCTCAGAGAATATGCCTGCACTTAAAACGTGTTCATTGCAATCGCGAATCTCTCCTCTTCGCTTAAAGTAAGCGTGTTTGTGCTTAGACTGTGTCCCGTGCGTTCGCGCATGCCCAAGTACTCTTCTCTTCGATTTCTTTCTCTTTGCTCTTGGCATAAACGCTGTCAAAACGGCAACAACCAATCAGAAAAGGCTTCAACGACTGACCAATGAAAACGCGACATCGTACATGGAATCTTATTGGTTGATATTGAACCGCACATGTTCATGTGTTCAATCAAGACGATTCAATTCAATCAAGACGAGCCGAGATGGATCCGCAGAATCGACGATCTCAGGTAAACAGTTTTATTTGTTTTGATGTTAAATATGTCAAATGTATCTTAGAAATGTCTGGGAAGAGGGCGATTGGATTATTTTACATATAAATGACCTAGACTGTCAACCACATTCATACTACAGGCGCTATGCCCATTGTAGTGAGATTTTTGAGCCAAATAGATTTGAAAGCCGATTCCAAAAGGCAAAAATAATATTTTACGTCTGATAATTAACACATTGTCTCGTGCAATCACACCAGTGATTAAACATTAAGTACGTAGCGAGATCAACTGCTAAATTAAAATCTGAAAAAAGACTTGGGGGAGATAAGGTGGCAACATGCCCCCGTAAAATTATGCTAGTCCTATATCTATTATGGCTGTCACGAATGAAGTGATGTGAAATGAAAAGTGTCATCTGCAATAGATTTTCTTTATCGCGGATTGCAGCGTTGAGTGTTACGTTAATCAATCACCCACTTTCTGTTGAGCTTAATTAATGCAGTTTGGCCAATCAGAGGCATTTTGATTAAAGGACAAGTTCGGTATTTTACACTTAAAGCCCTGTTTTAAGAACGTTTCTGATGAAATAGAACGGTTAAGATTAAAATTTGGACCAAGGCGTCATAAAACCAACGCGTCAATATGAGACGCAGATATATATATGGGCCAGAAGGCGCCTCCTAGTGGTCTAACCCTAACCAATCTTTCAATCTTAACCGTTCTATTTCATCAGAAACGATCTTAAAACAGGGCTTTAAATGTTAATTATCAGGCGTAAAATATTATTTTTGCCTTTTGGAATCGGCTTTCAAATCTATTTGGCTCAAAAATCTCACTACAATGGGCATAGCGCCTGCAGTATGAATGTGGTTGACAGTCTAGGTCATTTATATGTAAAATAATCCAATCAGCCCTCTTCCCAGACATTTCTAAGATACATTTGACAAATTTAACATCAAAACAAATAAAACTGTTTACCTGAGATCGTCGATTCTGCGGATCCATCTCGGCTCGTCTTGATTGAATTGAATCGTCTTGATTGAACACATGAACATGTGCGGTTCAATATCAACCAATAAGATTCCATGTACGATGTCGCGTTTTCATTGGTCAGTCGTTGAAGCCTTTTCTGATTGGTTGTTGCCGTTTTGACAGCGTTTATGCCAAGAGCAAAGAGAAAGAAATCGAAGAGAAGAGTACTTGGGCATGCGCGAACGCACGGGACACAGTCTAAGCACAAACACGCTTACTTTAAGCGAAGAGGAGAGATTCGCGATTGCAATGAACACGTTTTAAGTGCAGGCATATTCTCTGAGCGAGCGCAGAGAAAATTCTTTCAAGAACAGCGTGTCTGAGAGCGCGCGCCCAGTTCCCGCGCGCGAGCAGAGGGATTCGCGCTCGGCGCATTATATTCCGCGCGCGAGCAGAGGGATTCGCGCTCGCGCATAACATTAATGTACTTTCGCGCTACAATAATGCGCTCTCGACATTTGACAGGGAAATAACGCCATAGTTTTAGAAGTTATCAAATGATGAAACTTAACAGTTTATTAGAAGAGAAATAATACATCTGAAATCTATAAAACTTGCTGAACTGTAAAATTATGTAAATTATGTAATGTAAATTACTTGATTTCTTGTTCAAAGCAATGTGTGCACTGTAACAGGCAGCCAGGGTGATAGGATCACCACCTGAATAGAATAATAATCCTAATTGAGCGCAGTGTGAACGCAGCCGACAACTCACCATGCCTGTCATGGCTGCTGAGATCACTGCGCTGTGCTCTTTCATCATGTCTGGATTTGGCCAGGGGACTGGGGGCATCACTACGGTATCGGTCATCACATCGCTGTGCTCTTTCAACATGTCTGGACCTGGCCGGGGGACTGGGGGCATCACTATGGGATCGGTCATCATGTCTGGACCTGTGCCGTGACCCGTCATGTCTGGACCTTACTGTACAAGATCGATTAATTAGTCACATTTGGTTATACAAAGTAATATAGCAGTGATATGAAGACTGTGTGACTCGCACCATCACTGTGCCTGGACCCATCATGTCTGGACCTGAAGGTGTGCCTTGAACAATCACTGTGCCAGGACCTGATGGTGGATCCACTGCTGGACCTAGTAATATTTAAATTTAATCACTTGGCCATACATTTAAAACTGACAATAACATGCCATGTTTTAACACTGAACAGACTAACCCCTGCTGGTTGACCAAAAATAAGGGCTGGAGACCAACCAGCCACTACTGACGCTGTGCCCTGTCCTGCTTCTTTACCTGGAGCGATGGCCAACCCTCGCATGACCTCTTGCTGCATGACGAGATCCTGAAAAACACAGAATATTTTCACATTTCTCAAGGCCTGACAAAATACAAAAGTGACTGTTTAAAGTGTGATGGGATGAATACTCACTGGGTGTCGACAGGTCTCTGCTCCGAGGTGCTTTGCTTGCATCTTGAGAAAGAAGAAAACAAAGAATATTCAAAGACAAAAAGGTAAGTATTGGCACACTCCACTCCTCTAAGCCAGACAAGTCTGAAACATGTCATTAAGCCTGTAAAATAAATCATTACCAAACTTGATTCTCAAGCAGTGTGTAACTCTTTGTCCTGAATAGACTTTTGGTTGGTGCAACAGATAAAGTGATTACTCACTGGACATTTCCTTGCGCCGAGATCTGGCAGCACATTTCTCCGGGCCAGAGAAGGCTTCCACAAGGCCACAAGGCCAAAGGTTTGACATACAAAGCCTGAAACACATGAGTCAGTCTGTAAGTATGGTCATGTTGCATATACTAAATTAATAATGAAATACTTGAGTCATTCCTATGCTTAATTAACAAGCAGTGAGAAACTACTCGTCTTGAATGTACTATGACTTTGTGCAGTGCGATGGGTGGTGAATGGAGGGGAAAAGTAAATACTCACTATCTGGGGTCCCAGGCACACTGTCACTGCTACAACTACTTGGAGTCCAAGGCACACTGTTGCATTTATTTTCAATGCCCTCTTCATCACTGTCAGAATAACGTAGCAGTTGATCTAGTTCTCTCTGGCGTTTTCGCCACTGTCTTACTCTCAAAGTCATCTGTAAACACAGTCATTAATCCAAATTAGTTTAGTTCTACTGTTTATTTGACTGGGGCCTGTACAAAAAAAGAGAGGATGAGATCACAACATGTACCTTGTTTAGGTGGTTTATCTCCTAACAGGGAAGAACACCTCACTCCTTAGAGCACCTTAGAGACAAAAAAAAAATGGGTTAAACACCTTAAAGTTTTCATTCTCCATCACACAACAGTAAATGATTAATTCACTTTCAAAAAAAAAATCCTGATAATTTACTGTAAATAATTTATAATTTAAAATGACAGATCGTTTCGCTGGATAACACCCTTATTTCTTGACTGGGATCGTGTAGACTTTGAATCTGCATTGAGATTGACATTTGAACCTTCTTTGAACATTTGAATAGTTGGTTGCCAAAAATAGTTCAAAATGCCAAAATGGTTCAAAAATCTTGAGGCCTACTATCTTTTCGACTGAAGAAAGAAAGACATGGGCATCTTGGATGACATGGGGGTGAGTAAATAATCAGGACATTTTTATTTGAAAGTGAACTAACGTTAATCCTTTAAGAGTTGCAGTGTTACAAACTAAGATATCCTAGAGCATACAAGCACATTACTCGCTTTGAGTTTGTATGACCCTGATACACATTTTTACATGTTTTTATATGTCCCCGTATACGGACGCTAATCAAATCAAATTAAATCACTTTATTGTCACACTACCATGTACACAAGTGCAACAGTAGGTGAAATTCTTGTGTGCAGTTCCGAGGAACATAGCAGTCATGACAGTGACGAGACATATACCAATTACAGTAAACAACATACTTACACAACACAATAATTATATACAATGTACAGTAAACAATACACACAATATAGAATACACAATATACAATACAATAAGTAAAGAGCATATATATATATATATAAGTAGTTGTATTGAGGAGAATATATTGACAGTCCAGTGTGAGATTATAGGTTAATAAAGTGCAGTGCAAATTATTGATCATGGGAGATCCAATTGTTCAACAGTCTGACTGCTTGGGGGAAGAAGCTATCATGTAGTCGGCTGGTGCGGGTCCTGATGCTACGATACCGCCTGCCTGATGGTAGCAGTGAGAACAGACCATGACTCGGGTGGCTGGAGTCTCTGATGATCCTCCGAGCTTTTTTCACACACCGCCTGGTATATATGTCCTGGAGGGAGGGAAGCTCACCTCCGATGATGTTTCTGGCAGTTCGCACCACCCTTTGCAGGGCTTTGCAGTTGTGGGCGGTGCTATTGCCGTACCAGGCGGTGATGCAGCCAGTCAGGATGCTCTCTACGGTACTAGTGTAGAACCGTGTGAGGATGTGGTGGTTCATTCCAAACTTCCTCAGCCGTCTCAGGAAGAAGAGGCGCTGGTGAGCCTTCTTCACAACGGCCTCAGTGTGGACGGACCATGTGAGTTCCTCAGTAATGTGGACACCGAGGAACTTGAAACTGCTGACTCTCTCTACCGGTGCTCCATTAATGGTGATGGGGCTGTGTTCTCCGTCTTTCTTCCTGAAGTCCACCACAAGCTCCTTGGTTTTACTGACGTTGAGGGAGAGGTTGTGCTCCTGACACCAGCGTGTCAGAGTGTGCACCTCCTCTCTGTAGGCTCTTTCATCATTGTTAGTGATCAGACCTACCACCGTCGTATCGTCAGCAAACTTAATGATGGCATTGGAACTATGTGTTGCCACACAGTCATGTGTGTATAGTGAATACAGGAGTGGGCTGAGTGTTAGCTAGTTAGCAACGAGCTAGTCAGTCAGAACTCAATGCCATGCTGCTAGCGGTATACGTGCAGTTTAGAGTCCCAAATTGTTCAAATCGACATGTTCTCTCGTGGACAGCAAAAATAACAGAAACTGAACATGAACCAAGAGCAGCAAGCAAAACAAAGAATACTGCCGTTAAGGCTAACGCCCTTGACCAATCGCGGCTGTAACCATAGCAGGTTTGTGAAGTTTAAGACAATAACGCTAAACTACCTAACACTATACGTACACATGGACATAGAATTCACTAGGCTGACCGAACTTACCTTCAATTTAGACTGAGAAAACGATGGGTTCACCAGCGGTGCAGGCTGAAAAGCTGTGCCTCCATTTTGCAATGCTTTGTAAAAAAAGGCTTGAACATGTCAAATAATAGCGCCAAATGCCTGGCGTGTCGCCTCGGCCAATCAGATTTGCGTTTACTGGTTGAGTTATGATGATGTGCTGCATCGGCCAATCAGAGTGACGTTGACTGGTTTTTGACAACTCCAAAGCCCTTGATAGAGCTTTTTTTATTTTTTTATTATTGAACACCAAGAACAGAACAACAGAATATACATCTACAATGGCATTGGTAAATACAGGTAAATGAGTATTAAGCAAGACACGTATCAGTTAAATTAAATAAAAAAAACTTTTAAAAAAAAACTTCAAAGGGGTCTCTTTATTCCTCTTTTAAGAGCTCAAGGTCTCTTATTATTCCAGCCAATTTCTGGGCCTTTTTACTTTTCATACATTCCAACGCTGGAAACAAATTACAAATCAATTCTCTTTTAAATACAGAAAAATAAGGTTTCGTCTTCATACATTTGCATTTATGAATGAAAAAATTGCCCAGAATGAACATTACATTAATAAGAAATTAATTTCTTTTCTCGTCCAACAGCATTCCAAACATATGTTTCCTAGCAAAAGTGGGCAGTGAATGCATTCCAACCAATAAGACATATTTTGCCCTTGATAGAGCTGTCCTCGGCTGTCCTTGACTTTTCTGCTGCTGTTGGTTCTTTTTAAGTTAGGAATACGGTGGATAGGCCTAATATAAGCTACCATGAAATTATATTCTGAACTATAATTTCCCACAAATTGCATTTCCAAATAAATAAAATAAAAATAAACCAGTTAAAGATAAACAGGAAAAAAAATAAATAAATAAAAAAACATGAACTACTACACATAATAAATCGTGTTTGTTTATAAATAACATCTGAAGTGTTTATATCTGTATTCATATGTATTAATCATGTTGATAACAACAATGTTGATATTTGTAAAAAAAAATATAAAATATATATATATTACATATTAATCATGTAAATTTACTGCACCTGTCATAGGCG
This sequence comes from Xyrauchen texanus, assembly GCF_025860055.1. Classification (NCBI taxonomy): domain Eukaryota; kingdom Metazoa; phylum Chordata; class Actinopteri; order Cypriniformes; family Catostomidae; genus Xyrauchen; species Xyrauchen texanus. The sequence continues at coordinate 45,365,202 of NC_068281.1, read as the reverse complement.
TCCAAATGACGTCCAAAAAAAATTACCCAGTTCAGGTCAAATGTTGAACGTCAAAATGACGTCCAAGTTGGGTCATGGTTGGACATCCAAATAGTAGACCTAGTTTTGACGTCGAATAGAGGTCCAGAATTGGTCATGGACCGACGGACCCAATATAGACATGATCTGCACGTCTATCCAATGTCCAAGGTTTAGTGGGTACATAGAAACCAATATTGACGGCATGAGGATAATACACTGATATAAACTCTTGAGTCTACATAAAGACTATCACATTTTTATCATTTCACATGTTATTCAGAAAAACAAGTGATGCAAGTTTGCTTTTTATAAAATGCACTCTGCCTGTGTTAAAAGATTGCACACACACATACACGTCTTCCAAGTTTACTTTTTCCACCATAGAAGCAGAACCTCGTCTGTTGTTTCACATGACTCCAACAAGAATGGAATACAAATAGAGTATAATTCAATAAGAATCAAAATAATAAGGATTGCCTTGTAATATAACTTGAATTTGCTTTAGAAGCACAGACGCCAACAACACATATCTCCACATATCCTCCAGTGTACTCCGTAACTTGTAACTGTGAGATTTGGTGAGAGATTCACAGGGAAAACAGTGTAATTCTGCTATACTCATGACAGGGAAATGCAGAAAGGAAAGATTATTTGCGATATTCGAGTAGTCCCTAGTTTGACAGCGGTCTAGTGTTTATTAGCTTATTCGTTTATATTGTTATGATGGGATAGAAAAACTGCCCAGTAAACACAATTGTAGGCCCTAGTTTAAGAGCGCTATGTGCAGCAATATGCTTTAAGTCATAAGCACAAAGTCAATGGCCATGAAGTTTTGGTATTTTCACGTAGGCGCAAGGCGCATTTTTTTTACGCAAATCTCTAATGGTAAATGGTCTGCACTTATATAGTGCCTTTTTAACCTTAACGGTATTCAAAGCACTTTACACTGTGACCATTTACACACATTCACCCATTCATACAAAGCCTGCCATTGGGAGCAACTTGGGGTTCAGTGTCTTGCCCAAGGACACTTCAGCATGTGGAGTTGTGTGGGCCAGGATTCGAACCACCAACCCTGCAATTAGTGGCCGACCCACTCTACCAACTGAGCCACAGCCACCCCACAAATGGGCAATTTATTTGGAAAGACAGCACAGTCATAAGAACTTGGTAGTGCAAATGGGCTGTATGCAATGAATTAGAAGTTGTTGAGAAATATGGACTTTGGTTTTTTGTGCATTAAATGCATCCTTCTTGAATGTCAGGCATATTTCTATGACAGTGACACACTCCGTTTCTATGTATGAAAAATTGATTTATATGTACACTCCATTGAATTATAAAGAATGTAAGTATTATTAATCATATTTATCAAGTGACACAAATCATGGCTTGTATTAACCGTGATTATATTGCCCTTCCAGATTAGGATTTTTTTTACGCTCGTCACTTCTACTGGTCGATTTTGCTTTAAAATATAATTTCTTGAAAACTAAAGCCAAAAAATAATGAAGAATTAGCGCTCTCACGGAACTAATAAGACGTTGTGCACAGACTTTGCTCATGAAAATAGATCCCTGAGTTGTAAAAACTTTATCACGATAAGAAAAGTTGTGTTCATGTTTTTATCCAACAGATTTTGTATGACAGATGTAGTTTTTTTCATGTTATAAATACGTATTCTCACAACGCTTCAGATACGTTGTAATTATATTATTATCATGTCCGCAAATCGCCTTGTGATGCTCAAGGAACCTAATTACCAAATCCAACCTGGTACTTCACATGCTGGCATCAAGATGTTTTTAATGATGTTATCTTCCAAAGCAAAGAGTTTACCAACAGCAAACAGTACTAATGACAGAAAAAGATCAAATATGGGACACAGATGGTGTCTTTTCATATTTCATCAATAATTTGCAGAATTCAAATTGGCTACATCAGCTTATGCAAGCGATTATGTTAAACACAAAACACATTTACTTACTCATTGTATTTATTCACAACATAAAGAAAGGAAACTTTGCCTTAACACCCGCACAATGATATCTATATGTAGGGGAGACAGAGAAGAGCTAGTTTTACCATGGGGAAGTTATCACAAGGGTTACTGTTAGTACGGTATATTTCAGTTACATTCAAAAGTCCCAGATTTCCTGAAAAACGTATAGGCTGTTTAATGCAGGCATAGTTTTAGATAGAGTCATATATATTGTTTTGGTGGATGTGATGGGGAGGTGACGGAAGGATGCACTTAACTGTACATCTATGTCTAAGGAAAACATAATATGCTAGTAGACAACCATCCATTTACAGGCAGAGAAGTCTGGTTTTGGAAAAGCATTAAAACAGAACAAATTACTCCAACGTAACTCTAAAGTTACATTATTAAATTTAGATGGGCAAAAAACTATGTAATGTATGTAATACGACGAAAAAGTAGATTTATATTGCCTACCTTTTCCTCAGCATCCGTTGAACGTTAAAGATACTGGTGCAGTACTCTGATTTTCTGTGCTGGAAAGACTTATTTAAATGGCAAATGAAACACAATATCCACTTAGAAAAGTTTGATTTAATAAAGCACAACAACCAACATAAGTATTAACAACCTTAACATAAAACATATCTAAGAAGTTAGCGTCAGCAAGTAAACACCTCTCAGCCTGTCTACACTACACGAGTGGAACAGCATGATTCGACAAAAGCAAATCGCTCCCATTATAATCAAAGACGCTGTCTACAAAGGATACTTGCCTTGCCTCATCAACAGTAAACTGATGCCCAGTTCTATGTTGTGCTACATGTGCTGCTACTGCCAACAAGACGAATAAATGGTTTAGAATGTTTGTGTTGGCACATCCAATGTAGACAGCCTCAAGGCATTGCGACATGTTATCGCTCACATCCAGTGTAGACAGGGTGTCTATCTTTAAACCTTCGTCAACTGTGGTGATGTATGACTCTAGCTCCGCTTTTTTTTTTTGGTTATTGTTTTAATTAAATGTCAGTAAACCAACAACATTGTTGAAACAGCAGACCAGTATGACAATACATGCATGCAGTACATTTTCACAGTACTTATTAGTATATGAACTTTTTGAGACCAAGTAGGCACCCGTCATCATATAAAGCCTTTTGACAGGCCTAAGTTCTTACAGTTTTTACATTTTTATTATTGAATAAAAGATTCAAAGTAAATTTTTGGTTCATATTTTAAGATCAAAAAGAGCCACTTGCTTATGAGAATTTACATTTATGAATAGGCCTATGGTTACAAACACATTTTGAAAACCAAAATTGACATCTCTGTAAGTAAAGAAAAAAATGAACATGTAACCTGAAATGTATTTAATTCACTTGATGGGCACAACTCAAAAACTGTCCTGAAGCTGACTTACGGTACAGTCTCACAGAGGGGTACGTCAACAACTGGTGCATCCACTTCTTTACGGATTTTAGCACAGAGCTACAGAAAGCCTGCACTGCCTACAACGGCGTGAAACAGATGCTGCAGGATCGAGATAGAATACTCCTTCGAAACCCTCCAAACTTTGGATCATGCAAATGGGTATATCGAAGATCCACTCCAACCAAAGTCAAGAACTTTATTGATAATCTCACCAATGAAATTGAAGCATCGACATCATATATAGATGCCGGGCGCAACAGTCTCTGATTACATTTTTGTGATTCATGACATGTTTGATTCCTGGATATTGTAGACTTCATATCAGCCATTTTTGTTTCTGACTTACTGGTTGTTCATTAGGTTTTGAACAGATAAGGGTTATTTTTTTGCCTCTATTTTTTACACCTCACATATACATCGATCTTGCACCAATGTTTTAATTATAACAATTATTATCTAAACTGTTAAATTGATTTTATTTACTAACTCCCTCTTAGTTTAGGAAATACTTTGTGTGTGGGTGTCCAACTGGCCAGCTGCATGTTTAGAAGTGGGTTTATTAGCGAAAGGCTGTATCTAAAGTAAGTTGAAGCTGTGATCATAAGACAGATCTTCACAGAAATCACTTCTTAAATCCAAATCAGCTACTATTGTAAGTCAGGGTATGGCAGACTCTTTACTCAAATCAAAAAGATTATTCCTTTTACTCAAATGTACACAATACTTATTCAAGTATAGATCTCTTTTTAACATCACAATCCATATCAGATCAAGTAAAGGACTGTAGCTATTTTCTTGCATCTCAGATCACAACCCTTTCAGAGTGTTCTGGGAACCTCTATCGATTTCTTCTCACACCAGAAATTTAAAACAGATATGCTTTAAGACCCTGATTTCATTACATTTATGAACACTCATATACAGGTTTTTCTAGAAGCTAATGCTAACTCAACCTAACATTCAATATTTGGGAGACACAAAAGGCATTTATGAGGTCATATTTTATTATATGGGGCTTATAGGTGGATACATCACAATAAACATATTTATACTTGGTCTCAAAGAAATGAGTTAGTCATCAATTATTTTAATTATGTTGATCCTAATAGAGGTGGGCGATATGACCAAAATGTTATATAAAAATCGTGACATCATGATAATGATATAACACAATATAGTTAAATTTTTCACAAAATAAAAAACAATAAAAATTGGTTTATATATTAAATAACCATATTGTAATACAATATGTATTACATAAGTAGTTCTCATTTAAAAAAATTCTATATTTGGAACTTGATAAAGTTTAAAAAAACGTATTGGTGGTATTCAAAAAGTGGTAATGAACATTGCCACAATGCTAAATTTCACATTTCAGTCTGATGTTGACTACCGTTATTATTATAAAACTTTCCTTAAGAAACTTATCTTCTGAAAGAAATGCAACAAAGGAAATTATTCATAAGAGGGGTCTGAAAACTCTCCCGTTTTCTCTGTTTAGCAGCATGTCTCAGCCTTGCCCTCTTCAGCTGCCTGTTTTTTGAGATCCTGTGCCCGGTTGCATAAAGCACCTTAAGTGTAATTTTCCCTTAAGTTCGCCCTTACGTTTCCCTTAAACCTAAGGGGGTTGCAGAAAAAAACCCTTAAGTGTTACTTTTTTTTTACTGAAACATCATACACCCTTAGAATTACCCTTAGGTGTCTATCTTTTACTTAAGTAATCCCTTAAAAACCATTAAGTGTTGCATAAAGCCCCTTAACTGTCATTTTCCTAAGTACAGTTTAAGGTTAGGAAAACTTTACCTTAAGAGTAACGCAGACAAAAATAAGACGACATGGCTGAATTTATGGAACCAGCTGAAGATCATTATGTGCCAAGAAGAATTTTTAGGGATAGGGAGAACCCTTTGGACCATCTTAGCGATGAAAAACTGCTTCGGGAATATCGATTTGATCGCCGCGGAATTTATGAAATTGCTGACAAACTGGAAGGCGACCTTGACCATGTTACCCAGTGCAACCACTCACTACCCTCTGTGCTTCAGTTGCTTATAGTACTTCGGTTCTTTGCAACTGGGAGTTTCCAGTCTGTAGTGGGAGATGTTTTCCACGTTCATAAGTCGTCCGTCAGTAGAGTTATTCACCGGGTTGCAGGGGCCCTTTGCCGTCATTTAAGCCAAACTGTGATGTTTCCATCTCGTGTTGAACTGGATGTCATTCAAACCTCTTTTTTTCGGAAAGCGGGGTTTTCTCGAATAAGTGGTGTAATTGACGGCACACATGTCAGAATTCAGGCACCCCGCATGCACGAAGATCAGTATGTGAACAGAAAAAATTACCATTCTGTTAATGTGCAGTTAGTGTGTGACCATCTGTGCAGAATAATAAATGTCGCTGCATCGTGGCCAGGGAGTACACATGACTCTAGGATTTTGGCAGAGAGCAAGATCGGGAGAGATTCTGAAGCTGGAATGAATGCGGTGGTCTTCTGCTAGGGGACAGTGGTTACCCCTGCCGACCATGGCTCATGACGCCCTTCATGAATTGCCTTAACGCTACACAGGCATGTATTTAATAATGTTACAGACAACTTAGATGTACAAATCATTTCAACTTGATATTAAACTGACTTGAAAAAAAAAATTAATCTTTACTAACTTTAAAAAAGTTGCAGTTGAAAAATATTTTAACGTAAAAACATATATGTTGTCTAACTTATTGATCTTTTTTTGTGTATTAAAATGTATTGTGACTTGTTGATAATTATGGTTATTCTTTGCTCCTGTAGGAAAGATACAACAATGCGTTGACACACACAACCCAGCTAACACACGACGTAGCCTACCAGTTACGTAATTTTTCCGTACTTTTTGGTAATTTCATGACTTACTAACTAACGTAACTACAACGTCGCATGCCCGTAATTTCATTACCATTAAATTACCAATTCACAACGTCGCAATTACGCCCTCTTAATGTTGCAAGATAACCAAGAACGTTCCAGGTACGTAATATATTCGTAATATTTTGGTAATTTCATTACTTATTGGCAACGTAACTACAACGTCGCAGGCCCGTAATTTCATTACCATTAAATGACCAACTCACAACGTTGTCAGACGCTCCTAATGTTGCAAAATTGCTATCACTTCAATTTTTGACATTAATAGGCCCTTTTCACGTGACGTCACGCAACTTCCGTTCTGACTCAAAGCAGTGTATGTTTACTTCCACCAGCATAGTGGAACGCTATGGAGTTTACCCAGTCCCTTCGACACCAGCCAAAAATACATCTAGACGATGTACAGCGACTTGCATACAAATTTTCACTTACAACACGTTCCAAACTTGACAAAGGATGCAAATTCTTCATTGAGCAGTACCTGTTTGCGTATGAAGGTAAGCATTTTGTATTGTCCCGCCCAAATTACGTTAGCGGAGGAGTTAGGATAACGATAGTTGTTAGCTTTCTCTCCAGCAGTGAAAGTCCATATTCTTAATTAATTTACTGTAATACAGACCTGTAAACTCTTGTTGCAATCATGTTTATTACTGATGTTAGCTACAGATTGTGTATTGTTAGATAAAAGTCAGTAACATTGTGGCATTATTGTTTCAAAGTGCTCACTACTGTACCATGGGTTTCAAGACAGTGCCATTGCCACTGTCATGCACCAGCTCACTGCAGACCTGGCACCGGCCTAGGACACATGTAATACGTTAACATTTATTACATTTAATGATGTTGGACTATAATTTTGTAATGACTATGTCAATTAATTATTTATCATCAATATATTACAGGGAATTGCTCCCGAGGCAACAAATGACATGGTAGTGTAAACCAGTACCGAAGTCCAAGGATCATGCCCGAACTGGTGTGAAATGTACACTGTACAGAGCATATGGTGGCAAGTCTGAATTAACACCTGTCTATATATTTTAATGTATAACAGAACAATGATTAGTATATTTTCCCTTTAAACTTCCAGTTGATATCTTCTGTAAATTATGAACATCTCTTAATATATAGGGTTTGGGGCAGCTCAAAACATTTTCATGTTTATTAAAATATACATCTCACTTTTTTGTCAGGTCCTCTTCCAGATCCTCACATCCTTGCAAGTGTTGAGAAACTGCAAGACAAACGCCCACAACCAGGCATTTGCAAATTGCTCCACGGGCTTGAGGCCCTTAATTTTGTGGACTCTAAATTTGGCCCGGTGCCATTTGGGTCTTTGCTCTCTTACCAGTGCCCTCCTGAGATAAGTAGAGACATTATTAAACACCCTGGTCGCCCTGGATTTCCTCAGTTGCCCATTGAAGGTCACAATTTTAAATTTCACATACAATTTGAGCCTAATTACAAGCAACAATGCCACTTAGAGAGCCTTAAAGTGTCAAGGGAGATCTCTGCTGCTATTGAGGCAGAAACACGACTGCAGTCAGAATGCCAGCTGTGGACCCAGGTACGCAAACCCCGACTTACAGCCAGCAGATTTGGTCAGATATGTCATGTCCGTGGAGAGTCAACTGCAAAATCCTTAGCTGCTCGCGATTCTGAGAGGAACTCCTCAGACAGCAGCTATGAAAAGAGGGCTGGACCTGGAGCCTGACATACTAAGGCAATATTCTGATTTCTGTGATGTCACTGTGACACAGTGTGGGGTCCTCATCCACCCTGATGCACCTCACCTTGCAGCCAGCCCTGATGCCAAAGTTTTCAACCCCAGAGAAACACCACCATTTGGGTTGGCAGAGGTTAAGAGTTGTGATGTTGAAGATGTTGCTCAAGTTAAACACCTGATCACAGTTCGAGGCCAGGCCTGCCTTAAGAAAAGCCACAAATATTACTATAAGGTTCAAGGCCAGCTGGCCATAAGCGGACTTCAGTGGTGTGATTTTATAACAGATACCCACACTGACTTCACAGTTGAAAGAATATTTAGGGATGAGGAGATCATCAACTCAATGCTACAGAAGCTGGATTATTTTTATCACAACATCTACATGGATGTATTATTATGTTAAGGCAGAATTTTCAAATGTAAATATTTCTATGAACATCTGATGCATGTAATTCCTGTTGTAAATATTTTTCAATTTACAACTTAAGTCAGTGTTGCATTGTATGAAAATATCCTTTGTCTTATCGAGCAGTGGTCGCTCTTCAACCAGTTTTCAACCTTGTTTGTAGCTTTGAGCTGCTATGAAAGTTTTGTATTAGTTTCCTTCATCTCACATAAATGCTATTACCAAATATGTAAATAAAAAAAAATGGCAAGTTTTAAAGATATTCTCTTTCTTTTATTGGTTAAGATGTAAATTAATTTTACTCTGGATAAACTTTTACAGAATGCTTCACAACATTGTTTATTAATAACCATGAAAATATAGTAACCCCTATGTTCATACAAAGCATAGAAAATGTAGCAAATTTCATTTAAAAATATATTACAAAGCACTTGTATTTACAGTATATCTACACAGTGTCAAACACCTAAAAGTAGAAGAATTAATTAAGAATTAATCTCACCCAAGAAAGGAAACACTTCAGACGGTTTGTCCCCTTTGATATCAAGAGGTCCCTGATAGTTTGAGAGTAGGCAACAGATGGCCCACAACTGATTGACTGAACCTGCCATAGAAAGAGGAACAAGCCCATCCCAAATGTGGTACTCCTTCACCCTGCGTATCGCCCTCTCAACTAAAATTCTCAAGCGGGCAATAGCCTGGGTCTTCAATGTGTCCTCTGTGCTTAGCTGATTTGATTTTTTCAGTGGAGGTATGATGAGCGTTGCCCCCACCTGTGACAGCATCTTCTCAATCTGACAGTCACACGTTAAAGAATGCAATAAGTTACTGGAAATGATCATTAACGTCATCAAAATAATCTAAATATAAGAACCAATAACGCTACATACGTAAATATTATTATTATTTTAATTTTACCTTTCGTATTGTCGGTGATCACCTTCTGTGTTTTCCTGAAGTAACTTTAACCAGCGCGCGTAAGTTAAAACGGAATTATGTTTACACTGCTTTGCGGAAAAGCGGAAGTTATCTGACGTCATTGTGAAAAGGGCCTGTCGGTACACGATCCGTTCCACAGTCATTGATGTGGAGCGGTGCAAGATGGCGCTCTAAGCACATTGTCTAAGGAGAACCGCTGAATTTAAATTAATATTTTAAGTAAAGCAATCGTCTAATAATTACAAATATAGTTAATCAGTGTTGGCTAAACAATTCGGAGTTACCAAATGGCGACCTCTGATCGAAAAAGGGATATAAATCAGACAAAGTCGAAATCAAAGACAACCATCATGTCAGATAGCGTTAGCCTGGAAGACAACTTCCATGATTATATATCGGCTGATGAAGACATTACCTTTCTGCCTGTCACTCCCAGCAAATCACCTGCGCCAAAGAAAGGTAAATCGGAGCAGTTGTCGCCTCCTGCTACTGTAATGGATACCTCTGACATAGTTCTACAACTTTCGCAGCTCATTAACTTTAGATCTGATGCCTTGGAGAAACTGATTTCTGATAATAGCATGCGAATTGAGGGACTCAAGAAAACTATTGACTTTGCATGTTCTGAGATAAAGGACATTAAGGAGAAATCTGCAGTTTTTGAGAAGCGCATCTCTAAAGATGAGGCGCGTCTGGGCTCAGCTGAGTTGCGCATAGCAGAGTTAGAGAGTTATTCACGAAGATGGAATCTACGTTTATTCGGAGTACCGGAGGCCGATAAACAAGACGTGCGTCAAGAAAGTATTTGCATATGTCAAGCTGTCCTGCCTACAGAGAAGACCAAACTCCCCAGTTTCATTGACACAGTGCATCGCCTGGGACAGAAAAGGGGAAAGGAGCTGTCTAATTTCGATAAACCCAGAGGAATAATTATTCAGTTTACATCCAGGGTGATTCGCGACTCTGTGTGGAAAGCGGCGAAAAAATCTGAGTACCTGAGAAATCACGGTCTCCGTTTTGCAGAAGATCTCTCGAAGATTGACCGAGCACGACGTCTCCAGCTGTGGCCTGCAATAAATGAGGCCCGTCTCCAGGGGAAATCTGCTTACTTTGTTGGAGGTCGTGCTTTTGTTTCCGGGACCGAAATTAACCCATCATGAGGATGGACGAAGAAATGTAGCAAAGGCCACTGCATTCTCACAATTTTTGCTACAATTGTAGGGTTGCCCTTTTGTTTTTGTTCTTATAACCCAACATGTGTTTTATACACATACTTGACTTCAAATGAAGACCCTTTTGTCTTCAAAGTTTTTATTTGTATTTTTTAGTAAGGACAGATAACTTGACCAGTAGAATATCTGTTTTGCTTTTCTAATAGCCTAAACGCGGTTTTTCCTTTCACTTGTTCTTATAATCTCACTTGTTTTTGTGGATTACTTTTCACTTTCACGTTCGTTCTGTCATTGTCTATAGTTACACTAAATGCCAGGGGGTTAAGACAACATGTCAAACGGAAAGCTTTATTTTTATTTATTAAACAACATAGGACTGATTTCTGTTTTTTTCAAGAATCTCATTCGATTCCTGATGATGTACGTTTTTGGAGGTCACAATGGGGCAACGACATCTGGTGTGCACATGGATCTGAGCGCTCTGCTGGGGTTACCTCTCTAAAGAACAGATTCACCGGGGAGATTCTAAATACTGAACGTGACGGATCAGGACATTTTGTGTGCCAAATTCTTAAAGTTCATGGTACTATATTATTAATTGCTAATATTTATGGTTATAACTCTAAAAATGAAAACGTTCATTTATTTGAAACTTTAGAAGAACATATCCTTCAGGTGCTGTCGCAATTCCCGGATCTCTCTATTATCATAGGGGTGATTTCAATACTATTATGGACGGCTTTCTCGATTGTTTACCATCAAGACCATCTTATATTCAAAATGCACACCTTAAAAATTTTATGGAGAAATTTAATTTGGTAGATATATGGAGGTCTAAATTTCCTAATTCGTTGTGTATACTTGGAGCAACAAGTCTGGTAACAGACAATCTCAGTATAGATTATTGGTTAGTGTCTGCGAGTATACAATCCTCAGATGTCTCTATCAATATGATTCCTTCACCGCTTAGTGACCATAAGGCTGTTCTTATTTCCATTAACCTCAGCACTGCTCCACATGCTATGGGTAGAAATTCATATTGGAAACTTAATAGTTCACTACTGCAATATGAACATATTAAAACAAAGGTTAAAAATCTTATTTTATGTCATTGGTGTAAAGCACAAACAGAAAAGAAATTCTGCAGTAATTGGGAGCTACTGAAATTTGAGGTAAGCAAATACTTTCGAAAGCAAGGAAGCTTAATGGCAAAAGAAAGACGTATTCAGGAGGACAATATTTTTTCAAGATTAGCTGTCCTCTCCTTAAAATCATGCCCAAATGAAGACGAACAAGCTGAGTTAAACACCTTACAATTGGAATTGGACAAATTATATAAGAATAAGGCAGAAGGAGCCTTCGTTAGATCAAGGAAGAGATGGTTGGAAAAAGGGGAACAAAATTCTGCATATTTTTTTGGTTTGGAGAAATTTCATTTTAAAAATAATACAGTTGAACAACTTAAAATAGATGGGGTTGTCACAGATGACCAAGTTAAAATATCCAATTTTTGTACAGAATTCTACAGTAGGTTATATTCATCTAAATTCTGTGAACACTCTGCTTCTCTATTTCTGAACTCTATTTCCGAAATCATTTTAAGACCATCGACCCTATGCAAAAAGAGTTCTGTGATAGTTCAATTACTATTGAGGAGGTCTTAAACGCTATAGGACTTATTAAGGTTAACAAATCTCCCGGGGTTGATGGACTCACGGCCGAATTTTATAAAACTTTTTCTGATCTTATTGCCCCTTTCTTAAAGAGGTTTATATAGAGAGTATAGAAAAACATTTCTTCCACCTACTTTTACTCAAGGATTAATAATGCTGATTCCAAAACCAAGAAAAGACCTATTGCTGTTAGATAACTGGAGACCAATTTCTCTATTAAATAATGATTATAAGATCTTTGCCTTAATCTTCATAAATAGAATCAAGTCAGTTATGGACCCCATTATAGATGAGGCCCAATCTGGCTTCTTAAAGAAAAGACATATTTCAAATAATATAAGATTAGTCTTAGACTTGTTGGACTACTCACATTTATGTACTGATAATGGATTTATACTTTTCTTAGATTTCTATAAAGCCTTCGATACGGTAGAGCATGCTTTTATTTTTAGGTCATTACAAAAATTTGGGTTTGGAGACTTTTTCTGTGACGCTATACTAACAATGTATAGGAACATAAACAGTTCTATTAAACTAAAAGGTGGATCATCCTCTAGATTTGATCTAAAATGCGGTATTAGACAAGGTTGTCCAATCTCCCTTATCTTTTTTTGCTTTGTACTCAGCTTATGAATATTTATGTTAAATCAAGCCATTTAAAAGGTATATCTATAGCTGGCAGGGATGTTATCATATCCCAGTTAGCAGACGATACTGCACTGTTCCTAAAAGATCAGCATCAGGTCTCAGCCGCTCTTAAAGTAGTAGATGCCTTTTCTAAAGCTTCTGGCCTTAGTTTAAACATCAGTAAATGTGAACTATTATCTATTAAAGACTGCCAGTTACAACAGATTGCTAATATCCCAGTGAAGGAATCAATTACATATTTGGGGATTGTTATCTCAAAAGATCAAAAATCTAGATGTAAGATAAATTTTGATCCCATTCTTCAGAAAACTAAAGCAAAGTTGAATCACTGGCTTTTGAGGGATTTATCTCTAAAAGGGCTGAGTTTTGTTGTGTAAAGCTGAGGGACTGTCTAGATTAGTGTATGCTGCCACTTCACTCGATGTTTCTAAAGAGATGTGTAAAGTTATTGATACTGCTTTATTTAATTTTCTTTGGAGAAACAAAACACATTATATTAGGAAATCTATAATAATGAATACTTATGAATCAGGTGGATTAAACTTCCTTGATTTTTGTACTCTAAATAATATTTTTAAAATTAATTGGATTAGACATTTCATTCTAAATCCAAATTCTCTCTGGAATTTTATACCCAATTTTGTTTTCTCCAAAATAGGTGGTCTTGAGTTTCTCTTGATTTGCAATTACAAAATTGAAAAAATCCCTCTGATTTTATCTTCCTTTCATAAACAAATGTTGCTGGCTTGGTCCCTGTTATATAAACATAACTTTTCACCCCATAGATATTTAATTTGGAACAATTACAATATATTATTTAAAAATAAATCTTTATTTTTTGAAAGATGGCTTTTAGCAGGCATAACACACGTCTATCAGTTATTAAATCAAGAAGGCATGTTGCTCACTTATTCTGAGTTTCTAGTTATCCATAAAATCCCAGTGACTCCAAGGGAGTTTGCTATTGTCATGGATGCAATTCCCACAGGGGTCCTGGCACTATTTAGAGCTAATACTCAAAACAGTATTAGCCCCTCCTGCTTATGATTTATTTGATACTGCAATTGGGAAACTTTGTTTTGCCCCTGGAGTTTTAAATATTAATAAAACTATTCGTTCCTTACTTCAAAAAGACAATGTCACTATACCAAACTGCACTGTTTATTGGAATAGACTGGTGGAAGGTTTAATATGGAAGGCCATATGGGCTTTACCAAACAAATATTTATTAGTAAATAAAGTTAAGGAAGTAACTTTCAAAATCTTACACCGATACTACCCAGTTAATGTTTTTCTTGTTAAATTTAAAAGGATATTGATTCGAACTGTTCTTTGTGCAATACATTGCCTGAGACCTTGTTTCATTTATTTTGGCATTGTGCTCATGTAAGGAAATTTTGGAAAGATTTGACCAGATTTATTATTGATAACATTGATCCCACTTTTTCTTTATGTTTAGATAATGTTATATTTGGTTTTACTAATATCCCTCAAATAAAAGGAAAGAATACTATATTATAAATTTAATTGTAATTTTTGCTAAATTTCATATACATAAATGTAAGTATAGTAAATCCCAACCTTTGTTTTTGGTTCTTGAAAAAGAAATTCAAATATATATCAAGACTATTTTTAATTCAAATAATAAGAAAGCAATTAAAACTATTTCTATATGTGAGTCCTTCTTTGTATTTACATGATATTTAGCCTTCCCCTGGCTGTATTGTTTTTCTCTTTATGTATGTTTTATTGTAGTTTTGACTGTACAGTGACTTTGTTTGAATCTTAGTTAATAAAAAAAAAAAAAAAAAAAAAACGATCCGTTCCACCTGCACAATCCGTTCTACGCATGCGCGTAATTACGTAGTAGAAAACGTCACTGTTTTCCTACACTATCGGTACCACGCATGCGATGAAACACTTGACGGCCAGGCGGCACAACTTGCGGCATATTGTGTAACGTTAGTTGTATTGTGTTTAACATTTCACAGAGGGTCTATTTTGATGCTTTTAAATGTAGCTTACGCTATGCATTACGATGCGTTTACGTGGTTGCCAATCCAAAATAATAAAGGAGAGTTGTTACATGAACATACATGGTCATTTTCCTCCATACTCTCCTTTGCTATTCATTGCTGTATGGTATTAGGCTTAACTTACCGTGTTTTGGTCTGAGGTCAGTAGTATTGTCAAAGACGGTTTGTGTAGTTTTTTATAATTAAAAGCTGCTAGTATTAGTTAACATTTAAATTGAGTAATTTTGTATTAGTATGGGTCTATATAGGCTAATATCTATATAATCTAAATGATGAAAATAATCCCTTCAATGTTGTTTACAGAAGACTATAAGGAACATAATATGCATTTCTGCCTAGACTATCTGCACTTACATGAAGAACTACAAACAAGTCTGGGGAAACGTTATAGAGTATTTCAAACTGACAATGGAAATGACTTGAAAGAAGCATGTGTACACACAGAAGTGACATGAGACCAGCGGTGAACAGTAGTGAAGTACACGTAACTTTATTTAAGAGTAAAAAAATTATCTAGCACACACGCAGAGTGTGGGTTGCACAGTCACCCTGATACACTCACACTAATAAAATGTATATGGGTGACTGTGCACCCCAACTCCAGCATTTACTCTCAGGTTGAGGGTGTCTTTACAAATAACCATGAAGGTTTCCATGTCCTGGATGTTTTCAAAAACAAAAGTGAAAGGCTCCATGGCATAGCACTCCATTGACTCCTTCAGCACCCTCCACGCATTCATTTGGTTATCATGATCCATCAACATGTATGATGGTTCTTGAACCTGGCCAGTGAAAAGCCCAAGACTGTTCCTCACAATGTATTCTGCCTGGTACATATGTTTCAATGTGAGGGGCAGCTCCTCCACTTCCACCTGTTCCTCCTATGATAAAGTAAAATACCATAAATTAAGACTACACTACAACATAAGATGTTTTGGGTCTTTCAAAAGGGGCCTAATGACATATTTTCAGCATAAATTAAATAGTTATGAGTAACGGTTTGTATATTATTGTATTTTCATTAGGCTATTAATTGCGAACCTTTGTATTGTTTTTATTTGTAAGCCACTTTGGACAAAAGCATCTGCTAACTCATATAAACCATAACATGCACAAAGTAAATACAGGTAGGTCTCACAAAATTAGAATATTGTGGAAGTTTGTCAATTTCAAAAATTCAAATGTAAAACTCATACATTATATAGATTCATTAGACACTATGCTGAAATATTTCTATTATGCGTGTTAATTTTGATTACTATGGCATATATCTAAAGAAAACCCAAAATTCAGTATCTCACAAAATTAGAATATCACAAACAACCAATAAAAAAACAAGAATTTTTAATACAGATATGTCAGTCTTCTGAAAAATATGTACACCTATATGCACTAAATACTTGGTTGGGCCTCCGTTTGTTTGAAATACTGCATCAGTGTGACGAGGCATGAAGGCAATCCACATGTGGCACTGCTGAGGTGTTATGGAAGCCTAGGTTTATTTAAAAGCAGCTTTCAGCTCACCTGCATTGTTGTATCTCGTACCTCCGATCTTCCTGTTGGCAATGCCACATAGATTCCCTTTAGGGTTCAGGTCAGACGAGTTTGCAGGGCAATCAAGCACAGTGACTCCTTGGTCATTAAACCAGGTATTGGTACTTTTAATTGATCAATTGTCACACATTATACATACATTTCTGCACATGGTGAAATAATTTATTTTTCACATATCCCAGCTAAGCTGGGGTCAGAGTGCAGGGTCAGCCATGATATGGCGCCCCTGGAGCAGATAGGTTCAAGGGCCTTGCTCAAGGGCCCAACAGTGGAGTCTTGGTGGTGTTGGGGCTTGAACCCCTGACCTTCTGATCAGTAACCCAGAGCCTTAACCGCTGAGCCACCACTGCCCTTTTGGCAGTGTGGGCAGGTTCCAATTTCTGAAATTCTGGACATTTCAGTTTATTTTTTATTAATTTGCAAAAACTTCTACAATTCTGTATTTTTCTGTCACTATGGGGTACTGAGTGTAGATTAAGAAGAAAAAAAAATTAACAAATGTCTCTAGGAGATGGCTGCAATGTAACAAAGGGTGAAACATTGACCACGTTTACATGCACCCTCTTAAATAATGGGATTTTAGCAATATTGCGATTATACTTTACCTCGTGTAAACACAATACTTAATAACGTGATTAAGCTCATAATCGCATCAACTATAATCGTATTAAAACAGGTGGCGTAGGCCGTTTTTAATCGCAGTATGCTGCCATGTAAACACAGTAATTGCACTAACTGAAGTGCGTGTGTTTTTGTCACGCACCTTAAGGGCGTATTCATTTTAAACTTGACATTAGGACGTTTTCCCTGAACTCTGTCAACACGACTCACTGTCAGCAGTCTGCCTTCATCCAGAAACAGCTCAAATAACGTGACAGCAGTGTATAACACTGTTACAGGCCCGACATAATATTTCGGTCTTCATCACGGCACAGAATAACAAAATACGTCCATAAGAACCCGTTTGTTATTTAACATACGTAAATTAAAACAGTGGACAGTATAAGAGTTCATCATTTGTGCTCTGCTTTGGGCTATGTGTGAATAATCAGAAAATAAAAACTGCATGTAGGAGTGAAGAGGTTTGCTCCAGTCATGTAAACATCTTACTGCAATTAACTCTGATCATTGGAAATAATCGCAATATTGGTGTACATGTGAATGTATGTGCACAATGTATTATTGGCTGTGAATACTTTCCGGATGCACTGTAATGTATGTGCACAATTTTTTTAGCCTGTGTGCACTAAATGTATCCTGTCCCAAATGTTTTCTTATATACCTTAAAATGTAACACCACTTGACCCATGGTGAAATGCTGTTTTGTCTCACTATACACAGTGTACTGTATATGGTTGAAATGACAAACCCACTTGACTTGAACTGTTTGTTACGATCTTCTATTTTTGAATATATCACGTGACGTAACATGTTGTATAAATCTATATAATGTATCAGTTTCAAGTTTTACATTTAATTCAGTAATTCACACACTTTTCCACAATATTCTAATTTTTTGAGACCTACCTGTATAGAATGCATACGTGAAAATTGTTGTCTGTTTAGTTTGGCCATACCTTGACTATTTGGGGTCGAGAAATCCTATAAATAGGTGGTAGGGTGCCTGCCATCAGCTGTTCTGCCTCCTCTGTCCAGAAGGCAAAGCGCTGCCCGAAGTTCTACCCATGCCTATTCAAAAGTATGGTACTTTTAATGTAGCATAATTTTAAAGCAGACCAATGTTTTACTGCTTGCAATGTGTCCTACCTTGCAATCGACAATTTCTCCAGAATCTGGAGACACCACCACTTCGAATAGATGGTATGTCAGTCTGTAATACACATGTAATATTGGAGTCTTGCATTGTTTGTTTTTAACATTCTTTGATACATATACATTCCATGAATTACAACTTACATCCAAAAAGTGAAACATGGCACCAGTACAGATGCAGAGGGCATACTGTTAAAGAGAAAAATAATGATTACGGAGATTTAGGACAAACAGGAGAAATTTAGTAGAAATTGTATAAGTTTACCATAAGCATGAATATCCCACAGCTCTGTCCATCTGACTGAACTGGAAATGGCTGAAAAGTAATATACAGTTACTCAGATGTGATGTTGACAACCATATATAGTGTCCGCTGAGCAAAATGAAATGGCAAAATTACATATTAAGCAAAGTTACATCAAAATCTTTGCCCGTCTTCTCCACCCACGGTCCATTAGCCACTGCTCCTGCAAGTTGTCTGGAAAAAATTATGCAAAACTGAATCCATAGAACAAGGTTTTTGCCTCAATCCTAGAGCCAGAGAACAAGGCTTTTACTCAAACCTAAAGCCAGAGAACAAGGCTTTTACTCAAACCTGAAGCCAGAGAACAAGGCTTTTACTCAAACCTAAAGCCAGAGAACAAGGCTTTTACTCAAACCTAAAGCCAGAGAACAAGGCTTTTACTCAAACCTGAAGCCAGAGAACAAGGCTTTTACTCAAACCTAAAGCCAGAGAACAAGGCTTTTACTCAAACCTAAAGCCAGAGAACAAGGCTTTTACTCAAACCTAAAGCCAGAGAACAAGGCTTTTACTCAAACCTAAAGCCAGAGAACAAGGCTTTTACTCAAACCTAAAGCCAGAGAACAAGGCTTTTACTCAAACCTAAAGCCAGAGAACAAGGCTTTTACTCAAACCTAAAGCCAGAGAACAAGGCTTTTACTCAATCCTAAAGCCAGAGAACAAGGCTTTGCCTGAACAGGATATCAGTCCATTTCACTCAGTTTGATCTGTATTTGTTAAGGCTGTTACACAGTGTTGTTCAGGATTAACTGGATGAAAAAAAAAAATAATTTATTCCCATAGTAGCATGTAACTACATGCACTTTCTGTTCTCTGTGTTAGCCTTAATCGGTCACAGGTCAAACCTTGCTAATGTCCTCTGCTTATGCGTTTCAAACCTAAATATGGTTCGGTATTTCTCATCTCCAAACCCATTTGGACATAATGAGTCCAGAAAAATAGCCTCCTTCTTAGCAACTAATAACACCTATGAAGAACATACCCTATTAATGTCAGCTATAGGGGCACCAACTGGTTTAAAAATAGAGGAAAAACTAAAAAACAATGTAACTGTACACAAAGCATGTAGTGGCTTGCTGTTTGTGACCCCCTAGACCATGCTGGCAAAATGATGATATCTTTAGATTCCACATTGTCCTATGAAAAAAAAAATATGTTCAGATCTCCTTGGACATATCTTCACTTAAAGAGGTGTATCTGCTGGACTTGTCAACACATTATGCAACTTACCGGCAAACTAGGTTCCCTTAGTTTCCATTTAGGGACTTCAAATAGGTCAGCAATGTGGACATCCATTCCCTGAATAAAATTGTATGTCTGCATTTCATATACATATATCTCACAAAAGTGAGTACCCCCCCCTCACATTTTAGCAAATATTCTGTTATATCTTTTCATGGGACAGCACTATAGAAATGAAACTTTGATGCATCTTAAGGTAGTCAGTGTATAGTTTGTTATGCAGTATAGATTTATTGTCCTCTGAAAATTACTCTACATACAGCCATTAACGTCTAAACAGCTGGCAACAAAAGTGAGTACACCTCACAGCGAATGTCCTAATAATCGTTGTCTCGTCACCTTTGCACAAATTTATGTGTAAGTCATCAAGGTAAATACAAATACATACATGTCTCCTGGCTGCAGCCTCTACCAGCCTGAAGCACGCATTCCCAATCTGAAAGCAGAGAATGTTTTGCATAATTACAATAAAGGCATTAGAACCATCCAAACTAGGGCTGAACGATATTCTGTTTTAGCATCAACATCGCGACGTGCGCATGCGCACAAGGAAACACCACCAATTTGTCTGATCACTTAAAACGGCACCACAAAGCGCTTTACGACGGATACAAAGTCCATTTCCTCACAGAGGACTTCGAGATAAAAAGTCACAGTTTGCAGACTGCATTTTTTCCCGGAGAGTCATACAGCCGAGAAAATCGCAGAGGCCCTGAGAGAAGCGGTGACGGCGTGGGGCTTAGATGAGACACGTCAAGTCTGTATAACAACAGATAATGCAGCGAACATGGTGAATTATTGACTTTAGCCTGGATTGATGGCTCACAATATCGCAATATATATCGTTGGAAAAAAATATCGCAATGTATTTTTTTTCCAATATCGTGCAGCCCTAATCCAAACTCTTTACAGCAATATCCACTTACATTGCTCTCCACCTGTTTATCTAGCCCCAGGCTCCAAAAGTCCTCCCTTCGAAGACAAACTGGGCCATCCAGAACAACAATTTCTTTTGCTGGACGTGTTCTGTCTAGCACATAGGTCAGCTAGAAATAAACAAATATCCCTGTTAGGAATGAGCAATCATGCATTTATTATTTAAAGCACACTAACAAGCTGTGCATGTGAACATCCAGTTTAGTTTGGCACTCACCACTTGTTCTTGCTGAGGACACAACCTCTTGGACCACAGTGGACCTTTATTGGCATACTGGTGGTCCACCATTCCAATGTCTTCTGCATCGTTTTGGCTGCCCTCAGATTCATGGCTATGATCTACACAACAGTAAAGTAAATACTAATCATCATTGTCAAGTGTCATGTTTATATTTGCTATGTCACCAAGTAGGATTATTACAATACCTTGTGGCCGAAAGTAGGGCCTTAGCTGCATAACATTAACTTTCTGTATTTTCCCTGACATAGCCACACTTGCCACACCCTTCTCGGTCAGGGATGTGAGGGTGAATGGCCCTTGGTGGAGATCCTGCAAACAATTTCCCTTCTTCACCTTCTTTTTGGGCTCCCCAATTAGGACCTCGTCCCCTGCCTTAACTGAGCACTGGCGAACCCCTTTCCTTTTCTTTGCCTCAAAAGCCTTTTTTTGTTTCCCCTGTGCCTTTTCAATGTTTTTACGTACCTTAAAGATAAGAATATATTACTATGCAAACATTCTTATTCAAATTGAACATGCCATCCACACAACTCTGAACAAACCGTTTCATTGAGGGCCTTGACTCCAGCTAGTTTTAGCTCCAGCTCCTCCTCTGGGTCCGCCAATTCAAAGGCAGCATCTGTCTCACAGACATTTAATGCCTGTGGTAGACGGGGGTGCCTATTGTACATTAAAAAGTACGGGCTGTACTTGGTGGATCTCTAATTTGAAACAAAATGTTTTGCATCAAATCACAAAATAAAACTCTTAAAACATGTATGCAATATACATTATCTAGTCATTTTGAATAATAACCTGTTTTGCAGTGTTTATTCCATAAACTATGGCCTGCAAGTGGATGTCCCAATCATCATGGTGCTGATTAACATATTTTCTGAGAGTCCTCTTTACATTTTGATTAGTTCTCTCATCCTTCAACATAGAAAGGAATTACTACATGCACTTTAGTATACATTGGCTAAAGTTGACTTTACTGTTTAGCGGGATGTCATGATGGCACACTTACTTGGCCGTTTGACTGTGGATGGTATGCACTTGTGATGGCATGCTTGATGTTCAGCGCCGCAAATATGTGTGCATTAAGCTGTACATAATTCAGACACACATGGTTATTTTCAATATTTATTGGTCTCAGAAATGACCAATGACCGCTTAAAACAGCGTGAATTGTGATGATGTCATATGTCCTGTATGAAGGGAGAGGGTAATAAGGACACATACCTCGTTAACAAATGCACGGCCCCTGTCAGTGATGATTTTCCGGACCATACCAAACGTGTAGAGCTTTGACACAAGTGCCTCAGCCACCTCAGTGCTGGAGCCACACTTCAAAGGCTCAGCGATAACCCACTTGGTGAAAAGGTCTGTCACCGTGAGGACGTATTGATGGTCTTTCATGGTTTTTTTCAGTGGACCAATGAGGTCCATACCGACCACCTCCCATGGCTCTTTCACCTGTAGAGATATGTAATATTACCACATCACCTAACTTGTTGCTTCAAGTGGTACACCAAGGTAAGCTCTACCTTAATAGGGTGAAGGGCAGGAGACACAGTCTTTATGGGGTCGTTCTTTTGGCATCTGTGACAGCTTTTGACCTGATGGATACATTTGTTATTTAGACCAAATAATTATCTTAAGTCAAACAAAGCCACTAAATCAATTCATTGCCTTAAAGCCATAATGTTAAATTCCATGAAAGTTCCAAAAAAGTACCCAATCTGCTACATCTGCCTTTATGTTATCCCAGTAGTACCCCACAACAACCCTGTCCATGGTCGCCCTCACGCCCCCATGGTTCCCTGTGCCAGGGTTGTTGTGGCACTCCTCCAGGACAGCCCGCCTCTGCTCATCAGACAGCACAACCAGCCTCATGAATTGTGCACTGGGGCCAATGTAGAATAATTTACTTTCTGTGATAGACAAACAATGTTTGTTACGTAATGATTTTGCTGCTTTGTTTGGTATTACAATACAGTGCATTATGTGCCTTTGTTCAGGGATGCAAACACCTGTGGTGAAAAATGTTGGCGGTTACTATGTCTGACTAGATGGACTGACATGACATGTTCACACGTGTTAACTAAAACAATGCTAATATTATTTCAAATACCCACACTCACGTACCTCTTATAACGAAATGTGCAGCCATTCGTGAGACCTTCTTCTTCAACGCCGCATCCACCAACCCGTCAACCAAATATTGTCTAACGGCAGCGTAAAGGGCAAACTTCTCGTTTCTTCCGCTGAACTCCATTTTCTTTCGCTGTGAGTGAATGAAAGTCTCGCGGTACAAATATGCGCATGCGTAGAACAGATCGTGCAGTGTCGTAAATCAAAATCAACGTCGCAAAACAGAATTATCATTTGCGCATGTGCGTTCTCTACTACGTAATTACGCGCATGCGTAGAACGGATCGTGCAGGTGGAACGGATCGTGTACCGACAGGGCCTATTCATTAAGGGACACACTTTTGCCCTGTCCCAAATGGCGCACTTCATGCGGACTTTCGGTCTCGTGGACTTAAATGGCGCGTGCTCGCTGAGTCTACGAGTCCGTAGGCCGTCCCATTTAGCATTTTAACGCTCTGAAGTGTGCTCAGCAGCGCCCCCTTTGTACCCTTGAAGCGGTCTTCCGCGAAGCCCGCAGAGATCCAGGCTTCACGCACTTCAAGTACCCAGGAGTCCTTGCGAAAGGCCAATCAGACAACTGGTGTGAAGAGCGCTTTCGCTCACGGACACAGACAATTGATAACATGGCTGAGAATAAAATATTTAAGTGTAAGTGTCATTATGGTTTTTATGACTGTGTACATTTTACCAGTTGTTACCTACAGTTTATACAAACATTATGTCATCGACCAGTGGTTGATGTCTCAAACATAGTAATAGCGCGCTGAATAATAGGCTGATCGCATAACGATTCATTATATAGAACCGAATGGCAGGGCTTTACTGAGTCATATGTAAGTGAAGTATGGATATTTAAACCTGTAAATTAAAAACGACATAAAAAAAACAAGGTACACATAAAAAATATAAAATACATACATACATACATATATAAAGAAAAAAGAAAATTAAACAGTAAATCAAATAATAATGACTTAATGCATTAACGACTTTTGACAAGTTATATGTTTATCTACAAAGTCAATAACATTTACTTGCTTACCCTTTCCTCCGTGCATAACATCAGCATTTGTATGCATGAAAAATAATCTTGTCTTCTACGACGTCGGAGCGTATAAATGTGATTTCTCTGCATGGCAAGCCATCTCGCAAACACAATAGTAAAAACAACAACAATAGGCAGCATATTCCCCCGAACCGAACCTGCAGCTCCTGTCCAACAATAACCACGCTTCACGATCGAGTCTGTCCCAAAAATACTTCTCAATGCGCCCTTGTGGACTTGCGCGAGGGGCCCTATAAGTCTGCACTACATGACGTCACCGAAGTGTGGACTCTGAGGAAGTCCACAAGTCCGGAGTGTGCCATTTGGAACAGGGCCACAAATGATTGCAGGATCCGTACGTTAAGGCGCGCACGCAGCACAGTCTGAGCATGCGCATTGTCTTGTGACGTTAGAGACATAATTAGATTTAAAAAATAAAATGCTTAAAGAATCCTACACATTTTCTTTTAATGTAAGTGCAAAGGAAAACAAAATATCAAAATTTCTGTTAATTAAGAAAAGAAGCTTGATTACGTCCTTTAACTTTTTTTTTTTTTTTAAATAACCGTTGCCTGAGGCGCGAATTCCGACCGTGACCACACGCTGGAAGACACAAGCCAGTTATGTTCGCGTTAATTAAATGGTTGGAGGATGAATAATTCTCAATTCTGCCCACTGAACATATTATAACATTTTATGAGGATGAATACACAGCGGGTATGGAGGAAAATTACGTTTACTTGGTGGAGTGGAGCCGAAAGGGGAGTTGGTGGGCGCCGGCCTATGAGGCCTCCATCATCAAGATAGCAGGTGCCTATTTTTATTATGCTATTTCCAATATAATACTCTTATATTATCCTCTATTATTCTGTATACCGCTTGTAGATTTATAAAAAGACGTCAGTAAACTATTCATTTTGTTATTTTATTTTTTAGTTAACATCAGTTAATAGTTAGTATGTAGTTGTGGCGTACTACAACAATTAGCCTTTTCCTTAGCATTATTCTACCTCCTCAGAAAGGGAAAGAACTTTACAAATGAAACTTAAGGAAACTGAAGAACAGCTACCCAAGTCAGACACTGAAGAGAAAGAGTAAACCTTCAATGAATCTCATAGAGGCCGCAGAGATGAGAGAGGAACCAGCAGCTAAGAAAAAGGTTAGTGTTGGTCAGAACCGTGTGTGTGTGTGTGTGTGTACATATATATATATGTACATATATTATAATTACATATAATTGTACTTGTTTACAGTCAATGATGTATGTTTAAGGTACACCTCACAGACCTACCAAATGATCTAAAGGTATGGAATGAAAGAAAAATTGTACTGTGATTAATCAGCCGAGAGAAGAGAACACGAATCTAAATAAAGAGAATGAGAGGCTGAAAAATGAAATACTTGAACGTAAGTACTGTACTAATAAAATTGTATATATATATATATATATATATATATATATGTGTGTGTGTGTGTGTGTGTGTGTGCTTACACTAACCACAGTTTGGTCTTTCAACTCTTTTTTTTTCCCCAAAATATATTCACATTTAATTTTACTTTCATAGAAATCCCATCTCTCCTTCTGGCTATAGACCACTTTAGGGAGGTTAGAATTGTGTACATAATATAAAGCACAGACTAATGACAATGTTCCACATTTCCTTGCCTTTTTAAACTTAAGACCTTTAGAGTTTTTTGGTTGCTCAGTAGTAATATTTCTGCCTATTTATTTCAGCCCATGAAATCAAATGCAGATGTCCCTGAAATAAGATTTAAATCTAATTCATTAATTTGTTTGTCATTATCATTGTTGTTGTTGTTTTTGTCCAACTTGCACTGGGCCCGCACCACGCTTGTGACGTCCCTGATTGTTCTTGTACACCGCATCTGAACTAGGAATAGTCTGCTTTGTAAATATTTTTCTGATGTACAGTATTAAGTGAATTGTTTCTAATATATGAATTTCTCTCTTACAGATGTCAAAGATTCCATCTCATGTTCCCATCTCACATGCTCCTAAAGTAAGTATTTGCTGCTTTTTATGTAATATCTGTGCCACATACTATTATGTCACATACGAAGCATAACTATTAAAATAATGACTGTTTTCTCAATAATGAAAATTCTCTCATCATTTACTCATCTTCATGCCATCCCAGATGTGTATGACTTCCTTTCTTCTGCAGAACACAAATTCAGATTTTTTTCAATAATTATGATTATATTTTATTTCAATCATTATTGTTAACAGTGTTAATAATAAAATAAGCTATTATTAGTATTATTAATACTATTCTTAATTATAATTATATTTTATTAATACTGTTAACAATACTGTTAAATTAATTAAAAATAATAATACTAATTAGTAGTAGTATTTTCAAGAAAGAAAATGTATTTTATTGACTTAATATGGTTTCTTATTTGTTAGTGGGTTGTAAACTCTCATCAGATGCATTACTGCATTCTTATGCATTTTTTGATGCAATTGATATATTAATAAATCAAGAGCCTTTATTAACTTTTGAAATTTATACCATGAAAATAATTATTCTCTTCTCTTTTTTTCAGTATATATTGCAGTCTGATTATTGTAAGTGATAAGTAAGCTAGCAGTCATCCTGATTAGTCAAAAATCATTGACGGAATTGAATGCATTTTAATTCGTACAGATTCATATCTCACTCATATTTAGACATGTTTCTACATTCTCTCCCCTTTCCCTGTGTGTCAACAGCATCTAACTACACCCCAAAGGCTCTTTTAAGAGCCCTAGCACATAGCGACTTTGTCTTTGTAAGTATATGTTTTGAATGCCTACCAGATACATTCTTAGTATTTAAAAGTTATAAGTCAGATGTTGGCCTGGAGACTCATATAGATTTCATGATTCAATTTGATTCACAAGCTCTTGCAGTTTCTGATCTCTTTTTCGATTTATGATACCAATGCATTTACCTAAACCAACCCAATGATTATCTTTTTTTAATTTAGTAGATTTTTACATCGTTTTCAAGTGCCTCCTCCATTGAGTTTATTTTCTTACCATCTTTTATTTCAAGGTAAGTAATATTCTTTAGCTTCACTTCAAGCTTTGTTTATTATTTTTATTTTTTATGTAGTCTAAGACTTTTAAGTAACTTCATGTGTTTTTCCTGATGGGTTACCATTTGCACAGTAATCAAAATGATTCAATCAAAAATGATAAGTGAGATTTGTTGTTAGAAAAACAGAAGCACATTCAGACATTACACTAAAATATTTACAGGCTTAACAATGAGTGAGGACAAAATAGAACGTTTGAGGCAGTATCTAAGATCCTGGAGAGCAACTAAACGTGTTCTTCAAAAGATATCTACACAAAATAACAACACTGAATTGGACAGTCTGGAAGAGTCCGAAACAGTCACAGAAGGTCAATGGGATGCAGGTGATACCTTAGGTTCCACGGAGAACACAATGAACCTTTCATCTCCAATGTCCTCTGAAGCATCCTGGCCTTCAGAAGAAACTGACTGGGAGGATGACTTAGAGGAAGTCATGGACATTGCAGAAAAAAAGATGGTACATCTGACCAGGAAGACAGCATGGCAAGCTTATCCCTGGCAACAGAACTGGCATCCTGGGCTTCTCAGTTCGAAGTAAAGAACAATGCTGTTGAAAATTCTTCAGAAACATGGCCACACCAATCTTCCATCCTCTGCTCGTACTCTGCTCAAAACACCTAGGAAAATAACCACAATGCGTAATGAGTATTTGCATTACCCACTGCGTCAACAGTTGCTGGACAAACTGTATAAGTACCCTGTTGAAGAGATCCTGGACCATGACACAATGAATCTGTCATTCAACGTTGATGGCCTGCCATTGTTCAAGAACTCAAGTAAAGTTATGTGGCCTGTGCTCTGTGCTGTCCATCTCAAGCCCATCATCGTTTTTCCAGCAACGTTAACATGCGGAAACAAGAAACCCACCGATCTGACTTTCCTAGATGATGTTATTGCAGACCTCAATGATCTGATGTCTCATGGCCTTCAGCATAAGGAGAGAAATTTCACTATTAATGTTCTCTGCATTGTGTGTGATGCTCCAGCAAAAGCCTTTACACGAGGCACAAAGCTGTGCTCTGGGTACTATGGATGTGATAAATGTGACCAGAAAGGTGAATGGTTTAATAAAGTAACATTTCCAGCCACAGAAAACCTCACCTTGCGCACAGATGATTCATTTAGGAGCCAAGTTCAGCCTGAGTATCACAATGCCAATACTCCACTCATCCAGCTTCCCATTGATATGGTCAAAAGCTTCCCAATCGACTACATGCATCAGGCATGCTTGGGGGTGATGAAGAGGCTTCTTGTCAGTTGGACCCGTGGAGAAAGAAGAGTCAGGCTCTCCACCACCCAAAAACAAGTAGTCAGCTCTAGGTTGCTTCAGCTTAGGAGTCAAATTCCTTCCATTTTTGCTCGCACCCCTCGAGGCCTGGATGAGCTGGAGAGATGGAAGGCAACAGAATTCCGTCAGTTCTTGCTGTATACAGGCAAGCTTGTGTTGAAAGGAATTCTTGGGCATGACATGTACCTACATTTCTTGGCATTCAGTGTGGCAATGTGCATTTTAGTTTCCCCAGCACTGGTCAAAAAGCACTCACAATATGCTAGATGCTTGCTCAGCTACTTTGTCAGCAGAGGACGAGAGCTCTATGGCGATGAGTTCATAGTGTACAACATCCACTCAATGCTCCACATCACTGATGATGCTATACAATTTAATGGTCTGGACAACTGCAGTGCATTTAAATTCGAAACATACCTGCATACAATCAAGAAGATGGTACGAAGTGGAACACACCCTCTTAGCCAGATTGCCAACATGATTGAGGAAAGACGTGCATCCACAATTAAAAACAACAAAGACAGACAAACAGAAGAGCAAGGATAGAGCATTCATCCTAGACGATGACAATGGCTGCGAGATCACCAACGATGAGGAGAAAGATGGACATGTTCTTTGCAGAATTTATCATAGTCCCGCACCATTGTTCATTGAGTCCTGCCACTAATTTCTTCTGGGGGTGTACAACTTCAGTAAAAAACAAACGACAATGAGGTGGATCTCCAAAAAAGATCTGAAAAGAGAGCAATCAAGATCAAAAATGGAGACACAGTGACATTCATGGCCAGCTTACACCAGCAGTGAATCTTTTATAACATTGTAGGAGAACTTTAATGTGCATATTCTTTGAGATGTGATAAGCAAAATGTTTTGGCAAATTACTGACCTTCCTCATCCCTTCCTTAGTATGTATGTCATCGTTGAATTCACGGAGGAGTCGACGGTTGGCTTTGTAGCCCAGTGCTGGACACAGGGAAAATGGGGTACAAGAACATTTTTCATAACCTTCCACATCAACAATATAATCTTGATCAAAAATATAAAAATTAAGAAATGTATATAAATATTTTAACAATGTCTCTGACTTCACTGGACACATTCTAGCAACAATACAGCTACTGGCCACCTACAAACCCCACTAAAAGGGCAAAAAATGAAGACATTCCTGATGAAAAAAATTGGATTTCCAGGAAAATCCGCATATTGGCAAATACTGGTAATGTTTAATTTATTTGAGGATACTTTAATTATCTGATTGTACATTATGATTATATTTTAATTGTTTTACCATTGGCTTTATATTTTCAGACAATTTTGCAAAGGCCCTCAAGTGGTGCAAAGCAGCAGAATATCATTCTGCTGTGGAGAGTGATGTTGACACCTACAGAAAAAGGCCACAAAAAAAACCTGTCCGTTATGATGACAGCAGCGATGGTATGCATTACTTTCAGTCTTTGAGTATTGTGTAGTCCATTAAGATCTTCTGATAGTGAAACAGAAAAAATCAGATCATTATCAACTTTCAAAGAATACATTGCTAACTGCACATTAATAATGTGTGATCTATTTAGATGAGACACCACTGAGGGTGACCCCAAGAAAAAGAAAGCATCAAGGTACCATTGTAAATACCATTCAACAAATGGCAATTTAAATTCAGGTTAAAGTAAATTAACATTTTGCATGCTATTTAGATGGACCATTTCCTAAAAAAAAACCCATCAATTGTTGAGTAAAGGCCAGACAAATGTATAAGTATATTTGTATGCTCTTTTTAAACAACTAAATAAATTATTTAAATTTAATGTTTAAAATGAAAATTTCCCCCCTGAAACATATTTGTTATTTTACATTTCATTGATACAGCAACAGAGGCTACACTTTCCATCCCACCCCAACATAAACCAAGTACATTAGTACAAACAAATCAAACAGTATAGTACCATGAGTACATAAAATATATTTTCTGCAATTACATGTACTTCTTTTTTGTCTTTGTATTCTCAAAATAGAAAAAGTCAAAGAGTCTTCCCAGAATGACCATTCAGATCCCAGTACATCACATGATTTATCTAAAGGTAGAATTGAATAAATTATTTAACTCTATGGGGTGAATTCACTAAGAATTAATTGCGCCCACTGACATTTTTGTGTACACTGTCTGTGCTGGTTTATAGCCAAATTGACAAAACAACCATGCAAATCGGGCAATGGAAATTATTATTGGATAAATTACTGCTGCCATTATCTATACAGAAACTTCCTTTTAATAATTTTCACGATAAATGTATTATTTTAAATTATTTAAGAATAATTTGTCAGATATATAAATGTTGTACTTGTTGTACAGAAAAGAATGACAACTCAGATACTCAGATTGCAACTGCTTAAAACATTCTACTGGTGCCTACTAAGACAGGTTTTTGTAGTAAAATATCACAGGCAAAAGTGGCACATCAGTTTAGTGGATTCGTCTCAATATGATGTTTTTCAAGGTTTCTGTGTTTTTATCATGCTTGCAGATCTTGATGAATCACCCATATTTCATTCTGTGTCTGTGGCAGAATATAATACTGAAGGTAAAAATTTAATTTGTATTCAACATCTGTAAACTTTATTTGAATTGATTTTAGATTGAATTGAAAGTAACTGATGTTAGAAGTTGGCAATGATAATAACATTGGTAAATAGGTCATATCATGAGGAATCAAATTGTCTGTACAAGATACCTTTTCCCACACAGGATAATTCAAAGTGAGTGCTTGTTGTATAACATTACAGAACTTTTTTAGAGGAGAGACAAACATCTGCAAGGGCTGACCACACGAAGACCCAACGAAGAGTGAGCTTAAAGGTACATTTTATAGGCCTAAGAAACAAATGCATCGAATGTAAATTATAAAAAGAAAGAGTACATATTGATACTGAGTTCTTCCTTTAGATAGCGTTTATGAATTACGGTGTAAAGTTCATTTTTCCTCCAATTAGACAGGTTTATGATATTTGTATTTTAGTTAATATATTACACTATATTATGCTACTTTTTGGTTCACCAAGTGTGTAACTGGTGCTCTCAAATTGCAGAAACACTGGAGGTTCTGCTACGAAAAGTAGACAGCCTGGCAGCCACCCAGAGAGAAATACTCATCCTACTGAGGAAGCGCCAGGGTCATCAGAGAGCGGAAGACATCCTGGAGCTCAATATTGCTCAAAACAAAGAGGAGCTTGAGGCCCTTGACCACCGTCTTAAAGACTCGGATTTCAGAAAGAGACTGGTGAGTATTTTAGTTATTTTCCGGGGCACATAAAATTACCTTGATATTTTTTAAAAACTGTGTATTATATATTTATTTAAATATGATTTAACAATTACAAAACACATTCATGGTTATGTCATTATTGTTTTTTAGCACTAATTTACAAGCAATGGAAAGTAGCATTACAATTATTTCAATTCTTTTTATTAGTCATATTTATTTAATAAATTTAATGAATTTCTCATTCCTAATAAATAAAATCTATAAATTGGTGATACAATTCTATAGTATTTCTGTAGCAAATACGCACAATTTCTTTATTAATATATACAATTATTTAAGTTTCTACTTATACATATTCAACAACTAAATTGTGACAATGAGAAATGAACAATGACTATGAGTTTGTTGACTGTACTAACCTGCATGCCAAACCATGATGTTTCACAGATTCACCATCTCAGCCTTATTGGTGGGGCAAATCCAGGGGATTGTGTGAGGAGAGTGATGCGGGCAGTAGCGACAAACATCGTGTGGAGCCACTTCAGTTTGAAGGGGAAAAGGGAGAAATTGCCTCTGATTGACACAACTCTGTGTAAAGTCATCAAACATGAGTCTGAAAAAAATAAATAACATTGTAAAGAATGAACATTTCTTTTTATGTAAACTGTATTTCTTTCTTGCATATAACAAGGGATGCTTTGCAGAATGTTAAGCCATTTGCACTTTTTTGTGTTAAAAATATGACCATCATATATCTTTAGTGTTCCAGAAAAAAAAATTGTTTTAAGGACATGGAGTCAAGTAAATAATAATCAGGGCTTCACAATAAGTACTGCCCGATGGCCTGACCATCGGAACAGTTGACGGAACTGCTGTAGGGGTATATATCTATATACAGTATATATATATATATATAAGTAAGCAATAAGTACGAGAGGCTGTGCTGTATCGTGAATAAGTCATGGCTGAAGGGTGTTGTTTGGCGACGGGAAGCAGAGTAACCCCTTCAGCCATAACTTATTCACGATACAGCACTTGCCTCGAGTGCCTTATTGCTTTTATAAAACGGTTGCCACACAATACAAATATTAAAGCCGAAAAATATGTATCTATGCAACTTTCATGAAGTAAAATCACTAAAAGCCTTCCTTCTGTAGGAAAAAATAGTGAGAGATCGAGAAAGCGAGTGTAGCTGCATTTACAGTATATAGCATTTTCCTTCAGGTCAGTCCTGGTCCATAATAAAAAAATCAGTTTTTTCCTGTTCGCTGCTATATCTTGTCCACCATTAAGGGGTTTTGCCTATAGTCATGTCAGTTGCGTCTTCCTTCTCCGTGATCACAAGTTTGAGTCCTTTCAATATAAAAGGTGTCTTTACTGAATGAATCAGCTTTTTGAACGAATCAAAAATTTGTAATCATTAAGTCTGATAATAACTTTTGTAAGTTAAATACCTTTACCAACCTTAAAATGATAACACATCATAAATAAATGGTAGGCTACTTACATAATATTCGTGATTTCTGTTTTGTTCCAGATGCTGTTATGAAATGCAAGTCTGATCTGGGAGAGAAGGACGTAGAGTGCTACATTGCAGAGACACTGAAACATGTGCCAGCCCAACTGAAAAAACATGTTCAGGTATTGATGTTGAATATAGGAAAATAGGGGGAACAAAGTCAAAATATTTCATATTAATCAGACAATGGTTCGATTTGATTGAAACAATGGAGGACAAAACCTGCAAAATCAATACATATTTAAACACGCAAATAAATATATAAATAAATACACAGAATTCTACATAAATAATTAAATGTGAAAAAAAGAAAATGTAAAACGGAAAGTTTTCTTGAATTTACAACACAAATAAATCAACATGCACATCAAAAGTTACACAAGTTTCATAGTACTTGCATGAAGAGTAAATTTCCATATCAAAGAAATAATCAACTCACTCTACTGACGAACACAATCTGGATCTCAAAGAGTGCCTATTCAGCCTATATTCTCCCCTAAACCTTGTTAAACCCATCGCACGGGTCGGGTGATGCAATACACACACTGCTAACCGCACTTTTTGAAACTGTAAGTCTCGCGAGTCTTATTCATTTTTTTATCGACATAACATCTCGTTGTTACGAGAAAATGTCACTTTACCTTTCATATTAAACTCTGATTGCCACAAGATCTTATGTCACAGGAGTTGCATCTTTTTCTCACAAGATGTTATGAAAATGACTGACTTAAAATGAAAAGCATTTCATTTTTGCTTTTTCCAATCGATATTATTTATCAGGACTATAAAAACAAATAAAAAATAACAACAATAAAATGTGTATAGTTACATTACCGGTCTGTAAACTTTTTTCTCCACAAATGCCCACGTTAACGTCTGTTTATATAGAACTTAAGAGCTTTATTTTAAGATAAGTTAAGCCCAAAACACAATTTCCACGTTAGTCAACATTTTCACAGCATTTTTGTTAGGAAAAAGTTACAAACTGCTTTCATCACCCTGGACAGCTCCCATAACTAAGCTCATGTGCAGGTTTAAATATCAATAAACCTAATATTATCTCCTCGATTTAATTTGCAAAATCTCTGTAATTTATGTGACCTTAAGCCTATGATTTTCCTCACAATATGCAACATTTAATCAACAAACATAAATCACCACATGGGATAAGGTTAGATCAAAATCAGACTTACCTTTGTCTTTGAGAAGATTATAAAATGGTATATTATTCCTGAATAATTAGCAGTAGCAAGAAACTGAACATTTCCTGCAAAGAGGGAAGAAAAAAACGTTTCATGGGAAAAAATGTCCTCCGCAGAGTCGTTACAACAGACATTATCTTAAAGGCGGATAATAACAACCAATCAGCAATTGCTCATTTGGAGTCATTTCGGATTTGTTTTACTTTTGCTGCGGGGTTAGGCAGAGTTATGTAGCTACTATCAGACAAACTCGACAAATTCACGGTGCGTGAATTTCATGTAGACGTTATCATATTCCCTATAAGGAACAATAAGAGCTTGCAGTGAGAATTTTTTTTAAAAAAAGCCAATTTTTTTCCCAGTGCCCATCAAAGACATAATTTCGCCATTTGGAGCAAAAGGCCAGTTTATAAATTGCATTTTTTGCAAAAAATAATGTGACAGTTTAAGTATCATATGTCCCTTATTTTGCCTCTTTTAGCCTAATACAACTCTTATTTAAAGGTTACAATGAAAACGACTAACCTGTTGTTTTGTTGTTGTTGTGCTGTTTCTTTAGGATCGACTGCCAGTAGGCCCTGCAGAATTGGAGTAGTTCGCTTGTTCTGCATTCCTCTACATTCCCCTTCTTTGTTCAAACTAATTATAATTGTGATATAATTAATTAAAATGTTATTGTGTACTTTTGTTTTCGAAATAAATTAGCTGAATTTACCTAATTTTGAGTATGCATTCATCATTCAGCAGATTTAAATAGTCTTTAAATGAGGTGTGGTCACCAGATTACGTTGCAGTTACGTAACAGTTACGTATTTGTGTTAGCTGGGAAGGTCGATAGTTGAGAGGACGATCGGACAGCTTAAACGGAGATTTCACTGTCTCCACAGCGAAATGCGCGTTGAGCCTCCAAGGGCTTGCAAAATTATTGTCGCCTGCGTTGTTCTTTTTAACATGTCCAAAATGTATTCTGCCTTCGAAGAGGAAGATGATCTCGAAGAAGAGGGTCATGAAGCAAATCTTATGCAACAAGATTTCCAACAGGCTGGATTTGTTGTCAGAGATGCCATCGTAAATGCATTCTTTAATTAGTAGGCCTAGTATGACCAATAGTTGTAGTAGAAGGCTAATATTTAAAAAAAAAAAAAATTATTAGCAGCAGTAGTAATATTAAAATGTATTATTAGCCTATTACAATAATTATTATTAATGTAAATTATAGTGCTATTTAGTATTAATATTATATATGAATGTATTAGCTATATTGTATTTTGCTATTATTATTGGTATTTTGTTAATATATCTGTCCTTGTAATTACATAAATAAATACAAAACATTTCAGAGCTGTCATAAAATGTATTTATTCGTCAATTGATGTGATTGTTATTTTCCCAGGCCATGCCCAAAAAATAGATTTTCAAAGTGATACCATTTCCACGCCATTTGTCCAAATCTTCTGAAACTTGGTGTACATGCCTCATTTCTCATGGGGAACAAAAAAGCCTCAAGAACCCATAACTTCCGCCATGATGGATTTTTCCGTACGTTGAAAATTTGCGAAAACCTACAAAACTCTTCTTCTCCTGAACCGTAGCTCCAATTGACTTGAAATTTGGTACACATGTGTAGAATTGAAGTCTTTGAAAACGTTACTTAGGAAAAATGAATACGATACAAAATGGCTGAAAGGGGCGTGTTTATGTAAATGTCCAAATTTTAACAATATATACGTGGCAATAAATCAAATGTAATTTTGACTGATGGTTTTTCAAACCTAACATGCTTCAAGATGACTTCACTCTGAAGTACTGCGCAAAGAATGGCCAACATTCGCCCCTAGGGGGCGCTACAGGCCATGCCGAAATTCCCATTTTCTGGTCAAAAATGTTCTAATTTGGTACAATGGTACTACAGGCCAACAGGAACCCACAAACCAAGAATGGCCAACATTCGCCCCTAGGGGGCGCTACAGGCCACGCCCCAAAAAAAATATTTTCAAAGTGATACCATTTCCACGCCATTTGTCCAATTCTTCTGAAACTTGGTGTACATGCCTCATTTCTCATTGGGAACAAAAAAGCCTCAAGGATCCATAAGGTCCGGTATGGATTTTCCTGTACATTGAAAATTTTTCTTTTAGGATTCAGACAAAGACATGTTTTTTTGAATTCCTTAATTGGGAGGGTTTATCCCCAACCATCTACTGATCAATTTTAAATGATTTGCCATTTTGAGGAGGAATCCGCATTGCTGCTTGCAGCTATATTTATTATTATTATTATTATTCTCCTTGAGCCCAAATAGCTCAAAAAGTCACTGGTCAAAAATTTTCTAAATTGGCACATTGATACTCCATGCCAATGGGTACCCCCAAACCAAGAATGGTCAACATTCGCCCATAGGTGGCGCTACAGGCCACGCCCAAAAAAAATATTTTCAAAGTGATACCATTTCCACGCCATTTGTCCAAATCTTCTGAAACTTGGTGTACATGCCTCATTTCTCATTGGGAACAAAAAAGCCTCAAGGATCCATAAGGTCCGGTATGGATTTTCCTGTACATTGAAAATGTTTCCTTTAGGATTCAGACAAAGACATGTTTTTTTTGAATTCCTTAATTGGGAGGGTTTATCCCCAACCATCTACTGATCAATTTTAAATGATTTGCCATTTTGAGGAGGAATCCGCATTGCTGCTTGCAGCTATATTTGCAGTTTTGTCTTTTGTAGCTGCAGAGGCGGCGGCAGCCGATTTTGCCGGGCTTCAGCCCCGAATGTTTTGAGTGTAGCCCCGAAAGTATTTTGAAAAGTTGACTGGCAAATATGAAACTGGACAAAAGCCTATGTAAACCTCCGAAATCACAAGTTGCCTTATTTCATTGTGCTTTGGGTTTGTACATACTGCATACAGCCTGTAAAAATAGACATAGGCATAATCTAGCCTATAGAATAAGTTCCTTTGCTGTCGGTAGCCTATGGGTGACTCTGTTTCTTCCTCTCTGTTGAATATGCATCAGGTAGGGGAGGAGCTTGCAGTCGTTGACATCAACTAACGTTACTTAGTGGCGAGTTAACAGCAGTTAGCAGGAAAGATAGCAAAAATGAAGCAAATGAGGCTTTGGGGATTTTTCCGAAAGAAGTCAGTGGGTAAGAATTCACATTTGTTTTTGTCCTTAAAGTCTAAAGATCATCATCTAGCTGGCTTTCACCCACAGTAGGCTAAACCTACTCCACGTAGAGACTGACGCATCTTGGTATCTGCTTGTTAGCGCATTCGCCTCTCACACCGGAGACCGCGGTTCGAGCCCCGTTCGGAGCGTACTTTTCTTGTTTATCAGGTGTTGTTTTCGCTAAGGATAACCAATAAGCATTAACATAAAATGTATGTGTGACTTGTTTTGTGATATTAGTTTGTAGGAAATATACACTTTGATTTGATTAAATGGTTTTGTAGAATGTAGCAAAGATGAGCAACAGATTGAGGAGCAGCAGCAGCAGCTGTGCCAGAATCAGGCATGGAAACTGGTAACAATTAATCAGTCACTTTAAAGTTAAAAGTGAAACATTGTTTATCCCAATGCTCCTAATGATCCTAATGAAAGGATTTTGACAGATGAATTATTCTCATAGAGATAATGAGAATTATATACAGTTCGATGCCATAGTGTGTCAATGAACTTAGATTAAAGTCATTCATGTATTGCTTTAACTTAGGACCTTATACATAATTTTGACTATGTAAAAAAATATTTTTTTACCTCACTTTACTCACTATAATATAACTCTTTTGTGATGACTTTATGGTAATGTACATGAAAATTCAAGAATCATGATAGATCTTAGGGCAATCCCACTGATCTGCTCTTCCCAATACATTTTCTTCAATGGTATTGGTCTACAATTTGAAATATGTAGCACTTGATGAATTAGTTGTTTGAAGATGATTTGCAATGCGTTATGTGCTGTATCTGTTCATTTGCATCACAGATGATTCAGGGAGGAGAGAGGATGAGTTAGTCGAGGATAGTACTAGAGTGGAAGATTTAGGAACTGTAGAAACAGGCCCAGCCAGAGCAAAACTCAAAGAATACCCTCTCACCAGCTTTGGACTACAGAGAAGTGGTTGCTAGTGTGCAAATAAAATCTGGGCTAAGCCCCGGATGTCCTTCAATGCTGGAAACGCCTCTGTGTAGCTGTAGGACGTCTCTCTGCAGTTCCAGCACTTCTTCTCTTGTAGAGGCTGGAGAGGGTATTTGAGTCTTTCTGCAATTCACAAGTGTTTTGGAGGAATTATGAAATATAATATAATAAATAATATTGGGGCTGTTCTAAGTCAAATTAACAAAACTAAAATAATTGTTAACAAATAAGCAATAACTCACTTTGCTGCCTGGTTTGGCGTACTGCTGGCGCTCTGCCGGTGTTGTATGGCTTTGCAAAAATCTTTGAGCCTCTTTTAGATGACATAAAAGTCCTAGAGATGCAAGGCATTGACATTTTGATAAGAGGAGAAACACACAGAGTATATGGAACAGTCTGCCTTTTAACTGCTGACAATCTGGCTGTTCATGCGCTGTGTGGATATGCAGAAAGTTTTTCTGCAAATAAGTTCTGCCATATTTGCCTTGTTGATAAATCAATTTCACAAACTATGTTTAATGAAGATGATCTTGAAAAGAGAAACAGACACAATTACCTCCAGCATGTTGTGCTGAATGACGTTAGTATTCCAGGAATCAAAGAAGACTCGTGCTTGAATACCGTAGAATTTTTTCATGTAACTGAAAATGTAGGTGTTCATATAATGCATGATGTGCTCGAGGGTGTTGCACCTTTAGAAGTGAGACTTTTACTTCAGCACTACATTTATGAAGAAAAACTGTTGTGCCTGGAACAGTTAAATGAAAGAATAGCCAGCTATGATTATGGGTTTTCAAACACAAAAAACAAACCAAGTGTCATCCTTAACCTGAAATCTGAGACAGCAATCAAACAAACAGCATCACAGATGTGGTGTCTCGTTCAAAACGTACCTTTTCTTTTGGGGGACATTGTCAATCCTGAGAGTGTGCACTGGCAGTTGTTCATTTTGTTACGAGAGATATGCAGCATTATATTTGCTCCTGTTGTAACCAGAGGTCTTGCAGTATTCCTGAAACAGCTCATCATAGATCATCATAAATTGTTCAAAGAACTTTATCCTGCTCGAAATCTCATCCCAAAACACCACTTTATGATACATTATCCTAGTATGTTAATTAAATTTGGACCTTTGTCAAAACTGTGGTGTATGAGATTTTGAAGCAAAGCATAATCCCCTCAAACGGCAGGCACATGCTGTTTGCAATTTGAAAAACTGAGCTCCTTGTCAGATGCATCAACAGA
Organism: Xyrauchen texanus; assembly: GCF_025860055.1. Classification (NCBI taxonomy): domain Eukaryota; kingdom Metazoa; phylum Chordata; class Actinopteri; order Cypriniformes; family Catostomidae; genus Xyrauchen; species Xyrauchen texanus. Next base: position 45,325,287 of record NC_068281.1, on the reverse strand, counting down.
CACAGTTCATGTGTCAAACTCAGTTAGTTTCTGTGGATACTCGTACAGAACTGGGAGCATTCTGATGTCAGCCAGTTCTGAAGATGAACCAATATTTGGGGAAGTTGTCCACTTGTTCCCAAAGGTGGACCAAAACATGTTGTTAGCTTTTTTAAGGACTGTTAAGGTCAAATATTTTGATGATCACTTTTACTCATTCGTTGTGGAAAAGATGGAGGAGTACAGGCTTGTACAAATTACTACTGATCTGTCAGATTGCCGACCCCTTGATATTCAGACAAATTTTTTGGATGATCAGATCTACATCAATCCCAGATACAATGTATTGACATGATATAATTGTTATCTGCCTTATGAATTTGTGAAACTGTCCTATGCTGGACATATTTTTTACTGCTTGAAACAGTATCATTATAGTCTGAGTTCTATGAATGTAATTGATATTTTTCATGACAATAAATGTTTTGAACTCATTAATGGTTGTCATTGGTCATTATTTTATATAACTGATATTAGGCCAAAAATGCCACTTTTTTCTATAAGGTTTTACTGTAGGTGCATTTTCCTGCACATTTTGTGTAGCCACAGACAACACATACTGTGTTAAAATGACACATGTTTACACATCTTTATGTTAACCTTTCCTGACACATTACTGTGTTAAAATCATTTACACAGTGAATGAGTTAAAATTAACACAAAACTAGTGGTCCTGGAGCTCACCCACGAATGTGTCAAAATTTAACACAGGTTGTGTCATTTTTTACACATTCTTTCTAAGAGTGAAGCTGCTTTGATTGCTGGAAAGGTCTAACGCGTGAAACAAAGAAATACCAATCAAAATTGATATTTATATACAAATAAAAAAATATTTTATTACGCCTGTCGTGATCTTCATATCGTTTATCCTCATAGTGATACATTTTATTTGATTTAAGACAATAATGTTCTCTCACTCCGTGTTATATTCCTCTGGTTGAGTCGCTTCACTCTCTAAGCCGCCAGGGATGCCAGCCAGGACAGGTGAGTCCGCCCCTAGGATGTCTTGGACCAGTTTAGTAGTGTCTGACAATTCTGTTGGCGGTTGTCCTCCACCTGCAGTTTTGTTATCGTTAGCTCTCTGTGATATGGTAACAAAATGCACTCTGTGCGTGCAAAGAAAATAGGGAAAAAACTAAGAGCGTTTTTTTTCTTACCAGTTTTGTTGGACTCCCTCTTATGAAGGCTTATTTCTTTTTTTGCCCCCACAGAGACATTTTCATATTTTTTAACTACCTCTGAAACAGTCCTCTTTACTCCTAAGTTCTGTGCGTTAATTTTCTCGATTATTTCCTCCCACTGTTTAGTTTTTTTGCCAGCAGTTATAACGGGACTAAATTTGCTTCTTAAAATTGCTTTTCTTTTCCCATATTCATCAAGAATACACTTATCATCCTCTGTCCAATTTGGCTTTCTTTTTTTGTTTTCCTTATCCATTTCTTTATCTATTGTAGGCTATTCATTGTTTTAAAGCTCCTAGGTTAATGTGTATAGTAGCGTATCTATGGCAACAATAGATTTTTATAACGGCAAACCTGGATCGCTGCCGTGAAACACTTAACGGTTTCCCTTACCTAAGAGAACTGTTTAAGGGATTATATGCAACACCCTTAAATCATTCCCTTAGTTAAGGGGAAATCACGCCTTAAGTCCCACACTTAACGGAAAAACTTAAGGTGCTTTATGCAACCGGGCACTGAGCACTACTGGATCCTTTGCAGGATCCTTTCCAGTCACAGTTGAGTCTCTTTTCAAGCATACTTTGCTGCTGCTGGCGTTTGTTAGTGGTTGCTGCTGAACGGATGTTCTTGCAGGTGTCCGATCCACTTCCCCATACTTGACATCATCTCGTCTGAAGATCTCGACTGCCATCTTCTCCCTGGATTGGAGGTTGTTCTTGACGGTCTGAATGGCTATTAAATGTTACACAGTTATCATCTCTGTTTCCCCTTTAAGGTTTCTTGTATTGAAGAATGCATATGTGTGACGCAGTGGGCAGGTGGATACGAAAGAATAAATAAGAAAAAGTATAGCAGACGCAGTCTGAGTTTACGGTCCAAACATAGCAGTGACGCAGGCTATGTTCCAGTTGAATGCTGAAAAGAAAAGTGCCTTGTATGCCCGTGAATGTGTAACATTACCGCTGAAAATAATAAAGCAGAGTTCATGAGTGAAACCAACCGACGACTACAGCGTGTGCTTCAGCTTTGTTAGCCCGGACCACTATAAGCAAGTTACCTGCTACGAGCCAAGTCATTATATTGATACCAGCTCGCTCTTAACTACGGCTGAGAGCATGAAAGCTGTGAAGGTAACACTGGGGGCTTCGTCTGGGATTTAAAAAAAAAAAAAAAAAAAAAGTTTCGTCGGACACAGAATGACGGCGCTCGGGGCTAGAGTTAAAGCTAGCGCGTGGATGAATAGGCCTGTCGAGATGGAAACCCCTAACGTAAGCACCAACCCATTTTTAATGGATATAAGAGACACTAATACGGACCAAGATAATCACAGGGACGGCCGATATGCCGACGGCACTAACCCATTCGCGGCTGGCATGGAGCAAACGTTAGCCGCGGACGGAGCTATTGTTCACGGCCGGATGCTGTCTTTCAACCTAGCTTTGCCCCCCACACCACCGCCATCACGGTTGACTAACCCGTTCCTAATGCCCGTGGAACCACAGAATACAACAGATGGTGAGCCCACATACTTTTATCAGCAAACCTGTGACTGTTCAATGTATATGACAGCCAGCCCCATAGCAGTTTTACCGCACGGTTTCAAAAATAGCCCCGCCCCAACGGTTGCCCAACGCACCATTAAGCAGCTAGCTAACCCCTTCACTTCCATGAACTGTACGATACAAAACCCTTTCTCCCAGCTCCATGCATTGCCCTCCCAGTTCACTTCAACACCTTTTCCACTCTGCACGCCCCGGCCCGTGGAACGTTGTGGAGCAATGAGCTACAATGATAACTATGCCCCACACCGTGATCGATACCAATACGGTCAGTCAGCTGTGGAAAGGGCCAAGTCGGCCCCACGGTCATCACGCACAGCGCAGGATGTTGAAATAGTGGACGTTAGTGACGATGAACATTATGAATATCAAGAGAGAATTCCAATATTAAAGCCAGGTCATTTTGATGGAACGGGCTCCTGGAAAGACTTTATTCACCGGTTCGAAAGCTGTGCAAGGGCAAACCATTGGTCGGAAACGACAAGGGCGATTCAACTGAGATTCAGCCTGACTGGCGCGGCTGGAGCTATCGTCCATAAAAACCCCAGGTCTGACCGCTGGAGCTACCGGCGGATTGTGGCTGAAATAGAGACCGCCTACGGGCCTCGGTCCGACCATGCGGCAGCCATCGGCATTGAACTGAGGCAGAGGGTTAGGGGGGCAGAACGAAGCCCTGCACCTATTAAGGGATGACATCTACGAGAAAGTGTCCATTGTGTATGCTGACCGTACCGAGCTGGAGCAGGATGCCATTAGTGTGGAGGTTTTCACCAACGCCCTGTCCGACGCCGAGGTGGTGCAGAAATTACTGGAAAAGCAGCCGCGCACCCTATCCAGAGCATATGACATCGCACACAGCTACGAGACCACCAAGAGGGCCGCCAGAACAGTCACACAGTTCATGCAGCCTGGCTAACGCGGTCTTGTAAATCAGAGAGCCAGGGCCACCGTAGTACGTGAAAATAACAGCAGGCCAGCTTTTGTGGAGCCAGTGGGGGTAGAGGTTTGGTCCGTCAACTCGCCAGGGAGGGCTCCAGGATTTAATCAGCAGTGGCGCCAGAAGAGACACAAATGTCAAAATGCCAATGGGGGATGTTCAATGCCACAACTGCTCCGGTCTAGGGCATATCCAGAGGAACTGCCCTTCCCCCCGACGACCCAGACAGCAAGGCCGGACAGCCAACAAGAACACAGCACCCGACACAGGTAAAGTGGTCACCTGTACTGCGAGTCAGGGAGACGACATGTGTGTTAAAATATTGATATATGGACTGGAAATGTGTGCTCTGCTTGATTCTGGTGCGCGGAGGAATGTGTTGCCCCTCCATCTCTTTAGCTCTATTCCTGCAGAGTCCAGACCCCCAATAGAGCCATCTGTCGCACAGGTCCTGCAGGGCATCAGGCCTAGTGGGCTGGCAGTTCTGGGGGAGGTTAACTTACCAGTACAAGTCGAGAGCAGGGCTACCAATGTGAACTTTATTATGGCTGACACAGCAGAGAACACCGAGGTTATCCTGGGGCACCCTTTCCTACATCAGACAAGTGCCCAACTGGACTATGGTAACCGTGAGATAACCCTCTTCGGGGAAAAGGTACCTCGTTTTAACCAAAACCATCAGCCCCGGGTACACATTGTCAGAGTGGCCCGCACAACAGTGTTAGAGTCAGGGTGTGAGTATGTAGTGCCTGGCACCGCCCACCTGCGCCATACTACTGAGGGAGACCTGATGATGAGCCCAACCAAGGGTTTCATAGAAAAGCATCACGTCCTAGTGGCTCACATCATCGTACGGGCGCAGCGGTCCACCAACGTTCCCATCAGAGTTTTCAACCTCATTATATTGATACCAGCTCGCTCTTAACTACGGTTGAGAGCGTGAAAGCTGTGAAGGTAACAACATATACTTTATGGCATTTGCCTTGTACCATAATAGCGCACATTAAAACATGCATGTAATACGAGCGCACAGAACATTATCTGGAGCGCATTTCTGCTCAGTGTGTATGCGACTGTGACGAGTGCTTTTTCAGACATATTATGAGGGGGGAAACAACATTGTCTTATATTCGGACCAATACGGTACAATACAATTATTAAATTAAATCTGTATCTTTCTGGCCATGATCGTTTAAAACGTATAAAGTGCATTAATAATTTATCAGCATCGTATTCAATATTCATTTTAATAACATTAACCATCCTAATCATAGATAAATGTAATGAAGTTCACCTGCCCTAATCAATCGTAAACCTTTCTAGTAAGGGGTCAACATTAAGTAACTAAATCACACATATTTGCTGGGAATAGCATGCCCAAATACTTACCGCCCCATTTAGGCCAGTGGAAAGTGCCTGGCTGAAAAGCTGTTACTGGGCAGCATGCGGTCAGAGCCATTGGATTTAGACCAATTGACTATGTATCCTGAGAACTTGGAAAAGGAATTAATAATTCTATGGAGGCAAGGCCCTACCAGATGGGTTCAAAAGTCTCCAAATATCTGTAAGACCAAGACTTTTACACATCTTGTGAAGCATCAATTTACACAATGGGGGCTTACACAAACTTTTGCTTCACTATGAGCAAGAACTGAGTCCATTAATAGATTAAAGTCTCCTAACAATACTATATTATGAGGGGTGCCAGCGGCTTGCAGCATCACTTCAAGGTCTATAAATAAGCCCTGATCATCAGCATTAGATGTGTAAATATTAGCCAAAATCAACCTTTGCCCCTGAATTTCAGCAAAACAATAATGACTCTTCCTAATTTATCTTTAGTCTGTTTAAGACATTTGAATTGTAGATGCTTACTTATCAGTGTAATGACTCCCCTGCTCTTAGCCAGAACTTAAGAAAACATGTCCACCCCATATCGTTCCAATTTTTTAAGAAACACTATCATATTTCTTACGTTTAAGAAGAGAAATAGCTTTCCTTTTTATGGGGTGCCCTAACCCATCCACATTCCACTCATTAACATTTGACATTTTTACATATTAGAAAAATATATTGTTTCAAAAATAAAATGATAAAGACCACAAAGTTATGCAAGTTTTGCATTTTGTACCGTGATAGAGAGAAACCGGATTGAGTAGCTCCAGTGATCACACCCTCTGCATTCTGTCTGTGTTGTACAATCTTGAAGCTTGCTGGACTCACACAATTTCATGCTTCAGAGTAAGTTACGTGAAACATAGTATATTTAGAATGCGAGAAGAATGTCATTAAGTTTCGGTGTGTGAGAAAGCGGAAGCGCGGAAAGAGGGCGGGGGTCCATGCTAGGCTAAAAACAAACCCTAGCCGGCCGGCTCTCCCGTCTATTCTGCTCTCAAATGTTTGCTCCCTGGACAATAAACTGGACTATATCCGACTCCAGCAGGCTACGCAGCGTGAGTTTAGAGACTGCTGCGTCTTTGTTTTCACGGAGACGTGGCTCAGCGACAGAGTTCCGGATGCCGCCATTCAGCTAGACGGGCTCGCCTCGTTTCATGCCGACAGAAATACAGCTCTCTGCGGTAAGACTCGCGGTGGTGGCTTGTGTGTTTACATCAACACGGAATGGTGCAAGAACTCTATGCTAGTCTCTAGTTACTGTTCATCGCTGTTGGAGCTTGTGACTGTTAGATGCAGACCTTTTTATCTACCACGGGAATTCACCACTGTTTGCATAACCGAGTTTACATTCCCCAGCGCTAACACTAAGGAAGCGCTCTGTGAACTGTATGGGGCTATGAGCTGAACTGCAGAACGCTCACCCCGACGGACTGTTTATTGTCGCTGGAGATTTCAACCATGCAAATCTCAAGACAGTGCTCCCTAAATTCCATCAGTATGTGGACTTTGCAGCGAGAGGGGCTGAACACGCTTGATCTTGTTTACACAAACATCCCAGGCGTGCACGGGCGGAGCCCCGCCCCACCTCGGCTACTCAGACCACATCTCTGTTATGTTAATTCCAGCATACAGACCGCTCGTCAGACGCACAAAACCGCTTCAGAAGCAGGTGAAAACCTGGCCAGCAGGAGCCATCTCTGCTCTTCAGGACTGTTTTGAGTGTACTGACTGGCACATGTTCAGGGAGGCTGCAACATATGGCGATTCTACCAACTTGGAGGAATACACAGCATCAGTGACCAGCTACATCAGCAAGTGCATTGATGATGTCACTTTCTCAAGACCATCACCACACGCTCCAACCAGAAGCCGTGGATGACTGCGGAGGTGCGCACGCTGCTGAGGTCCCGAGACTCCGCCTTCAGAGCAGGCGATAAGGCAGCCCTAAGAACAGCTAGGGCCAAACTGTCACGGGCAATCAGAGAGGCAAAGCGTGCACACGCCCAGAGAATCCACAGTCACTTCCAGGACAGCGGTGACACGCGCGCATGTGGCAGGGCATCCAGGCCATCACCAACTACAGGACAACATCAGTTGCCTGTGACAAAGATGCCTCCCTTCCAGATGCGCTGAACGACTTCTACGCTCGGTTTGAAGTGCAGAATGACGTGATGGCGAGGAAGTCCACCCCTCCTCCCAACGACCAGGTGCTCTGTCTTACCACGGCAGATGTGAGGAAAACTCTACGTACAGTCAACCCACGGAAGGCTGCTGGACCAGACAACATTCCTGGCAGAGTGCTCAGAGGATGTGCAGACCAGCTAGCAGATGTTCTTACCAACATCTTCAACATCTCTCTGAGCAGCGCCGTTGTTCCAACGTGCTTCAAGGCCACCACCATCATCCCCATGCCAAAGAAGTCTTCAGTGTCCTGCCTCAACGACTACCGTCCCGTCGCACTTACACCCATCATCATGAAGTGCTTCGAGAGGCTCGTCATGAGGCAGATTAACACCCAGCTGCCCCCCTCACTAGACCCACTGCAGTTTGCGTATCGTTCAAACCGTTCAACGGACGATGCCATCACCACAACCCTCCATCTGGCCCTCACCCACCTAGACAATAAGGACTCATACGTTCGAATGCTGTTCATAGATTTCAGCTCAGCATTCAACACAATCATTCCCCAGCACCTGATTGGAAAGCTGAACCTGCTGGGCCTGGACACCTCCCTCTGCAACTGGATCCTGGACTTCCTGACTGGGAGACCTCAGTCAGTCCGGATCGGGAACAGCATCTCCACCACCACCACACTGAGCACTGGGGCCCCCAGGGCTGTGTGCTCAGTCCACTGCTGTTCACTCTGCTGACTCACGACTGTGCAGCAATGCACAGCTCGAATCACATCATCAAGTTCGCCGATGACACGACCGTGGTGGGTCTCATCAGCAAGAACGACGAGTCAGCATACAGAGAGGAGGTGCAGCGGCTGACGAACTGGTGTAGAGCCAACAACCTGTCCCTGAATGTCGACAAAACAAAAGAGATGGTTGTTGACTTTAGGAGAGCACAAGGTGAACACACTCCGCTGAACATCGACGGCTCCTCTGTGGAGATCGTCAAGAGCACCAAATTTCTTGGTGTTCACCTGGCGGAGAACCTCACCTGGTCCCTCAACACCAGCTCTATCACCAAGAAAGCCCAGCAGCGTCTCTACTTTCTTCGAAGGCTGAGGAAAGCACATCTCCCAACCCCCATCCTCACTACATTCTATAGAGGGACTATTGAGAGCATCCTGAGCAGCTGCATCACTGCCTGGTTTGGGACTTGCACCGTTTCGGACCGCAAAGCCCTGCAGAGGATAGTGAGGACAGCTGAGAAGATCATTGGGGTCTCTCTTCCCTCCATCAAAGACATTTACAAAAAACACTGTATCCACAAAGCAACCAGCATTGTGGACGACCCCACACACCCCTCACACAAACTCTTTACCCTCCTCCCGTCTGGCAAGAGGTACCGAAGCATTCAGGCCCTCACGGCCAGACTGTGTAACAGCTTCTTCCCCAAGCCATCAGACTTCTCAATACTCAGAGACTGGTTTGACACACACGTGTCCTGAGTTGCACTTTAATAACTGTCACTTTATAACTGTCTGCTACCTCAATAACTGCTATGTGCATAGAACATTATCTCATAGTATGTTATGTTTACATTTTTAGAAACTGTCATCTTTTTGCACTACTGAGTACTGGCCGGCGCTGCACTGTCTATTGTCCTGTTCATTGTCAGTAATTTGTTGTACTGTCCTGTACTTTTTGCACATGTTTGCACGTGCACTTTATATAGGTATATATAGGTAGTTTATATAGGTATTTTATAGGGTATTTTATAGGGACTCAAGATGGCGCCGAGTATGGCTGCTGCGTTGCGAGCTCCGTTACAACACTGCGGTTTATTGTTTGTTTTGCTTACAGTTCTTTGTTTTTTTGTCTTGGATGTTGTCTGCCTTATTGTTTACGACAGACAAACGCTTTTGGACATTAGTTCTACAATCACATCGAAAACCGGACTTCAAATTCCTTAATGCCGACCTGCTGTTTACAAACACGCCGGCGGAGCCCTTTGTCTGTGCTGCTCGGCCGCGGAAACGCAGAAGGAAAAGAGGAAAACGAGCCGGCGTTCTCATCAGAGTAAGACGTCGTGCAAATCGACCCCTGCTACCCAGTATACTACTGGCAAATGTTCAGTCTCTGGACAACAAACTCTGCGAGCTGAGAGCGCGGATCTCTTTCCAACGAGAGACGAGGGACTGCTGCGTTATGTGCCTTACAGAAACCTGGCTGTCTCACGGAGATTCCAGACTCGGCCATCGAAATCACGGGCTTTTCCGTGCACCGAGCGGACAGAGCGAAAGACCTCTCTGGTAAAAGCAGAGGTGGTGGTGTATGTTTTATGATCAACAAATCATGGTGTGATCAGAGGAACGTACATTTCATCAAGTCTTTTTGCTCTCCTGATCTGGAATATCTCATGCTTCTGTGTCGACCATTCTGGCTGCCGAGGGAATTCACAGCGGTTATCATCACAGCTGTGTACATCCCCCGCAAGCCGACACAGACCGGGCACTCAGGGAACTGTATGGGTGTATAAGTGAGCAGGAAACCGCGCACCCTGAGGCTGCGTTCATTGTTGCCGGGGACTTTAACAAAGCCAACTTCAAAGCAATCGCCCCAAAATACCACCAACACATAAAGTTCAACACACGAGGGGACCGGGTTTTGGATCATTGTTACTCTCCCTTCCGGAAGGCTACAAATCCCTCCCCGCCCCCATTTGGCAAATCGGACCATTCTTCCGTTCTGCTTCTGCCCGCTTACAGGCAGAAACTGAAACAGGAAGCACCCACCCTCAGAACGATCCAGTGCTGGTCGGACCAATCAGACTCTGCGCTACAAGACTGTTTTGATCACGCGGACTGGGAGATGTTCCGGACCGCCTCTGATGACGACATCGAGGTTTACGCTGACAGCGTAACGTGTTTCATCAGGAAGTGCGTAGAGGACGTTGTTCTGACCAAAACTATACGGATATACCCCAACCAGAAACCATGGGTTAACGGCGATGTTCGCGCGGCACTCACTGCGCGGACCTCCGCTTTAATTCTCCTAACACGGAGGAGCGTAAACAAGCCAGTTATGCCCTCCGTAACACTATCAGTGCAGCTAAACGCCAGTACAGGCACAAACTTGAAAGTCAGTTCAACACCACTGACTCCAGAAGTATGTGGCAGGGAATTAACACAATCACGGACTACAAGCGGAATAAAGTCTCCGCCATGAACACCGCTGCATCTCTCCCGGACGAACTTAATACATTTTATGCTCGTTTTGAGGACAGTAACACCGCCCTCGCGGAGAGAGCACTTCGCTGCTGACGCTACAGAGGTTGATTCACTCTCCGTCTCTGTTATGGATGTAACCCGATCATTCCGACGGGTGAACATCCGTAAAGCCGCTGGTCCAGACGGCATTCCGGGCAGCGTCATCAGAGCGTCGCGCGAATCAACTGGCTGGTGTTTTTACGGACATTTTCAATCTGTCCCTCTCCCTGTCTGTAGTCCCCACATGCTTCAAAACATCAACCATTGTGCCTGTACCGAAGCAAGCTATAATCACATGCTTAAATGACTGGCGTCCTGTTGCTCTGACCCCCATCATCAGCAAATGCTTCGAGAGGTTAATCAGAGATCACATCTGCTCTGTTCTGCCCCCTCTTTGGACCCATTGCAGTTTGCCTACCGCAACAACCGCTCCACTGATGATGCCATTGCATCTACAATACACACTGCTCTCTCCCACCTGGAAAAAGGAACACATATGTGAGAATGCTGTTTGTAGACTACAGCTCAGCATTCAACACCATAGTGCCCTCCAAGCTTGATGAGAAACTCCGGGCTCTGGGCTTAAACAGCTCGCTGTGCAGCTGGATCCTGGATTTCCTGTCAGGCAGACGTCAGGTGGTTAGAATGGGCAGCAACACCTCCTCATCACTGACCCTCAACACTGGAGCCCGCAGGGCTGTGTTCTCAGCCCACTCCTGTATTCCCTGTACACACATGACTGTGTGGCAACACATAGCTCCAATGCCATCATTAAGTTTGCTGACGATCACGACGGTGGTAGGTCTGATCACTGACAATGATGAAAGAGCCTACAGAGAGGAGGTGCACACTCTGACACGCTGGTGTCAGGAGCACAACCTCTCCCTCAACGTCAGTAAAACCAAGGAGCTTGTTGTGGACTTCAGGAAGAAAGACGGAGAACACAGCCCCATCACCATCAATGGAGCACCGGTGGAGAGAGTCAGCAGCTTCAAGTTCCTCGGTGTCCACATTACTGAGGAACTCACATGGTCCGTCCACACTGAGGCCGTTGTGAAGAAGGCTCACCAGCGCCTCTTCTTCCTGAGACGGCTGAGGAAGTTTGGAATGAACCACCACATCCTCACACGGTTCTACACCAGCACTGTAGAGAGCATCCTGACTGGCTGCATCACCGCCTGGTACGGCAATAGCACCGCGCACAACTGCAAAGCCCTGCAAAGGGTGGTGCGAACTGCCAGGAACATCATCGGAGGTGAGCTTCCCTCCCTCCAGGACATATACACCAGGCGGTGTGTGAAAAAAGCTCGGAGGATCATCAGAGACTCCAGTCACCCAAGTCATGGGCTGTTCTCACTGCTACCATCAGGCAGCGTCGCAGCATCAGGACCGCACCAGCCGACTACATGATAGCTTTTTCCCCAAGCAATCAGACTGTTGAACTCTTGATCTATCAGGATCAATAATTAGCACTGCACTTTATTCAGCTATAATCTCACACTGGACTGTCAACATATTCTCCTCAATACAACTGCTATATATATATATACACATATATATTTCATATACTCCCACTTATTGTATTGTATATTCTGTTCTATATTCTGCATTGTATATAATTATTGTGTTGTGTAAGTATGTGTACATCTGATTTGTAAATTGTTTTGTGTAAGTATGTGTACATTTGATATGTAAATTGTTTTGTGTAAGTATGTTGTTTATTGTAATTGGTATATGTCTCGTCACTGTCATGACTGCTATGTTGCTCGGAACTGCACACAAGAATTTCACCTACTGTTGCACTTGTGTACATGGTAGTGTGACAATAAAGTGATTTGATTTTGATTTGATTTGATTTATTTCGTTGTGTAGTCTCATGTGGTCCTATGTTGGTCCTTTGTTGTTTTTATGTAGCACCATGGTCCTGGAGGAACGTTGTCTCGTTTTGCTGTGTACTGTACTAACTGTATATGGTTGAAACGACAATAAAAACCACTTGACTTGAAGTTTGCTTCGGTAGCCCAAATTTTGTTCGAGAGGCATCTGAAAATTTGACAGTACCTGAAACCCTGTTTCTTCAATTCTCTCTCATCTCAAGTGATGCTTTTCCACCTTCCTTCTCCATTTATCAAAGCAAAGCACCCCCATGCTTCAAGGTTGCAATGGTGTTCTTCAGCTTGCAAGCCTCACCCTTTTTCCTCCAGACATAACAGTGGACATTATGGCCAAACAGTTACATTTTTGTTTCATCAGACCAGAGGATATTTCTCCCAAAATTAAGATTTTTGTCCCCATGTGCACAACATGTTGTGGTTGTGCTTTGCTCCAGGAGGGACTGGTACACTTCACAAAATAGATGACATCATGAGGAAGGAAGCAATATTGAAGCAACAGGTTGAAGTAGGCCTACAAACCTGACTCAGTTACACCAGTTCTATCTGGAGGAATAAGCCAAAATTCCAGCAACTTACTGTGAGAAGCTTGTGAAAGGCTACCTAAAACATTTGATCCAAGTTAACAATTTAAAAGTAATGCATCCAAATACTAACAAAGTGTATGTAAACTTCTTACCCACTGTGAATGTGATGAAAGAAATAAAAGCTGAAATAAATAATTCTTCCTACTATTATTCTGACATTTCACATTCTTAAAATAACGTAGTGATCCTAACTCACCTCATACGGAGAATGAGTTTAAATGTATTTGGCTAAGGTGCATGTAAACTGACTTCAACATTTTTATCTTTCCAGCCCTATTTCAAAATTTGTATTCTATACTTCTATACTTAATTAAAATGAGATATACAAAAATTTTGAGAATTACCTCTATTGTTACTTGGAAGACTTAATGTCATAATAAATTAGCATTTTGCCAAAATTGATTTACTTATTTCAGTTTTCCATTGAAAATTAAGTCTTATTTTAAAGAAATTAGTTAAATAATCTCATGCTTTCTTTGGAAAGCGAAGAACCCCAGGATGAAAATGATCAAACTTCAAACTCTAAAGGTGGCTAGTTATTACCATTTAGCATTACAGTTTTGCCCAATATGGATTTGGACGCACCCTGACATTGTTGATAATTGATGGGTGTCAAACAAGCAATATGAGATGAAATCCGTCCCACTAAGGGTCATCCCTTTTCTGGGGTCAAAAAGACTTGTCAAAATTCACTATAAATTCTATAATACTGAACATATTATTGGCCTGGGCAGGATCTCACCAATGCTTGGTCTCAGATGCTCAGGTACACTCCCCTGTGGAAGAACCCCTTCATCCCTATGGGTATCACTGATGGTATTCTAAAATTATGGACAGCTAAAGGTATAAAAACACTGGGGAATTGTATATGTGTTAATGAGTTTTGATCAATTACCTCAAACTTTCTCAATTCCAAGGCACAATTTCTTTAAATATTAGCAAATTTGCCATTGGGTGAAAGAGAACACTCCTCAGACATTTCCAAACATTCCAGCACATTCTCCACTTTAAGAGATTATGTTCCGTAAGTTTATCTCATCCCCTAGAGGATTTAACTCTGTGATCTATAACATAATCGGAAACATTTTTTAATAATTGAAAATATGCCATTTTAAAGGGTAACTAAACCCTAAACCAACTTTTTTTAGTTAATGATCTGTAAGCATGGGGCTTTATTAGTACTGGTCATTGATTCAAGTAATTTTTTTGACATTTGTGTATAAAGTGTTTTAATTCTACAATATATGGTGTAAAAACGTCTGAGTGCTGCCCTCTTCAGGTTGAACGGTGGCTACTGCAGCTGAATTTCCTATTGGCTGTTGCGGTACTTCGTGACGTAAGCGGTGACAGCTGACGTAAGCAGGTTCCAGCTCACCACGCCAGATTCATGTACATGTCGTCTTGCGACCGTGTGAGGAATAATAATAACATAGAGCCTGACAGCAGCTGTCAATTAATCCGTCACTACGAGTCTCAGGTGCCCCCCCCCCGCCGCTCAGCCCCGCACTCGGTTCGTTCCCTCTATCCCCGCCGGGGTCTGCCCACTTTTCCTGCATTTTCAAATATTTCTAGTGGGTGGAGTCAGACTCTGAGCAGGTGTTTAGTTACCCTTTAAAACAGAAAGGGTAAAGAGAACTTGCTTATACATATGATCCTGTTGAATGGACTAATCTAATGGAGAGCATGCAAAATGTTCTAACATCCACTAAGCATAAGCAATATATGTTTAATGTTTTGTATATGTTAAACACTGATATTTCTTTTAAATGTCAAAGGTACAATATGATTGATTGAGATTTACTTCAAATGTTATGGACTTGCCCTACACTGAATGATTTTTGGAACTATATAATAATAATAATAAAAAAAATTCGTATTAAAAGTCAAATAATAACCACAGTATCTGGATATTGGTTGAAACCAACCTAATGAATACTTAATAAGTTTTTCATCCTGCTTGTTGGAACTGCTTTCAAACATATATATTAGTGAATAGTAAATCTACTCATGCACCATCAAAAAAAACATTGGGCCTACAAAATCACCTCATATTGTACCCCTGAGAAAATTATCTTGAGTGCTAGGAAAACCCCTAATACTTTTGAAAAAAATCTGAAGCTCTTTTCTTAACATTTTACCATCCCTCACTATAAATGAATGGTAATTTTATGTAACTAAGTAATTACTGTATTTCGGTGACTTGCACAGTATAGCAATGAAGATGTGTATATGTGTTGTGCATCAGGTGTTTTGTATTGGACAGTATTGTATTGTAATATATAATCTTGTGTATATATTGTTCTAAGGATAAAGCATTTTAAAAAAGGCTTAGAGGACCTACAGTTCTCTGGGTGTGAAAACGAAAAAATTCCAATCCAGGGGAAAAGTACCTAAAACAGGCTTTAATACCTGCAGTGGGAAAAGGCATTGTGTTCTTTTACTAATTTCATGACTTTCTAACAACAGCCAATTTGTGATTGTTACGCCTAAATCACAACGAATGTGATTGCCGGCTATGTGCATCACCATATTGTTTACATTGCAATGCAGCATGGGATTCTGAGTTCATTGTAGGAGCAAAGGTGGTTCTAAAAACCTAGCCCTTCCACTTTTTTTTGCACCAGAAGTGGTGAGAATGAGTGACGTACTGAATGGGAGAAGGCTTGAGTGGACTTACTACTTTAAATATTCTTTGTTTGAGGTCAGAAAATATGGCCGTATCGCTGCATCAAAACAGTCTGCTCCTACGGTAAAGGCTTTGAACTTTTATTCAGTGATTGTTTTAATATTTGTAACAAAAAAAATAAAGATTTTGAAGACTATTTTAGCAGCTGATTTATTATGATAACCGCTTCAGTCCCTCTTTGCTGTTAAACAGCAACATGAATGTAGATTGCACCGGTTCGATCGTACGCCTCTTAGCCCAGCCGAGTGTACTTGCACATGTTTGATCATACGTGCGAAAGGGTTGATATGTATTATCTATGGATGTGTGAGACTAGTTGACTAAACGGTTTTGATGCTGCTAGTTGACACTGGAGTTACTAGTCTGTTAATATTTTGCCCCATTAAACTGTTCAACATTTTTACACATTTACATTTGGCTTTATGTTTTAATGTAAAGCTGCGCTTAATTTACTGTCATATTAATGTTACACATTTTAAATATAATTAATATTACAATTATTTAAAAAAGAGGATATCTGGAGCAGATGTATACAAAGTATCATTACATCTCAGGCTGCGCACACTTCATCCCCCTCTCACTCAAGGCGGGTGCAAGAAAATGTCCTCTCACTAGGCAAGCAAACTAAGCATAGTAGCTATGAAATCGGTTCAGTGGTGGTGCAAGAAGTGGATTTCCAAAACATTGGCTTGAAAGTCGCTATGGAAATTTTTCAATGAGGTGCCGACTGCTTGACGGGTTAAATTATCTTTTATTTTGTGTGCACGTCATGCTTATAATACATTAGGTCTATTGTAGGCTAAATCACAGGCCTATTTTTTTCTATCCTAAAACTATTCTTTTCTTTTTTTTTGCATCATAAAGTTATTGGTTAACACTCTTTTCTGAACAGCTAGCTGTCATATTAGATACAAACTCTTACAGCACATTTGTTCCCTCTCTCGTAGATTTGGCTTACCTGTTAATTACTTTCAACAATGTCCTTACTGTTTTAATTAGTTTAGAAGCTTTTACTTGGTGATTTCTATGTAGAACAGGCTATTAGTGTTGCTCTAATGGTCCTGCACTATTCATTGAATTGTTTTCAATAAATGTATTTGCTAACATTTATTCATAATGCATGTCATGTTCTATATTTAATGTACAATGATCATGCAAGGTGAACACATCACAGATAAATGCCCCTTTTCAGCTGAAAATAGATCAAGATGTTTAAATTGGTCGCATAAACAATTAATTTTTTATTTTTACGGTTTTGTAATAGTTGGTGTCTTTTTAGACTAGTCGACTCCAAAGTTTTCATTTAAACGTCAGTGAAATTAGTAGTTCCGCACATATAGTATTGACCCTGAAGAACTTTGCTCACTAGGACAACTTTGGAAAATGTTTTTTCAAATGAGCCTGAAGACTTTGTGATTTGCTGTATCTCTTCCCACATGAAGTGCAGTGGTATGGCTTCTCTCCAGTATGCCCTCTCTCATGTACTTTCAGGTTTCCTGATTCAACAAAACTCTTTCCACAAAAAGAGCACATGTAAGGCTTCTCTCCAGTGTGAATTCTTAAGTGACGCTTAAGATTTATTTCTTGTGTGAATGCCTTTCCACACTGTAGACATGTGAAGGGTTTCTCTCCAGTGTGAATTCTCATGTGAAGCTGAAGGTCTTTTGTCTTTGAGAAACTCTTTCCACAATGAACACATGTGAAAGGCTTCTCTCCAGTGTGAATTCGCATGTGACACTTAAGTCTTACTTCTTTTGAGAAACTCTTTTCACACAGTAGACATTTGAAGGGCTCTTCTCTAGTGTGAATAATCGTGTGATGCTTAAGGTATTTTTTCTTTGAGAAAATCTTTCCACACTTAAGGCACGTGTAAGGGCTACCACCAGGGCTGTAACCAGAGTCAAGACATAGGTGTCTCTTGAGTTGTACTTTGTATGTGAAACTGTTTCCACACTGAGTGCATGTGAAAGGCTTCTCTCCGGTGTGAATTCTCAGGTGCTCCTCAAGACTTCCTTTCAATTTAAAATGCTTTCCAAAGTGATGGCACGTGTTCCTGTTCTCTACAGAGTGTATTTTCATGTGAACCTCAAGCTGTTCTTTCTTTGTGAAACACTTTCTACACTGAAGGCATGAGAAAGGTTTCTCTCTAGTGTGAATTGTGATATGAGTCTTAAGGGTTCCTTTTTGTGCAAAACTCTTTCCACATTGAGGGCAAGTGAAAGACTTCTCTGCTGAGTGAATATTTATGTGTGTATCAAGGACTCCTTTTCTAGCAAAACTCTTTCCACATTGAGTGCAAGTGAAAGGCTTCTCTCCAGAGTGGATTTTTAGGTGAGTGTCAAGGATTCCTTTTCGTGCAAATGTCTTTCCACATTGAAGGCAGGTGAAAGGCTTCTCTCCAGAGTGGATTTTTAGGTGAGTGTCAAGGATTCCTTTTCGTGCAAATGTCTTTCCACATTGAGTGCAAGTGAAAGGCTTCTCTCCAGAGTGGATTTTTAGGTGAGTGTCAAGGATTCCTTTTCGTGCAAATGTCTTTCCACATTGAAGGCAGGTGAAAGGCTTCTCTCCAGAGTGAATTCTCATGTGACACTTAAAGTCTCCTTTTTGTGCAAAACTCTTTCCACAGTGAAAGCAGGTGAAAGAACTTTTGGCTGTTGTAATCAGAGATATTTTTTGTGAGAAATTATTTCCAGTCTGTGAGAAACTAGAAGATATTTCACCAGTTATGATTTTTTTTGATTTGTCATACTGTTCTTTCTCCTCCACATTATTCAGTTCTTGAATTTCATCCTTCACTTCCATCAAGTCTAAAATAAACATTGTACATTGAGAAAAATGTGAAACAAGAAGTAAAATTTAAACAATGTAATGGCAGTAAGCAGCTTAGCTCAAGT
This sequence comes from Xyrauchen texanus, assembly GCF_025860055.1. Classification (NCBI taxonomy): domain Eukaryota; kingdom Metazoa; phylum Chordata; class Actinopteri; order Cypriniformes; family Catostomidae; genus Xyrauchen; species Xyrauchen texanus. The sequence goes on along the minus strand of NC_068281.1, from coordinate 45,306,734 downwards.
ATCAATTTTTATATAATTTAACATGCTGAAGTATAATTATTTAATTACCATGTAGATTCAGGTCTTATTTATTTAACTGCAGTGTTACTACATCTATGATTTTCTAACTACAACTGCCAGATCTAGTAAACTGTATGAAGCTTTGTTACCTTAATGTTCCTCATTGTGACTAATCAAGAATGGACACCAACCTCTTTGTTCCTCATTATCTTCATGTTTCACCATCCATGGCTCTGGATAACTCAAGTCTTCACTCTCCTCTTTAATAGTCTTCATTTTTCCAATAATTTGTCAGTAGGCTTCAGTAGATTCACTGGAGTTGTTCCTCTTTATATACCATCTCTTTCCTCACCTGTAGAATAATGGGAATATTTCCAACATTTATAAGTGAATTGCTGTGGGAGGGGCTTTACTGAAGGTGTGAGCAGGAAATTAATTAGAAAAGAGATGGTAAATCTGGCTGATGCAAACTTTTAAAACTCCACGGAGGACAGACAAAAAAGGTCTTATGAATATAAAGAAGGATTAGGATAAGTTGAGGGCTGGGAGCTGCGTCTACATCAGCGAGGCTTTTCAGTGGTGGAGAGACCTCCGAGAGGTAAAAAGGAGGGAATTTGCATGCATGAATTTGGGGGGCAGAGCCTCTAAAGGGGCACTAAACGGAGAGGTGTGTTTGTTTTGGCAGTTGAGTTTGAATATCAAAAGTGTTTCTCAGGAATCACTGAGTGCACCTTTAACCGCAATTAAGAATGTCACTGTTAATTAAACCCTAAGAATTTGGAATGTATGGTTAAATTACAAAAATAAAAAATGTACACGTTGCAAACACATTACTGGCCTCTACATAGTGGGTAAATCACTCGTATGTGCGACCAAATTTTGCTTACTAAAATATGTATTTCATTAGGCAATGATGAGTGAAAGCGAAATATTTACTCTCCAGCAGCTAATAAAATACATATCATACACTCAATACAGAGATTGAGTTGCATAATGGCAAAGGAAAATTGTGTTTTTACTGAATAAGGAGCCGGTGATTAAGAAGCTGGATTTAAGTCACGTGATGCCATGAGGGGATCAGACGTGTGAACGGTGAGCTCTGCACACTTTGCTAGTTGTAATACTTTTTGACATAAACCGGTGAGATTTGACACACTCTGTTCCATAACTGTTCTAGGAGGACAATGTGTCAAAGATTTCAAAATCCTTGGGCTCTGGAGACATTAAATGATACTTACGATGTGAAGCTGACGTCCCCTAGCAGGCCATGAGCCAGGGAGTCAATTAAGTCAGAGACATGCCGGAAATGCGGCGAGATGCTGAACATGTCAGCAATTCTGACAAAGGTCATTGCTGATTTGAAGGATCTTGCTATGTCGATCGATCACTGCCATGGAGCCGAAATTTACTGATGTGGTTTCAAGAGTGGGGGATGCAAGAAACGGATCAATTATCTGGAGCCATCAGAGAGGGAATTATCTGTTAATCTGCTAGCAACCAAGGTGGATTTGAAGCATGTCTGGGAGAAGATGGAGGACATGGAGAACCGTAACAAGTGGAATAACATCCGTATCGTTGGAATCCCAGAGGGAGCAGAGGGACAGGATACAGTGAAATTTCTGGATATAAGCTGGAAATCGAGCGAGCTCACAGGGTTCCTGCTCATCGATCCGCAGAGGAAGACAGGCTCCAATCAATTCTGGCCAAATTTCTGAGATCATCCGATCCTCAGATCCTGTGTTACGTGAGGGGAGGAGTAAATGTAGGCTTTCTTGGAAGAACCACAGCATTTTCTTGTTCCCAGACTTTGCGAATTCGATAAGGGGGCATTCCAGTTAAAAGTTCCTACTGGGAATTTTGGACTTACGAGTACAAATGGAACGCACAATAATTTTTATACCCGCGTTTCCGTGATGGGAGAAGTCCTAAACTTTCAACATGGTGGAGGAGAGTACAGTTTCTGTAGTGAATGACAAGTTATGTTGGAGGGGGGGGGCAGCGAGATGGCGGCCAAGGTGGATGATCTATCTTAATATATCGTAATAGTGGAGTTTTTTCCATATATTTTTGAAGGGAGAAATTCATTGTCATACTTTATGGACTACATGTATTTTACATTGGATTGTTAACTAGACGATAGTTTTTGGAATAGTTCTCCCTCAGTCGTATATTGATTTCCTCTCACAAAATGAAACAGCTCTGGTGGTGCCATTAAACAAAAAGAGAAGACTGCTTCTAAAACATCGAAATCAGTGGAGACACAATAAAGTAAAGATGAAGGGATAAGTGATGACATTGAGATGGCAGATCTATCGTACTCGTACACCTTCGAGAAAGATCTTCAGCGTATGCCAGATATGGATGACACTCCAGAAAAACCTTGTTCCAAAAAAGTGAAAGATGAGCCGTTGCTTCTTGAGATGCAAGAGAACATTGTAACTCTTATCCAAGAAAATAAATGAGAGTTCAGGGCACCTGGAGAATCTGATTCGAGAAAATACGCTCAACATTGGAACCCTGAAAATGTCAATTGACTTCAAGCTGAATGAAGTTAAGAACTTAAAAGATTAAATGAAATTGGTGAAAGAAACCACTAAATCACATGAGCAGAAAGTTGCTGAGCTTAAACGAAAAGTCAATTAAGCTGAAAGATATCGGCGGAGATGGACCTTGAGGCTGCACGGTGTAATGAACCGTGTTCTGTCCACAAGGGGTGTAATGAACAATATAGACTGAATAATACCCAGTTGTTGTCATTTTTTTATTTTTAGTTTACTATTTTGTTAAAGATAGATGTAAGAAATAATAAAGTTACTTTCATCCCACTAAGCCTTGGCATTATCGTGTAATGAGACTTTATTTTATTTCCGTCCCCAGAAATTGCAGATGTCAGGGTGGGACATTCAGTGCATCTGGATTTTTCCTAAGTCATTTCTTTAATTTGCTTTAATAAAATCCTGAATTTTGGCACATAACATTTATTTTGGTGTGTCTTCTACAAACTACTACTACTAACACTGAAAGTATAATTCCCTTAATCTACCACGATGCAATGGAAACATTTACTAACGTTCGTTACACTTTCTGTCCAAGCAGTTACGCACGTTAAACTATGATTCTAAAGGAAGCGGAGATATAATTTTTCCATGTAATTCTATCAGTAGCAAAACGATAAAAACATCTTGAGTGGGTTACACTCTCATATACGTTGCTGCATGATAAATTGTTAATAAATCGGGATAAAACAGGGGCCGAGATTTTCTGTCCAAAAATCATAACGCTCGTACATTTTATTGTGACGCTGAATTTCATCTCCTAATGTCTCAACGGTTCTCTCATGTCAGAAATAAGATTGTCTAGGTCACGGTCGCTCTGCGTGGGAGGAAGAGTAACAGGATTTCACGGATTTCGACGAATGTGGGTAAGTTTGTGGATTCTGTCCAAAAGTTTACGAACATTAAAATGATACGAACGTGGTAAACTTTTGTTAAGTAAACATTAAATAGGATCATTGTGGTGAGAAAGGATAAAATAGTGTGCAAGTCGGATGATTGCGAGTGGTTTCGGACCGAAAGCGGTGTCGTGTTCATCGTGAAAGATCATGCATGAATGGTGGTTTTATACATTTTGACAGATTCTGCACATCTTGTTCGTAAATTAGACGGAAATTTTCGGTCTGTCCAACTTCGAACGTTGTTTTCGGCGTATTTTGACTCAATAAGCTGTTCATGAAAGTCAACATCGTCAATGACATTTTTTCTGTTTTTTTTTCTTCTGTTTTGTTTTTTCTGTCCAATGTTCGTAAGAATATAGCTTAGGCTGTCGAAGTTAACACGTTAATAGTGGGTTAACACAATCTCACTTATGCCATTATAATAAACTGTCGGCGTCAATCGCATAGGTGTTAAAAAGTAAACTGGGCATGTTAAGGAACACACGCAGATTTTCCGCACTGACGGCACACAAAGCTATAGATTAAACATTAGCTTTGTGGTAAAAATTTGTCAATACAATGTCCCATAATAATAATTTTACATCCATTTAATTCTGCTACACTCAAAAGTTAAGATTTAAAGGACTGCATCATTACTTGATTTTAACTGGTTTTCAAATATGTTCATTGCGCAAACGAACTAACCTCATTCAAGCACACTTTTAACAAACCTGATTACAATAAATAAAACATAATCTCCTTATTTGTTGGATTATTATTATTATAATAACTCTGACTACATGTGCTGAAAAAATTAATATTGCCAAAGAAGTAGGGTAACACCAGTGAAAAAAAAAATGGTACATGCTGTCTTTAAATAAATGCACAAAAAATATAAAACATCATTAAGCTGTCATTTATGCGTATTGATAAAGGAAAAGGGTAATCTAATAATGTGGTGTAAGTTTAAATGTTAGAAAAATAAATCAATTTTAAGACATCTTGCCATACCAAAAGTGGATGTTTCTGTAGAATGAGCCTATAGTTTTGTGTATTATTTCTCCTAATCATATTTAGCACACCATGCCTAATAAATGTCTGAAGTAGCTTATATTCATTATTTTAAAAGGAACACACCGGCAGGCCTAATATGAAATCAAAAAACTTTTCCAAATACTTTGTAGGTCACCATTCATGCAGCATCATATTCTGTAAATCAGGCTATGTAAATTGCAGCCTATCATAGAGAAGATAATATCCTTTTCTTGTAATTGACATGAACATGGAGACTAACAGTCATCATTCATATTTCAGATTCTTAATTTAAGAAATGTATTCAAGAAATTAAACAGCTATTCTGTAAATTAAGTTAACTGTGGTGTTCAGAGCATAAAATTAAACATAATTATAAATTTCAAGTGTTAAAAAATAATTATACATATCCTTTGCAAACATACATATATTCTTACATAGGCCTATATATGGCCTTTCTTTATTTTATTTACTTTTTTTTCAGAAATTATGGCAGGTCTCCTCAAGTTGAGGCTTCGCTCCATGGAGCGTCCTGGAGGAGAGAGAAACCTGCCAAGGAATAAGAATGGTCCAGATGTGGTTTCATGAACAAGTAAATCTGCTGTGGAATGCGGAGGTACCGGGCTAAGTTAAAGCAGAACCCTGAATTGTATGTACTGCATAGATTGGAAGAGCAACAGAGATTGAAGGAGTACAGGAAGAATCTATCAGATGGAAAGAAGGAAATTCAGAAAGCACAAGCCCGTGAAAGGATGAGAAGGTATAGAGAACTCCAGAAAGAGAATCTTCAAGGGGGTGAGGAAACACAAGCTGTCATGTCAAGAAAGCCTCAAACTAGGAGTGAACTGGAAAAAATAGCCACAAGAAGGGAATACTTTAAGAACAAGAAGCATGAATAGAGAGCTAGGATGTCTGCACAAAAGAAAAGACGAGAGAGAGAAAAGGATCGCAACAGGAAAAGGGTGTTAGCAGAAGCGAAGAAAGACTCTAATCCAGTTCAAATACAGTGTCAGCTAAATGCAACACCTGTTTTGTCTTCCAGTTCTGGGTACAAAACTGATTTTTCTAGAAGGCAGGCAACCTGGAGGATAAAAAGGCTGATGCCAAAAAGTCCAAAGAAGTATGGCACAATAGTAGCTGGCTTAGTTGTATCTGCAAGCCCGCGAAAAAAAAACTGCTCTCCATGACATGATGCTTGGCGGTAAGGACAAGGATGTGGATTCTGTTTTAGGATATGTGAAGCAAACTTGCAAACAGATGTCCACAGCCAATAGAAGAATGTTTAATGCCAATCTTGCAGCCATCCTTGGATCTGCCAGTAAGCAAGTCAGGGATGCCTCTAGCAGAAAGTTAGGAATATCACAGAAGATCATTAGGAAATATGACCGAAAAGCAGGGCATGATCCAGAACAACGAAAAAAACGTTGTGATGCAGTAAGTGATGCAATTTGGCTTTCTGTGCAAGAATTTTTGAGAAGACCTGATGTATCAACCACACTGCCTCACAAGAAAACAGTAAGCAAACGAACTGGCTTACAGAAGCAAATCCTGCAGAAAAGCATGAAATCCACATACTCTGCCTGGCAAAATGAGAATCCCAACATGAAGTTGTGCTTCAGTAAATTTTGTACACTCCGACCAAGCCACATTTTGCCCTATGTAAAAGCCCATTTGAACCAATGCCTCTGTGAATATTGACTTGAAGCTAAAGGTGATAAACCAGGTTGTCCAAGCCAAAAATCTGGACTGCAAAATCAGAGATCGATACCATGCAAGTGACATCACCGTCTGTCCACCTTCAGATGATGCCAGAAAGCTTCACAAGTTACCATGTATTGACCGAAAATGTCAAGAATGCGGTGTTGATGCTGTAGAAGAATATCTGCAGCCACTAGATGTAGCAGCAGAAAATGAAGTCTCCTGGCAGGTCTGGGGAAATATTACAGTGCGTGGAAATCTTAGGAAGGCCCTACTACCCAGGTCTGCCCAGCTTAAAGAATTGATCCAGGAGATGAAAAGTGAGCTCAAGATCTTACCCAACCATCTTTTTCAAGCTAGATGGCAGCAGCAGAAGTTCTGGGAAATAGTGAAAAATCCCCCCAAAGAGTCAGTTGTCTGTATTATGGACTTAGCTGAGAATTATACATGCCTTTTACAGAACGAGGTACAGAGTGCCCACTGGGCTAAAGTCCAGGTTACAATTCACCCAGTAGTGTGTTTATACTCTTGTTCTTGTGGTGATCCAGAGCCAGTACGAGATTCAGTGATAATTGTGTCAAATGATGCCAAGCATGATTCCCATGCTGTCGCAGTATTTGTTAATACTGTCACTGGTCATCTGAAAGAAGTTCGCCAACTTGCATTGTCCAGGATGATTCAGTTCACAGATGGATGTAGTGGACAATACAAGTCTAAAACTCCTTTTGTTGACATTTCATTCGGTCAGCAGGATCTAGATTTGGTTGTAGAAAGACACTTTTTTGGGTCTCGTCATGGTAAATCTCCATGTGATGGGGAAGGAGGCGTGGTGAAATCTGCAGCAGCTCGTACCGTCAAGGCTAGTGATGAAATCATCAACTCTCCAGGATCTTTCTTTAGATTTTGTGAGAAAGAACTGACAAAGCCTGCTCTTCTAGATTCTGGTACATGCAGTCATTCCAGGCGATGTTTCTACTTTGTACCTCTTGAGCAAGTTGTTCGTGAACGTCAAGACCGGGTTGATATTGTGACTGTTCCAGGGACAAGACAAATTCATGTTGTTCGAGGTCGTGAGCCGTACAGTGTCCAGACTCGCAGGTTGTCCTGCTTCTGCAAAGCATGTGAAGAGGGCAGAGGAGAGTGTGCTGATAGGTCATACACAGGTCCCTGGGTTGATAGGGTAATCAAGCTAAAGAAACAGACAGATGTAGATCCATCCCTGGACATCTCTGGTATATCAGGTGAGGTAAAAGCCCTGTCAGCTTCTCTTCAAAAAGTGTACCACACATCAAAACTAAAAGATAATACTTTTATATGTATTTTAAGCTTTGATATTAACACTCATTTCTTTCAATTTCAGCATTGTTTCCAAGCCCAGACTCCGATGCAGGTGATCTTGCAGAAATGGGTGATCTAGTGGATGATCTCATAGAAGACTTAGAAAGTGGTAATTTCCAGCTTGAGGTGAGTACAGACACTAAGTGTTCAAAAATATATTTTTTACATGTTTTTTCAGTTGCTAAAAATGTATTAAATTGTATACAGTATTCAATCACCTTACACATCATTGATATTGTACAGATTTTTTAACACAACAAATGTTTCACATCACTTTCAGGACCGAAGTGCTGCAACAAATGTACATGAGACTGACCCTGTTGTTGTAGCTGGCTGCTCCCAAACACAGTTGAACAGTGAGTCTCAGGTAATTGTCCATATTTTAGCGTCATCTGGAATTCCATACAAAGCTTAAAAGTTCACATGAAACATGTGAGCTGAACATTCTCTCTCTTTTTAAGTTTATTTCCTAATATCATTTTGCAGAAGTCCAGTCCTACAGTCATGAGAGTGCAAAACAGGCCCACAAGTGGAGAGAAGACAGAGAGACAGCAGCTAGATAAAAAGCAGCTGTACAGATGTAAGCAGTGAAATCACTACCTCTTTTATCATGTATATGGTTCATAAATAGACGTGCTCATATAATTGCAAAAATATTTTTTTTCTGATATCCTGCTTTTTGCCTGCAGGTTCAGACCTCAAGAAGGATGACTATTATGCTGTGTATTATGACCGTGCCTATTACATAGGAAGAGTAACAGATCACTGTCTCTGTGAAGGTGTTGACGTCCCTCATGTGAAATTCAAGTTTCTACACAAAGACCCGGCATGCAACTCATTCTCGTGGCCAAGGAGAGACGACATTGTGTGTGTTCATCCCATGTGGATCTTTTATGGACCTGTTACCATAACAGGACATAACCCATTCAAAGTTGCTGACTTGTTTGAAGTTGTTTTAGCATTCCAGGACTGCAGGACACAGTCACAGTAGGTTATACCGACTGCCATGATTGTCACCAGGCAGATATCAGGTTCAACCTGACCGCTGCTTAACTTATATTTATCTGCCTCAACTGCCTTCCATTTACTTCTGCAGTAAATTAATTGTGCTTTAGTTAACAAATATTCAGGGTTACTTTGCATAAAGCGTTATTGGTGCTCTATTCAACAGAATTACTCATTTTATCTGTCCACGTTACAAATGTTATTTAATTCACGATGTATGATCTTTAAATTTGATAGTAGCCTATGATGACAGGTTATTTTAATGTGTTATGAATAGAGGTCGACCGATTAATCGGCCGATTTTTTGCATTATTTACATAATCGGCATCGGCCAATATCCACGCATATCAAGCCGATTATTAGGCAGGCGCATCTGTGGGCAGCCTAGTGTTGTTGTGGAACACGTGTTCGACGCACGCTGCCCCTAGAGTCATTTTCCAGCAGAGTGAACAGACCTCATCCAGTGCCTAAGGAAGGAGCTAAGTTCCTTGGAGAAAACAGTAAGGGTTAAATTTGTATAACTTCTTTAGATTTAATTAAAAACTTTTGATACGTTACTGCCAACTTCAAGAAAAAACGTGACAAACGCGATAGTTGACATGACGTTCGGCTACTTTGGATATTGATAGGGTAGTTGAAGTTGCATTATCACAGCAGAAGGGTTGCTATCATGTCACAATAAGCAAGCAAGAATTTGGCAATTACAGACAGTGAATCTGACTTTTATTTGTTCTGTTTGTGTGTCTTATATTTGAGAGGGTTGTCACTCAATGCAGATAAATAAGTAATAAAAATATACCAACGCACTATAGGCTATTGAAGGACTGGCTTTGGTAAGCTCGGACGTTATCGGTTCTGCTGTCGGTACTGGAGAAATTAAGAAAATACATTCTTTATTGCTATAAAGAGAAAGTTATTTTATCTCGCCAGCCATTTCTATGTATAATAATATGAAACCATTTGTCTGTGATGCAATTTAGCTATTCGCAGTCAGAGAGAGAGAGAGAGAGAGAGATCGATATCTCATGCGGTGCCACAGCGAGCACAACACGAGCCCTGCATAATGAGTGACAGAACTAAACATTCAAACATAGCCTGGTTTAGATCTGTGATTATTAGTCTGATTTTATTTTAGATTTCGCCTTCCAAAGATTATAAAAAGAATATTTATACATAAGCCGCATTCTGTCTAGCACAACTTCCTTCCCTTCACAGCAGTGCACTGACATTTCTCCCTAAAACTCAAACTTAACGTCAGAATCAGCACGATCGGTGATTGTTGTAAAATGCAGTCTAGCTACTGTTGCTAAATTGCGGGACACGTTTAATAATAAAAAGAGTGCAAGAGATACCGTTCCCAAGGCGGCGCGCGCTCCGAAACACACCGCAAAAGAGACGAGCAAAGTATAGGCTACTTTGGGTTTCATGCGTCTAAACGATCAACTATACACAAAAATATGTCAAAACGACCGGCTTGGAGATTCACTTAAACACAGTTTATGTCTTAAATGGATGTAGTTATGGAAATAGTTGGGGAGAAAATATGCTGCATCAGGAGTCTATTAGATCTGAACTCGGTCTTAAAGGGGAAGCTGTCTATTAAACATGTGACGATTGAGCCATTACTGCGAATCAAACAACAAAAGGCAAAGAGAAAATCACTTACAGCTCTTGAATGAATAACTTATGCATTAATAAGGATTAATCTATCTATGATAAACTATGCAGTGTTATTTTACAATTGATTACTTTATTAGATTTCTTTTTAGACCACACCTGAACAGTAATGTTAGTAGACCTTCCTGAAATTAAATTTTATATATATATAAAACAAAAAGAACCGTTAAGAATACCGTTAAAGTACCGGATCGATAAGCAGTATCGGTAAGATAGTAATACCATTAAAACCATAACGATGCCCATCCCTAGTTATGTCTGTGCTTCTCTTGGATGCTCTGAATATTGGATTACGTGTCTGGATTGCCCCTTAATTAAAGCTGCATTTGGATCTCAACCTTCGTGTCTCAGAGCAGTTCGTAATACCTGCTTTGTTTATTTAATATATTTGTTATACATTATTTATACAATATGTTTTTACATTATACATTTTTAATTTAAGTGTACAAGTGCAGATTGGTCAAGTGTTCAATAAATGTATTTGTTGAGAAATGTTGTCTATCTTAAGTAATTGTTTGTGTTACATTTTATCTTTCAAATAAAAGGTTCAAATAAGAGGTTAAAAACAAGCACATATCGGCCAAATAAATCGGCAGCATTAATCGGCCATCGGCCGACCCGGATTTCAAAAGATCGGCATCGGCCTGAAAAAAAACAATATCGGTCGACCTCTAGTTATGAACTTGTTCTATTCTTTGCCAGTTTTCATGAAATGTTATTATTTTGTGTTACAGAGGCAATCTTGCAGGATTGTTTAATTTTTTCCGTCCACGTTACACACGTTATAACTTTGCACACTTAGGAGTTCCTTTGTCTTCTACATTTGGCAAATAAATTTGAAAAATATACCTGTGGTATTTGTTAGTAATTTTGCTGGCTTTAAGTTTATGAACATACCAGACTCAAAAATGCACCTTTAAGTTTATAGAACAGATAATATTAGATGGCCACCCTGCCTGCATGGAAGTCCTATTACCAGTTCTGTGAACCATACACAAAGCATTACTCATAACTATACCAAATTAGGAACAAAGCAAAACATGAACTTTGATTCAACCAGAATTTTATTAAACTGAATTCGATTAAGTACACTTTCTGCTTGAACTTACACTGTTTTTCCGTCCATGTTACTTACGTTAAATTTTACATCAACTCAACTTTGATCAAAGTTTACTAGTTTACCATTGTCAGATTTATCCTGCCTTTCACACAGCTGTAGCCCAGGTTTTCTCAGGATGTTAACCTGAGGACAATGGCTTTCTCCATGAAGACTGATTTTGCAGGCTGTTGTCCTTGCAGTAAGGCCTAAACTGTGAAATCGCCCATTATGGTGTCAAAATAAACGTTCCTTAAGAAATATGAATGAACAGCATAAAGGCAGCATCAAAATACATACAGATGCCCTGAAAATAATAAAAAAAAGTTTTTTTTTTTAATTATTGGAGATATTTGTTAAATATAATTTGTTATAAATACCTGGTGATGCCCGCAGTCATTGCTTTTAATATTTTTTTTCCTTTTCCCCTTCACAATATTGACGCTAAAAGTGGAAATTTCTTGATCATTACATTAGGATTTAGCCTAAGTTCTAAGTCTTAGGAACAAGAATGCGCAAAAATGTTGATATACTGTATGTACATATACTTCAATGTGCTCTAGAAATCAGTTTTTGTTCTTAAGGACCTGGGACCATCCCGCTGCCTTAGTTAAACCAAGTAAAACAATAATAAAAAAAAACTAGTGGTCCAGCAACCTGTATTTGACCACTTGAAATGGACTGACCCAAAATTACGTTCGAAGAACTTAAAAATACAATATAATACATGTCTAAACTGACATTTAGCGATACATGGGTAAACCACACTGTACAACAACCAATAAAAGTAGATTAATAGTACTTACATTTTCCTCAGCGTCAGTCCACTGAAAGTCGGCCGTTACAGATCAAAAGGCACATGCGCAGTAGGCTACACCAATAACGGTTTTAAATTCAAAACTTTTATTAAAATGAATGGGAGAAATTGGAACGCCAAACGGTCAACAGATGTAGAAAAGAAGTCCCCCCTACAGGTAAACAGCCAATCACTTTTCAGATACAGACATCGCCTGTCAATCAACTCGAGAACGCGCATGCGCATTCGCTATTCAAGCCGGATATTTTTAGTTTTTTTTTTTAGCCAGATGCACAATTTATGATACCAGTGTTGTCATATTTTACTGATGATTTTAAAAATGTTATTTTATTGTAATCTTGATCAACCGTTTTAGAGATTTCGGTCTTTCCCCATTCAAGTTGTAGGTGTAGGAGCTGTACTTGTATGCCGATTGATCTATCGAATCCAGAAACTCCCCTGATGGATATAAAATATCTTTATTAAAGTTCCTCAAATTATTAATCGAAAATAAATTAATATCATAAAAATAAATAAAATATAAATTACGCATGAATATAACAAATACAAAGAAATATATTAAACTACATTTCGCAAATATACAATTTAAAGAAAAAATATTAATTGATATAAATTAGAATTTTTATATTTTTAAAAATGTAAAGGGTGATTATAATAATCAAGACAATAAAATGATTTAAAGAAAAAATATATACACTTTCACATACATTTTCGGGACAGGGTCTGTTCAGTTCTATTGCTTGTCCTACACCTGATCATCCTGAATGTATCCCACTAATTTTGAAGGCTTTTTTTGTTTGTGATCTCTTATTATAGTAAAAGGTATATGATAAACTCTTATTATTTAAACTTTGAAGATTTATATTGAGTATTATTTTGCGCAAACATAAAAACTATTTTAAGTGTTATCATATCGAACTGAGATCATTTTGAATTGTAAACCTCATATGGTATATCAAACTGAAACATGACATAAGATAACCATATAGTCCCAGAGAAAAAATTACAAATAGAGGTTATGAAAAGATTGTGCCCACTGGTTTGCTGAGACTAATTCAAAGCAATTCTTCGAATTATTAATCCAGACCAGGCGCTTCTCTGCCTTGTTTGAAATTTTGTAATGTGGACATAATTGATAGCTAATAATTGATAAGTGCAGTAGCAAACTTATTTACAAAGAGTTTAAACATAGCTTTGTTGGTGATTTTCAGTGTTATTCTTTTGGAGATGTTGACATCTGCAGTAAGGGATAAATCATTCACATTTTATTTGCATTTACATAACCTGTTACTCCAAAGATTACAGAGACTCATTACAAAATCTTGTTTAAGATTTAACCTGTTGGTGATTTTTTACCCAAGAGATTCAGTTTGAGATGGAACCTTGTAGCTTCTGCTCTTCCTATCTATATCTAACAATCCTATCTTCCTAACTTGAACATCTTTTTTCCATTATACATACTTTTCTTATACATTTTGGGTGGATGTACATACCTGTCCATCTGTAAAAATTGTTCATATTCTTCCCATTGTTTTGCAAGGCATTCTGTTTTTCAAAAGCAATTTGAATCCTAAAATCGATTACATTAAATTGCTGTAATTGTTTTTACTTTTGTTGGGTAAATATCATCTTAACACATGGAAATGGAAATGGAAAAGTGTAAACTCTCTTTCCTTTTATTTTTGGTTTGTTTAGTTTTTTTATTTCCTTTTTATTTATCATGCAGTAACACACTGACATGGTGATTGATGTGTTATGTCAAGAAATCAGAGAACTTCCCCTCAAAATCTGACGAGAAGTGGCAATAGGAGACACTGTAAAAACAAGTGGAAACAGCAATGTGTCTTGACTGACCACTTGTGATTGGATCACAGAAACTGCATCTTAATACCAGGTGGAAACAGGCCTATTGTAAAGGCCTCAATGTGCTAACAGTGATCATTTGACTTGTGAATGTGAATGGCTGTTGGCAAATCACCTCTCATAATCGCATTGCCTCTGGTGCGAAAAGCTCTTCATTGCAAGCTGTTCAGCAACAGACATCCAATCAGAAACTGACTCTAATGCCTTTAGTGATTGTAAAGGCCTAAATTGGAGTGATGACGAGGCAGTATTACTTCACCTACTTGAATTGACATGGATTGACCGTCATGGCTTGTGAATGAGAGGAACTTTTGATCCTGAAGTTTTTGATTCTGGCTGATAGAATACACGCTTCAGAGGAAGATTTTATATGAGCGCTCGATGGGAAGAAAACGCTGTATTTTTGTGAGGTTTGTGAATGACATCTGTTTAAACAAGATATCTGCATATTTGCAAATGGTATATAATACAAGTTTTATTGATAGCCGCGTTCGTCACTTCTCACCGGAGCTTACACTACTCCTATGTCATATGCCAGAACTCGACTCTCTTGTGAACGCACGGATGGTCATTACCGGAAGCCAGTGATTATAGATTATCATTTTCATTTTTGGGTGAACTAATCCTTTAATGTATTAATAAAAATTTTAAAACATAGCACATTGATATGGCAAGTGTATATTCAAAAGATATGCATTTAGCGCACAACTCAAGTAAGCACACACCACAACTGATCGCAGACATGGTGTAACAACACGTTCATTCGTACCTGACTGATGTTGTAATCCCGAAATTCCTTCACAAACTTTAAAACTTTTTAAAACTTTTCTGATTAAAGAGTGCTTCATTTTACCGGGGATCATTGTTGCCAACTTAGTGACTTTGTCGCTATTTTTAGCGACTTTTCAGACCCCTTTAGTGACATTTTTTCAAAAAAGCGACTAGCGACAAATCTAGCGACTTTTTGGACAAATCTTAGCAACTTTCCAAATTCCAAATATCGCCAGTACTGCAAGCATGAGGTCTTACTTCCCCGCTGCGTCTGCTCTGTTCAGTGAGCGGCTGAGAGGAGCAGCACATTCCGTTGACTGCACACCAGCGGACATAGACATGAATGAGCTGCGCATGTGCACGCTGTGTTAGCAGGAACCAATCATTGATCACATAGCAGCTGCCTTCTCCTTTGTTTTAATTCAAAACATTTAATTTGACCGTTTTTTCTTGGCATGCACTTATATTCACTACTAATCAGAGTTTTAGTTCATTCCGGTTCGGTTTCTGAACTCTCCAACTTCAGATCGTATATTTACAGACTCTATACATTTTACTTATCCAAACACAACAATAAACCTTCTTCAAACTCATAAACATGTAACGTTAGCTAAGTTCCGTTCCATTGTCTAACAGAAAATATGTAATTGAGAACCGTTTTATTGGACATTCGGCTGTATACTTATATAAAAACAGTATGAGCACGGTTTAGGGGAGATAACCGTTATTATAAACTGAAGTAGGCTACAGTACCGAGAAATTAGGCAGAATGCACATACGACGCGATGACGTCATTAATATGCTAATGACGCATGACGTCATCTGGCGACATTTAGCTACTTTTCGAGCAGGCTTTAGCTACTTTCCATTGAAAATAGTTGGCAACACTGCTGGGGATCAGCGCTTTCATCTCATAACGCAGCTCAATGCTTTCTCTACAATTTCAACCATTCAATCTCTGTTGTGCATGTGCTTCAATGCAGATGTAAGTTGGAATATTATATTTATGCAGTTGATAGCTCTGTCAAAATATACTCCATTTGCACGCTACAACTGCTACAACTATTTCTCTTCAGGAATTTAAGTTGAAATATTCTTCTAAAAATCTTCATTTTTATTCAGCAGAATAGAAAAGTCACACATCTGGGATAGCATGATTCTTTTATTTTTGGGTGAACTATCCCTTTAAGTGTTTTCCACGACAAGCGGTTCAGAATGTCCCCTCCGAGATGCTGTTGTGTGACGTCACGCAAACATGGCGGTGCTCTGAGAGATTTGCAGAGTTCTGATAAACATTCACTTTTAAACAAATTACTGCACAAATGAGTAAAATAAATACACCGAAGTTTCCATATTAGATGATGTTTAACACACGTTTACAGAGACGCAAAAATTTAAACAATCTTCTCAAATGATACTCATAAACCTGCAGAAACTTCTGGCACTGTTTTTTTGTTTGTTTATTTATTATTCGAGTATGGGACAATAGACCGCCGCATGATTGAAAACCAGATCAAGAAGAAATATCTAGCATCCAACATTGAATAATACGAGCTAACTGCACACACGAACATTAGAGGATAAACAGTTCAGGAAATAAGTCTGTAAGTTTCTTCATCCTAAACGAAGACTTGTTTCAACAGGAACAGGAATAACTCCAGGTGTTTCAACTGAGATCTGCGGGATAAAACATTGTAAAATTATGTTTATTAAAGAAGAGATTGAGGACATGAGTTATCCAGAATCATGCAGTTTAAATGTCATGAAAAATGAAGATACTGAGAAACAAAGAGGTTTGTGTCCATTCTTAATTATTTATTATTGTCTGTTCATGAAGATAAAGTTATAAAATATCAAGCAGTTCAACACATTTGGTGGCTGTCTTTATTTATCGATTCATAGTAGCTGTTAAATAATTTAATCAATCAAAGTAAAACAGCAAAGAAAATGAATTTTAAAATAAAACAAAGAGCACATAAAATTGAATTCCTTAAATCTTGCTGTTTGGATCACATTTAATAGATACTTGTTGCTTTCTGCTGTAACATTTGGGTCAAATTTATTGCAATCATTTTAACATTTGTGCTTTGAAATTAAAGACCATGTCGTGTTTTCATTTTAGATCTGATGGAGGTGAACGAGGAAAATCAAGAACTAAATGAAGTTGAAGAGAAACACCATCCGGATCAGACACTTCATGATTTCATAACAGGTGAAGAATCATTTATTGTGTCACCGCTTGCGGGTGAAGTCTCCATTCTTCATACAGTAAATCCACTCACATATTTTTGATGCCTGGAATATCCAAGCGAGTAATGAATAACGCCTGCTTTATACTGCTCACCAAAGCCTGACATGAGCCTAGGGCTGAAACAATTAGTCGACGTTATCGGCAACGTCGACAATAAAACATTTTAATTGTCAAATAGACGTTTGATCTCATTTAACGTAACATGAGATCACATTAAACTCTGAGGACGCACGAGAGCAGCACTGCAGCTCGCGCCTGACTGAGAAGAGGAAGAATTACACGGATCACAGTCCAGATGCACTCTAAATTTCCAAACAGCTTCAGGTGATGTAGATCGCAAAGTACAAGGGAATTACACAAAAATACCAATGAATTAAATACAGAAGCACTCTCGTTGTGGAATAAGCAGAGTCGGAGCTCTTTAAATGAAACACCCCGATGTTACATCTTAATAAATGCAGTTATATTTAATATATATATAGCTTTATTAAAGTTACAATAATATGGAAGCAGATCATGTAAATAACTACAAACTCCGAATCTGGCATTTCTCTGTGCGGTCTGCACCTCTTCTATGAGTTGCACGAAGTGTCCAGATCTAAGGGGGAAAGATTGAAACTGTCTGTCTGATGCACACTCTGTTTTGGGGAAGCTCTTCCCTCGAGTGCACACACTTAATGCAGCTGGATTATAACGTGATGGCTTGTGACTTATTGACTTATAATATATGTCACCGTCTATTTCTTATCATGGAGAAAGCATTAAAATAATGGCAATAAGCAGCTTTATTAATAAGAGAGAGTTTGTTTTTTGTGAGTTAAAGATGGATTGAAATGAACAGAAAGGTGAGAGAGGAAGTCTTCGCCCCATTATACACTGCAACAAAATACGTTTATGATTTGTTTTGGCTTGTTTTCCATTAAAAATATCTAAATCTATTTTAAAACAATGTACATTTACTTTAGCAGCTATACTGCAGAAGAAAACATTGTTATCTGAGAATGTTGAATATAGTATTCAAAATAAAAATATCTAAAAATCATTTTAAAAAAGGTGCATTCACATGAGAAGCAGAATATAAGATATTTAGACTTGCTTTGAATAAAAGTATATTTTGTCTTTACTGCACTTGCAGAAGTATAACAAAGTAAAAAATACACTTATATACAACATACGCTTACTGTATTTTTAAGATATATTTATATTCTTTTAAAGCAAGGCTAAATATCTTATATGTTGCTTCTGAAGTAAATGTAAATGTTTTTTAAGGATTTTTAGACAATTTTAAATGGAAAACAAGACAAAAACACTCGATATTATTATTTGTTTGCAGTGAATTTCTTTACTGAATTAAACTTAATAAAAAAAATGTTTTCCCTTTAATTCAGTGAATGTCATTTAAAGGTATTTTTTAAAAGATGATTTTGTCCTCTTTATTGTTAGTAAGTATGTTTTATACAACCTTTATGTCGGGCACAATCTGAATGATCGGTTAAGAGATAATGATTAATAATTACAATAATTACTGATTAATCGTTCTAATAATTGTTAGATTAATCGATTATCAAAATAATCGTTAGTTGCAGCCCTACATGAGCCGACCCAAAGCAGCGTGTCGCAACAATTTTGCTGTAAACAGCGTGTGAAAATACACTGAAAATAATATTATAAAATGGTTATCAAGAGTGAGCTATTTTTAAGTGTTACAAACGTGATCGCATTTAATAATATTGTCAGAAATAAGTAATTATGCAGTGTTGAGTACTTCTCTCACAAAAAGGATGTACTTCCAATATGTTAACTCCCCATCTTCATCAGCAGCCACAACATCCTACAACATCCCAAATGTTTTTCCTTTTGGTAATTAATCCTGATGATGTAAAAGGTTGAGAGTAATAGAGCACTTATAGACGGCAGAACTCCCGCTGCTCTGCTGCTTCTGCTTTCAATGTAAATACACTCATTTGTTAACATGCACAATGAACTGCTTATTGCTTATTTCCTGCTTTGGCATGCAGTGTAAAACAGACTTAAGCGTGTGCTGCTCCATACAGTCATTTACTGTGTGAGGATGTGCAGTCAAATCCAACATGTATGTCCTGAAAATTTATAAATGCAAATTTTAGCCACAGGAAGTGCAACAAAAAACACACACACAAAACAGATACGTAATTGCGTAATTTTTTTTGTAACGCATTAAATAGTAAACTAATAATCGCAGAAATTAGCGCGTTAAATTTCCCAGCCCTAATAACTAATCACACTAAATGAACATGTTAAATCAACATCTGATATTTATAAGTGTGGGTAAAATGTGGTTGTGAAATTGAATGTCCAGTTCTTATGCAGTTTGAGAAATGTAGATATGCTCATAATTTACTTTGAGTGGCTGTTGCTGTGTAAATATAGTGGGAAGACGTAGCTACAGTAGTTATGCTTACATCCATGAGGTGAATTTAATTTATGAAAAAACATTAATATCGCAAAAACAATGTGCGAATAAAGCAGCATTTACATCCCATGTGTTCAAAAGAACAAAATCGTCACTTCCGTGACTTTTATTAATAAAATACTCACTCTTTAGAAATGCAGATAAAACACTGGAAAGAACCGTGTCTCATGTCAGAGCGACAGAACGTCACACAGTTCTGAGAGGACTATGTGTGTGTGTTCCTCCATCTTTAAGTTGCAGTAAACCCGCTCTTCGACACAAATCAAGTTTGACTTATTTGCTCTACAGACTCTTTGCAGGCTTTGGACTTTCTAGACACCTTTATTTATTTCAGGATGACCAGATCAACATGTCAGATGCGATGATTGGTTCGCTGGTTAATCCAGTTATGAACCAAGTTATTCAGTCATATGACTTTTAATGCACATCTTGTGTTCCTAATAAATTCAATAGGAAACATTATTCATTGCACATTTCTTCTTATCGAATACAAATATATATATACACTTCAAGCAAGCGTATATGTTTTTTTTATGCACATTTTGGAGATTTTATTTGCATCTTGTTGTATCCATAGAGCAGTTTTTGTGTGATATCCAAAAATGCATATAAAAATATGTGGATAGAAACCCAGCTTGTGTTAAATGTGTGATGGCAGGAGACAGATAGAGAGTGAGATGAGTAAAGAGCACTTCTGCACCGGACCTCTGACTGGTGTCTTTATATTAAAGAGAATCTGAATGCATTACGTTTAAAAAATCATGTGATAAATCAGGATTAACTGTTTTAATCTAGTTTTATTTTAAGTTTAAATTCTGTTTTACAGGTTTAACAAAGCAAAACCAACACCAAGGACCCTCTGGAACCTGCTTAAGTGCTTCAGAGAAGCTGGAGTTTATTAAAGAGGAGTTGAAAGAGGAGAGTGAAGACATCAGTATTTCAGAACCATTCAGACTGAAGAATGAAGATACTGAGGAACAAAGAGGTTGGTGTTCATTCTTGACTATTCTTTAATGACTCCTGAGGAACATGAAGTTAACAAACTTTCAGGCAGTTCAACAGATTTGGTGGTTGTTGTTATAAAATCACAGGAGCTTTAAATCAGTTAAACTGTAGAAATATATAAAAAATAACAACTTGACTCTAGTGACCTTTGCAGTGACCAATGAGCTTCTCACACAGAAGAACTGAAAAGCCATTGACCTGCTTGGATCTGATCCAAACCTTTTCCTCAGCAAATAAGATTCATCGCAAACACTGAATGTTATCCATGGTGGCTGTGTAACCAAACATTTTAATGGGCTTCTCCTACATTTAAATGAAGCAGAGCCAGTGTTTATTATTGATTGTACATTTGTTTCATATTAAAGATGGCATGAACATACAGTTCCAGGAAAAATTATTATTCATTAATTATTCATTAATAATGCCTCTAATAATTATTCTTTTATCAATGTATTGCATATTAGCTAAGCATTTGTGCCATGAAGGCAGAATGTAAACATGACAAATTATGCATTATTTGCTGCATATATTATTTAAAGTCTTCATCAAGTAGTACAAACTGCTTCTTTTAATGATCCCACATGCATTCTGTTCATAGACAAGTCACGTCTGAACCTAGGAAATTTAAAAAATGTAGCTGTAATTAAGACAGGATTATCTTGTTGTCATTTACTGATAACAAATGTAACAATGTATGTGAGCAAGCCATTGACACTCAAATCAGTTTCTCACAGTAGACACACTAGCGCTGGGTGATATCAACCGATCAGCCACAACATTAAAACCACCTTTCTAATGGGGCTTTTCCACTGCACGGTATAGCTTGACTCGACTCTGCTCACTTTTTGGGGGTTATCTACTGTGCACATCAACCCGCTAGTTTTAAAGTTAGCAACAGCGATAGCAGTATAATTTGTTCACGCGACTTTCGAATTGTAAAAAGAAATAGCTGTGCTTAAAACCACGCGTTGGTCAGTAAACGAGGTGCAGACATTCCTCTCGTTAGCGACGAACAAAACGAAAAAGTATTTCAGGAAGTGTCTCAGCTGTTGGCTGCACATGGCTACCACTGGACCTACCAACAGTGTAGGGAAAAGTAAAAAAAAAAAACTTAAAAGTGACTGCAGAGCCATCAAGGACCACAACAGCCAGAGTTGTTCAAACAGAAGAAAGTGGAATTGGTTTGACCAAATGGACACGATCTATGGCAATAGACCGGCAAGCAATGGGATGGAGAGTGTTGTTGGAGTCCACAATGGAGGATGGTACATTAACTCTATACTATGCTTGAAAGAAACTTTATTTAGTTTTCCAATTACTGGAAAGTTTGCTTCTAAAACAACCAGGCCAATTTAACAGTTACAATTGTGTAAAATCACCATGCAACAACTGCTTTATGCAGCACAATGAGCTAGTAGCTAACAGCTAGCGGTCGTGTTATTGTTTATGGTCAGTAATGTTTATGTCGTGTTTAAGATGTTGTCACGGCAGTAGAGGCGGCGCAACTATGACGATCAGCCTTTAATCCCACCCACATTGCGGTGGCACTAAACTGCAGTGGAAAAGCAAGCTCAGAAAAGTAAAGCAAGCAGAGTCGAGTCTAACCTTAACTTGCAGTGGAAAAGTGTCACAATATTGTGAAAGTCCTCCTCATGCTGCCAAAACAGCGCCAACCCACATCTCAAAATAGCATTCTGAGATGCGATTGTTCTCACCCCAGTTGTACAGAGCTGTTATCTGAGTTACTGTAGACTTAAATTTAAACCTAATTTTAAAGGCTTAAATCCCAGGAGATCAGCAGTAACAGAAATACTCAAACAAGCCCATCAGGCACCAACAATCATGCCATGCTCCAAATCACTTTGATACAATTTTCCCTCATTCTGATGGCATGATTTTCTGCACTGCTGCCAAACTTTTATTCAACAGGAGTGTTGCTTGTGATATATTGCTTTATTAATATTATTATCATTACGGTGAATATAACATTTTACTATACATTTATAATATATTCCTGTTACAATTTCTTCAATTTCATCTTATATTTTGAAACATGCTTTTATTATGACATGTATTTTTGCCTGAATATTCACTTTCTACATTAGCAGTTGGTTGTTGGTTAGCTCGGTCCGCCTGCCCATTCGTCTGGGTATGAAAACCAGAGGACAAACTTAATGTAGCTCCCAGCTGTCAGCAGAACTCAAAAATGTGACACTGTCAGAAACCACATCCACCGTGAGGCCATGAATACGGAAGACATGATTAATGACCGCTACCATGCTGAGGGGAATTTGGGGAGGGAAATAAAATGAGCCACCTTCGAGAACCGGTCCACTACAGTCAAAACAACTGTATTGCCATGGGAGTTGGGGAGACCAGTATCAAAGTCCATGGCTATGTGCGACCAGGGTCTCAAAGGGACTAACAGTGGTTGGAGGAGCCTGGCCGGGGGACTACAGGAGGCCTTACTAGCCGCACAAACGGGACATGCGGTGATGAACTGATGAACGTCCCACACAAGCAATGGCCACCAGAAATGCTATCTAATGAGTGTCTTGAGTACGAGCACCCACTGGGTGGCAGGCGACATTGGACAATTGACCCCACTGAAGGATGTGTGTTCGGACTGATCATGGAACAAACAGTCTACCCGCTGGGCATGTGGTGGGCGACGCAGCATTACGTAGCATGGTGCGGACTTTAGCCTCCACCTCCCAGGATACCATGCCAACCACTTGAAGAGCGAGGAGGGTGGTATCCGCTGGGGCTTGAGGTTCTTGGAGCTGGACAATACGAAAGCGTGAAATCAAAATGAGTGATAAAAAGCACCCAGCGGGCCTGCCTACAGATGAACTCTAGGTTCTTGTGATCAGTCGAGATCACAAAAGGTATCCCCGAACCCTCTAACCAGTGACGGCACTCACCCATGTCCAACCGGAGAGCCATTAATTCCCGGTTTCCGACATCATAATTCCGTTCAGTCGCTGTTAACCTGTGTGAAAAGAATGCTCAGGGGTTCATCCATCCGAGGGAGATTGCTGAGAGAGAACTGCTCCAACACCAACCACTGATGCATCCACCTGCACCACGAACTTTAAAGCAGGGTCAGGGGAAATTAAAATGGGTGCGGTGGAAAAACGCTCTTGAGTTTAGCAAACATGGACTAACAAAAGTTTTAGTGTGTAAATGTGAGAACCATCAGAGGAGCGGCCAGCTGGCTATAGTTCCTTATAAATCTTCGATAAAACGTAGCAAACCCTAGAAACCTCTGCAAAGCTTTGCGAGAATCTGGAGTTGGCCACACTACGACGGCTTTAACCTTAACTGAGTCCATGCGCACTTCCTCAGATGAAAATATGAACCACAGAAACTGAACCAACTGCGCATGAAATGCGCACTTCTCCACATTGACAAACAGACAATTTTCTAGCAGTCACTGAAGAACCTGCCTGACATGCTGCACATGGTCTTGCTTATTCTAGGAGAAGATCAGAATGTTGTCGAAATAAACTAAAACAAAATGGTCGACCATGTCTCAAAACACGTCATTCAGGCTGCTAAAGAATCGTTACTGTACCTGTTAATGGCCTCTTTCTCAGGGCAGAGATCGAATACAACTGTCCTCGAGGCAGAGGTGCCAGGATGCCATTCAATATTGCAGTTGTACAGGCGATGAGGAGGAAGGGTCAAGGCTGAATACTGCCCTCAAGTCATGATACTCCTGCAGAACTCCCGAAACATCTGCTGGCTCATCCTGCAATGAAAAACAAGACCTCCCTGGAGCGATCAGTGTTCCCATGCAAATTTGGGAAGCCAATGGGAAGCAGATTACACTCACCGACACAAGTAATTTGTCCAACAATTGTTTACAGACAGATTGTTTCTCTTTGAATTGACTATATTACAATTCCAGTGGGTTAAGTGTAGAGGTCGACCGATTAATCGGCCGATTTTTTGAATTTTTTACATAATCGGCATCGGCCAATATCCACGCATATCAAGCGGATTATTAGGCAGGCGCATCTGTGGGCAGCCTAGTGTTGTTGTGGAACACGTGTTCGACGCACGCTGCCCCTAGAGTCATTTTCCAGCAGAGTGAGCAGACCTCATCCAGTGCCTAAGGAAGGAGCTAAGTTCCTTGGAGAAAACAGTAAGGGTTAAATTTGTATAACTTCTTTAGATTTAATGAAAAACTTTTGATATGTTACTGCCAACTTCAAGAAAAAAACGTGACAAACGCGATAGTTGACATGACGTTCTGCTACTTTGGATATTGATAGCGTAGTTGAAGTTGCATTATCACAGCAGAAGGGTTGCTATCATGTCACAATAAGGAAGCAAGAATTTTGCAATTACAGACAGTGAATCTGAGACTTTTATTTGTTCTGTTTGTGTGTCTTATATTTGAGAGGGTTGTCACTCAATGCAGATAAATAAGTAATAAAAATATACCAACGCACTATAGGCTATTGAAGGACTGGCTTTGGTAAGCTCGGACGTTATCGGTTCTGCTATCGGTACTGGAGAAATTAAGAAAGTACATTCTTTATTGCTATAAAGAGAAAGTTATTTTATCTCGCCAGCCATTTCTATGTATAATAATATGAAACCATTTGTCTGTGATGCAATTTAGCTATTCGCAGTCAGAGAGAGAGTGAGAGAGATATCGATATCTCACGCGGTGCTACAGCGAGCAAAACACGAGCCCTGCTTAATGAGTGACAGAACTAAACATTCAAACATAGCCTGGTTTAGATCTGTGATTATTAGTCTGATTTTATTTTAGATTTCGCCTTCCAAAGATTATAAAAAGAATATTTATACATAAGCCGCATTCTGTCTAGCACAACATCCTTCCCTTCACAGCGGTGCACTGACATTTCTTCCTAAAACTCAAACTTAACGTCAGAATCAGCACGATCGGTGATTGTTGTAAAATGCTACTGTTGCTAAATTGCGGGACGCGTTTAATAATAAAAAGAGCACAAGAGATAGCTACGTTCCCAAGGCGTGCGTGCTCGAAACACACCGCAAAGAGACAAGCAAAGTATAGACTACTTTGGGTTTCATGCGTCTAAACGATCAACTATACACAAAAATATGTCAAAACGACAGGCTTGGAGATTCACTTAAACACAGTTTATGTCTTAAATGGACGTAGTTATGGAAATAGTTGGGGAGAAAATATGCTGCATCAGGAGTCTATTAGATCTGAACTCGGTCTTAAAGGGGAAGCTGTCTATTAAACATGTGACGATTGAGCCATTACTGCGAATCAAACAACAAAAGGCAAAGAGAAAATCACTTACAGCTCTTGAATGAATAACTTATGCATTAATAAGCATTAATCTATCTATGATAAACTATGCAGTGTTATTTTACAATTGATTACTTTATTAGATTTCTTTTTAGACCACACCTGAACAGTAATGTTAGTAGACCTTCCTGAAATAAAATTTATATATATATATAACAAAAAGAACCGTTAAGAATACCGTTAAAGTACCGGATCGATAAGCAGTATCGGTAAGATAGTAATACCATTAAAACCATAACGATGCCCATCCCTAGTTATGCCTGTGCTTCTCTTGGATGCTCTGAATATTGGATTACGTGTCTGGATTGCCCCTTAATTAAAGCTGCATTTGGATCTCAACCTTCGTGTCTCGGAGCAGTTCAGTAATCACCTGCTTTGTTTATTTAATATATTTGTTATACATTATTTATACAATATGTTTTTACATTATACATTTTTAATTTAAGTGTACAAGTGCAGATTGGTCAAGTGTTCAATAAATGTATTTGTTGAGAAATGTTGTCTATCTTAAGTAATTATTTGTGTTACATTTTATCTTTCAAATAAAAGGTTCAAATAAGAGGTTAAATACAAGCACATATCGGCCAAATATCGGCCAAAATAAATCGGCAGCATTAATCGGCCATCGGCCGACCCGGATTTCAAAAGATCGGCATCGGCATCGGCCTGAAAAAAACAATATCGGTCGACCTCTAGTTAAGTGTACATACACTAAGTTAACTTGTGCCTTTAAGAAGCTTGGAAAATTCCAGAAAATGATGTCAAGCCTTTAGACAATTTGTCATTTAGCTTCTGATTGGAGGAGTTCTGAATTGGAGGCGTACCTATGAATGTAGATTTAGGCCTATCATCAAACTCAGCCAAGACCTCAGAAAAAAATTGTGGACCTCCACAAGTTTGGGGAGCAATTTCCGAGTGCCTGAAGGTACTACTTTCATCTGTACAAATAAAAGTATGCAAGCATTAACACCATGGGGCCACGCAGCGATCATACCACTCAGGAAGGAGATGCATTCTGTCTCCTAAAGATGAACATAGTTTGGTGTGACAAGTTCAAATCAATCCCAGAACAACAACAAAGGACCTTGTGAAGATACTGGAGAAAACGGGTAGTCAAGTATCTATATCATTAAAATTAGTCATATATCGATAAAACCTGAAAGGCTGCTCATCCAAAACCACCATAAAAAACCAAATGGGAAAAAAAGATCATATTTTGTTGCATTTTTGTTTGCTAATGAAACAAAAATTTAACTGTTTGGCCATAATAGCGGAGCATGCACAACGCGAGGCTCAGCGTCTCTCCAGTTTTTGCAAATTAGTTATTATTTACCTAGTTATTTTCAGCTCAGTTATTTGTCACAACTCTGCACTAACTTCATACAGCCGCCACACACTATTGGATTCAAATTCGCTGCACAAACACCGCAGTGGATACAAAATCAGACCTCCATCTGCTACCTCCAGAGTTACTCCGGTCCCCGGACTCGAGTGAGTCAGCCAGTCCGACAGGAAATGCCCGTCACCGGCGCCGCGAGCGTAAACAAAAAGGGGGTAAGCGGGGCGGCCTGCGGGCTAAGCTAAAGCTAAACCCACATCGCCCAGCACTACCGAGCATCTTTCTCGCTAATATACGGTCTCTGGCAAATAAGATCGACGAACTACGGCTTCGGATTACTCAACATTATGGTTTTCATGCAAACTTGACTCAATAGCACCATTCCAACCAGTGCGATTGAGCTAGAGGGGCGCAGTATCCATAGAGCTGACAGAACGGCTGTGGACTCTGGTAAAAGCAAAGGTGGGGGTGTTTGCATCTATGTAAACAGAACATGCTGTTATTACCAAATCCCACTGTTCTGCTGATATTGAGTACCTCTTTATTAAGTGCAGACCCTTTTACCTGCCTGGTGAACTTACATCTACCATAATCGCTGCAGTATATGTACCCCCTGGATGCTAATGCTAAGCTAGCCATGAAGGAACTCTCTTCTGTTGTTAGTAAACTGCAAACAACGCATCCGGACAGAACTTTTATCATTGCTGGCGACTTCAAACATGCCAATTTAAGGACAGCACTCCCAAAATTTTATCAAAACATTTTTTTGCCCTACAAGAGGAGACAACACTCTTAATCATGTTTATACAAACATCTCTGATGCCTAAAAAGCCACCCCCCTCCCCCATGTTGGACAATCCGATCAATTATCCCTGTTCTTATTCCCCAAATACACCCCCATCATCAAACGTGTGAAACCCACTGTGAGGACTGTAAAAGTGTGGCTGGAAGGAGCAGACCCTTCACTCTACAGCATGAGTTCCAGAACACAGACTGGAATGTGTTTGCTTCTCAGGCCAACCTGGACTCTCACACTGACATTAACAGCTACACAAATTCTGTTCTGCAACACATCAACAGGTGTGTCGACATGTTAACCACCCATAAAACAATTAAAACATACCCCAATCAGAAGTCTGACTCCTGCTGAAGGCACGTGATGCTGCTTTCAGATCTGGTGACCGGGAAGCCTACACTTTATCCAGGGCCAATCTGAAGAGGGGAATTAAAGCAGCCAAATACAACTTCAAACTGTGGACAATTTTACGAACAATGACCCCCGACGTATGTGGACAAGCATCCATGACCTCGCAAACTACAAACCAGTGAACAACACCCCCCCCAACCAGTAATGCCATCCTCCCAGACAAACTGAACACCTTTTATGCTCTCTTTGATCATGGAAACACAGAACAACTCATTAAAGCTGAGCTCCCACCTGATGATCTGCCACTCACTGTTTCCTACAGTGACGTGTGCTCCACCCTGAGCAGAGTGAATGCACATAAAGCTGCTGGCCCTGATGGCATCCCGGGCCGAGTGCTCATGGCCTGTGCAGAACAGCTGGCTGATGTCTTCACCAACATTTTCAACCACTCCTTGGCCTAGGCCATTGTCCCCACCTGCTTCAAAACAGCCACCATTGTACCAGTACCAAAACATGCTGCTGCAGTGGCCCTCAACGACTTCCTGCCCTGTTGCTCTTACTCCCATCATAGCGTGTTTCAAAGTGTTTTGAGAGGCTGGTCCTCTCTCACCTGAAAACATGTCTTCCCCCAACACTGGACCCATATCAGTTCGCCTACAAACCCAACAGGTCAACTGAGGATGCTATCGCCTCAGCTCTTCACCCCGCCCTGACTCACTTGGACAAAAATAACATGTGTGTCAGGATGCTATTCATTGATTTCAGTTCTGACTTCAATACTGTGATCCCATTCAAGCTGATCTCCAAGCTCACTGATCATGGCATCAGCCCCTCCCTCTGCAACTGAACCTTGGACTTTCTCACTAACAGACCACAGTCTGTTAGGATAAGCAACCACAAATCCTCCACCCTCACTTTGAACACTGGTGCATCACAGGGATGTATGCTGAGTGCAATCCTCTACTCCCTCTACTCCCTCTTCACCCTCGACTGCATACCTGAGCATGGCTCCAACTCCATAATCAAGTTTGCAGATGACACCACGGTGGTAGGCCTGATCAGCGGCGACGATGAGATGGCCCAGAAGACCAAGGAACTGATTGTGGACTACCGGCGGACAAGGAAAGGTCACACAAGTTTCAAGTTCCTGGGTTTCCATATCTCTGAGGATCTTTCCTGGACCTACAACACCTCCACTCTGATCAAAAAGGCCATAAGATCATACAGGATCATTAATAAAAAAATCCAAAGCACGAGAACTCGTGGAGTTGGAAGGGAATATTAAAAGTGCCAAGGTAGAGCTGAAGCGCCGAATGTCATCTTATAGCCTCTCAGAATTGAAATACAGATATAACACTATTTTGTAATGGAAGGTGGAGTTTTGGCTATTCAGGGCAAGACAGACATACCTTGTCAGGTGACAAAGTATGGAAGCTTTTGGCAAGATACTTACAGCTGAGAGACAACAGAGAGTCTTTTTCTACCATTAAAAACAATTCAAATCACTTTATTGTCACACTACCATGTACACAAGTGCAACAGTAGTTGAAATTCTTGTGTGCAGTTCCGAGCAACATAGCAGTCATGACAGTGACGAGACATATACCAATTACAGTAAACAACATACTTACACAACACAATTTACATATCAAATGTACACATACTTACACAACACAATAAGTATATACAATGTACAGTAAACAATACACAATATAGAATACACAATGTACAATACAATAAGTAAGGAGTATATGATATATATATATATATATATATATATATATATATATATGAAGTAGTATATTGAGGAGAATATGTTGACAGTCCAGTGTGAGATTATAGATTAATAAAGTGCAGTGCTAATTATTGATCCTGATAGATCAAGTGTTCAACAGTCTGACTGCTTGGGGGAAGAAGCTGTCATGTAGTCGGCTGGTGCGGGTCCCTCAGCGAAATCTGCTGGTGGTGAAATATTTACCTCTGCCATTGATATTAATAATGCTTTTAAAGAATTATATCTTGATCTCTATAGTTCCATGTCTTTGTCTACTGATGAAGATATTAGAAACTTTGTGGAACCATTAGAACTCCCTAAACTGGCAACTGAGCAAAACAATTCTCTTGATTCTGAGATAAACTTGGAGGAGCTTGGCAAGGTAATTAAGGCCTTGCTTACAGGAAAATCTCCGGGCCAGATGGCTTTGCCGCTGAATTTTTTTAGATCTTATGCTGCAGAACTGTGGGGCAGTGGTGGCTCAGTGGTTGAGGCTCAGGGTTACTGACCAGAAGATCGGGGGTTCAATCCCCAGCACCACCAAGATGCCATTGTTGGGCCCTTGAGCAAGGCACTTAACTCCAGGTTGCTCCGGGGGGACTGTCCCTGTAATAAGTGCACTGTAAGTCGCTTTGGATAAAAGTGTCTGCCAAATGCATAAATGTAAACTGGCTCCAATTTTGTTTGACGTTTATATGGAATCATTAAAGAATGGGAAGCTTCTGCCAACCATGCCACAAGCCTGGATCAGTCTGATTCTTAAAAAGGACAAAGATTCAAGTGAGTATAAGAGCTTCCATCCAATTTCCCTGATCCAGCTAGACGTAAACATTTTGTCAAAAATTCTGGCTAACCGATTAATTTGACATCTCTTATACATATAGATCAGGTGGGGTTTATTCAGGCCATAGCTCTTCTGTTAACATTAGGCATTTCATTTGTATCACATGGTCAGTGGTGAATGATCAGACTCCAGTCGTTGCCCTCTCACTTGATGCTGAAATGGCGTTTGATATGGTAGAATGGGATTATCTTTTTAAGATTTTGGAAATGTATGGGTTCAGGAACACTTTTATTGGATGATTAAGTTACTTTATAGCCATCCGGTAGTGGCGATACAAACAAATTGATTCATTTCAGATTATTTTACTCTGGATAGGGGCACCCGGCAGGGTTGCCCTCTTTCCCCTTTATTGTACTGTCTTGCCCTGGTGCCATTAGCAGCTGCGATAAGAAAGGAGGATGATTTTCCAGGGGTGGTGGCGTGAGGTTTGACGCATATGCTTTTGCTTTTCGCAGATGATATTTTATTATTCGTCTCTGACCCCATTAGATCTCTGCCTTGCCTTCACAGAATTATTAATACCTTTTCTAAGTTCTCAGGATAAAGAGTCAATTGGTTAAATCTAAAGCTTTGGCTCTGGCAGTGTACTGCCCAGTAACAGCCTTCCAGCCAGGCGGCTTCCATTGGGCCAAACAGGACATTAAGTATTTGGGCATTTTATTCCCAGCAAATTTGTGTGATTTAGTTAGTTAATTTGACTCCTTAATAAAAAGGTTTTCGAACGACGTGAGCAGGTGGGCTCCATTACATTTATCTATGATTGGGAAGGTTAATGTTATTAAAATGAGTTTTTTCCCAAAATTCAACTACTTGCTACCATCTTTCCCTGTAGATGTCCTCTCTTATTTCAAGCAATTTGATAGTATAGTGAAGTCCGTCATTTGTAATGGGAAATGTCCTAGATTACATTTTAATATGTTGCATAGGTCGATAGACGAAGGTCGGCTAGGCCTACCCAAGATTTTATTTTATTATTATGCATTCAGTCTTAGACATTTGGCTCATTGGTAGCTTCCACTTGAGAGAGCCCCCTCCCTGGTTTTATTTTGAAGAGGAAGTTCTTGCCCCATTTCGCCATTGCAAAGCCTTTCTATCAAACTAATTGGCGAAGTTAAGTTTCACCCCGTTATCTCGCATTTGCATTCAGTATGGACAAAAGTGTCCAGAATGTTTCATTGGGACATTTATTGAAATGTCGTCTCAAGCATATGGCTGAACCATAAATTATGTATTGATAAGTCCAGCGCAGAGAAGAGAACTCTTTTCGGAACTTTGCGTTACAAGCTTTGCTGGACTCTACATTGTGTGGAACCTTGGCAGAGGGGCGCCAGAGCGAAGCCAGCTAAGAAGGGCTAAGGGCCACGACGGAAGAGAAGAGAGGAAGAGGCAAGAACAGAGGCGCATTCATCCTAGGCTGGGAGGTTTTGTTGAGTTGAGGTTGGCTGTACCCCCAAAGGTGCCTTGAGCCAATCAGAAGTGTCTTTTCAGATACCATGTGATCATCTCTCTGTCTTCTTTATTGTTAAGGTTTCTGTTTCTCACTCAAAATTGGACAAGGTTTTATCATGAACATTTATATAATGAAATCGCTAACAAATATTAGAAAATACCCTGTGGCAGCAGGGGCGTGGTCGAGCGCCGTCCGGAGTGAAAGCAGTAAGGGTGCTTGAAGCAGTTAAGAGCATCTTCGTCGGCTCCAGGTCAAGATGACGTGAGGGGGGAGAGGCTGCGGCCCCTCCCATCCTTAGGGGATTTCCCTTTAGAGCAGTCGATAGACAAAACCCTTAAGCACGCCTTCAACCCATTGAGAGTGATTGATGGTCAGCAACGGCCGAGTGTCGCACTTTCATATCCCTATTTTACAATTATAAACAAGCGGTTGTATAGAGTGACGCAGGAGGCTCAAACTAAAGAAGATACAACCCAGCTCTTAATACCGCAGAGCTGCCGGGAAATGGTGTTCCAGGCGGCTCACTATAATCCGATGGCAGGTCACCTAGGAGAAAGGAAAAAACTGAACTGCTTAATACCCCGTTTTATTGGCCGGGCATTGGTGACGATTTCCGCAGGTGGTGTGCGGCATGCCGTGAATATCAGCTGGTGAATCCACCGGCCACCAAAATAGCGCCTTTGCGCCCCCTTCCTCTAATCGAGGTCCCCTTCGAGATAATTGGTATGGACCTCGTCAGGCCATTAGAGCGGACAGCATGCTGACATAGCTTTGTATTTGTCCTAGTGGACTATGCAACATGATAATCTGGAAGAAATGCCTCTGAGCAACATCTCAGCATGTAGTGTTGCGGAGGCACTCTTCAATATAATCTCACGGGTGGGGATTACGAAAGAAATTCTCACAGATCAGGGCACAAACTTTGTCACGGACACACTACACAAGCATTACAAATTATTGGCCATTAAGTTAATTCGCACCACCCTTTACCATGTACAGACAGATGGCCTGATGGAGCGAATTAATAAAACCCTTAAGAACATGATTCATAAGTTCATCCACGAGGATGCTAGAAATATGGATAAATGGCTTGATCCCCATTTATTTGCAGTACGAGAGGTTCCGCAAACCTCCACTGGGTTTTCCCCATTCAAGCTGATATATGGGTGTCGCCCGCGTGGGGCGCTTTAAGTTTTCCGCAAAGCTTGGGAGGAGGGACCTTCAGATAGCAAGGTTGAAATTCAGTACATTCTTGATCTTAGAGCAAAACTCCATACTCTGGGGCAACTAACACAGGAACTCAAGAACAACAGAGCCGACTGTATAACAGGGCATTACTTGCCAAGTGGCAAGGACCCTTTGTGGTCACACAATGAGAGGGAGATCTCGATTATGAGGTTAAGCAAACCTACCAACTTTATTTGTTAAGCACTTTACAACAACCAAAGTTGACCAAAGTGCTGTACATAAAAATATAGAAAAATATACATAAACATATGTACAATTAATAACCATACAATAAAAACAAAGTAACAAATACAATCAAGTAAATAAAATCGAGTAAATAAAATCGACCTCTTACTAGGTGTTAAAAACCACAGAGAAAAGATGGGTTTTAAGAAGGGTTTTAAAAACAGATAAAGAAGAGGCCTGCTTTACATGCAAAGGCAGATCATTCCATAGTCTAGGGGCAGACACAGCAAAGGCACGGTCCCCTCTGAGCTTACGCTTAGTTTTAGGCACAGTCAGGAGCAGCGGATCATCTGACCTGAGAGCGCGGACGGGTTATAAGAGTGTAGAAGCTCAGAGAGGTATGGCGGGGCAAGACCATTTAAAGATTTAAAAGCAAATAACAGAATTATAGAAACCTATAGAGGGGGCACACGTCAAATATATCAACTCAACCTCCTGAAATTATGGAGGGAGGCGGTCCCTGTGACGTTGGCTACGGTAGTTCCAGAGAAGGCAGAGCTCAGGTCAGAGGTGAATACAAAACCTTAAAATAACACTCCAGTCACTTGTGGAGACGACCTCTCACCATATCAGCTTGCAGGGGTTGCCAAGTTGCAACAAGAATTTGTAGACATGTTCTCCCCTCTACCGGGTCATACGAACCTCATCCAGCACCACATCGAGCCCGAACCGGGAGTGGTGGTACGTAGCCATTCCTATCACTTGCCTGAACAGATAAAGAAAATAGTTCGGGAAGAATTGGATGCAATGCTTGATATGGGGTAATAGAGGAATCCCACAGCAATTGGTCCAGCCCGGTTGTTCTAGTTCCTAAAAGTGACAGGTCTGTACGGTTCTGTGTGGATTATAGAAAAGTCAATGCGGTGTCTAAATTGAATGCGTATACGATGCCCTGCGTTGACAGGCTGCTCGATCGGTTAGGTACTGCTCAATTTTATTCAACATTGGATCTGACAAAGTGTTATTGGCAGATTCCCTTGACCAATTTCCCATGAAAAAACAGCCTTCTCCACGCCGTTTGAATTGCACCAATTTGTGACGCTTCCGTTCGGTTTGTTTGGGGCCCCGGCTATGTTTCAGTGTCTCATGGACCGTATCCTGTGGCCGCATGCAGCTTACACCACTGCTTATCTAGATGACATTATCATTTAAATTGATTGGCAGCGCTGCATCTGAGGGTGGTCCTGAGATCGCTGCAGTGGGCAGGGCACACAGCAAACCCCAAGAGGTGCGTGATTGTGCGGGTGGAGGTACGGTATCTGGGGTTCCACTTGGGTCATTTGCAGGTGCGTCCCCAAATTGACAAAACTGTGGTGATTACGACCTGCCTGAGTCCCAAGACCAAAAAGGTGATGAGACATTTCCTGGGGCTGGCTGGCTATTACAGGAGATTTGTGCCTAATTATTCGGATGTCACCAGCCCGCTGACTCAGCTCACTAAAAAGGGGCTCCAGAGCTGGTCCAGTGGACGGAGCAGTGCCAACAGGCGTTCACATAGGTTAAAGCCACACTTTTCGGGAGGCCGCTTTTGCATTCACCTAATTTCTCTCTCCCTTTCCTATTACAGACAGACACTTCAGACAGAGGACTGGGGGCCATACTCTCACAGGTGGTGGAGGGGGAGGAGCGCCTGTGCCCGGTTGCATAAAGCACCTTAAGTTTTTCCGTTAAGTGTGGGACTTAAGGCGTGATTTCCCCTTGACAGAGGATGATAAGTGTATTCTTCTTGATGAATATGGGAAAAGAAAAGAAATTTTAAGAAGCAAATTTAGTCCCGTTATAACTGCTGGCAAAAAAAATAAACAGTGGGAGGAAATAACCGAGAAAATTAACGCACGGAACTTAGGAGTAAAGAGGACTGTTTCAGAGGTAATTAAAAAATATGAAAACGTCTCTGTGGGGGCAAAAAAAGAAATAAGCCTTCATAAGAGGGAGTCCAACAAAACTGGTAAGAAAAAAAACGCTCTTAGTTTTTTCCCTATTTTCTTTGCACGCACAGAGTGCATTTTGTTACCATATCACAGAGAGCTAACGATAACAAAACTGCAGGTGGAGGACAACCGCCAACAGAATTGTCAGACACTACTAAACTGGTCCAAGACACCCTAGGGGCGGACTCACCTGTCCTGGCTGGCATCCCTGGCGGCTTAGAGAGTGAAGCGACTCAACCAGAGGAATATAACATGGAGTGAGAGAACATTATTGTCTTAAATCAAATAAAATGTATCACTATGAGGATAAATGATATGAAGATCACGACAGGCGTAATAAAATATTTTTTTATTTGTATATAAATATCAATTTTGATTGGTATTTCTTTGTTTCACGCGTTAGACCTTTCCAGCAATCAAAGCAGCTTCAACACCGACAGAGCGCCAGCAGTACGCCAAACCAGGCAGCAAAGTGAGTTATTGCTTATTTGTTAACAATTATTTTAGTTTTGTTAATTTGACTTAGCCCCAATATTATTTATTATATTATATTTCATAATTCCTCCAAAACACTTGTGAATTGCAGAAAGACTCAAATACCCTCTCCAGCCTCTACAAGAGAAGAAGTGCTGGAACTGCAGAGAGACGTCCTACAGCTACAAAAGACAAAACTGCAATTAGAGATCGAAAAACTTAAAAAGGAGAAGGAAAATCAAGACCTTTACAACATCATTCTTAATAACAAACTTTTGCAGCTACAAAGTGAAGGGAAAATAACAATCACATCAATTGACGAATAAATACATTTTATGACAGATCTGAAATGTTTTGTATTTATTTATGTAATTACAAGGACAGATATATTAACAAAATACCAATAATAATAGCAAAATACAATATAGCTAATACATTCATATATAATATTAATACTAAATAGCACTTGCCTATAAATTACATTAGGCCTACTTTAAATTGCAACTGCTAGCCTACTATACATATTGTATCATTTATATTAATAATAATTATTGTAATAGGCTAATAATACATTTTAATATTAATATTACTACTGCTGCTAATAATTGTTTTTTTTTTAAATATTAGCCTACTACTACAACTATTGGTCATACTAGGCCTACTAATTAAAGAATGCATTTACGATGGCATCTCTGACAACAAATCAAGCCACAAAGAACAACAAAGAACAACGCAGGCGACAATAATTTTGCAAGCCCTTGGAGGCTCAACGCGCAGTTCGCTGTGGAGTGGAATCAGTGAAATCTCCGTTTAAGCTGTCCGATCGTCCTCTCAACTATCGACCTTGTGTGTGTCATCTTTCCTACAGGAGCAAAGAATAACCATAATTATCAACAAGTCACAATACATTTTTATACATTTTAATACACAAAAAAAGATCAATAAGTTAGACAACATATATGTTTTTACGTTAAAATATTTTTCAACTTCAACTTTTTTGGAATGGAATGGAAATTACTTTATTTGAAACAGGGACAATGCACAAATAAACATTAAACTTGTTAAACAAGAGAATATGTCTTGGGCCAGGTTGTAGCAACAATTGCTAATTTCCACCTGTAGTCCCTGGGCAGGTATGACAATTTAAAAATTATTTCAAAATAATAATTGCACAGGATTACGGATAGAGTGATTTCCATCGTAATTACAAATATACAGGTTAGCAATACAGAAACAGGGAAACCATCAGCCTATTTACTCTCTGTTTCACCCCTCCCCAACAAGCACACAAAAAAAAAAAACGTTAGTAAAGATTTTTTTTTTTAAAGTCAGTTTAATATCAAGTTGAAATGATTTGTACATCTAAGTTGTCTGTAACATTATTAAATACATGCCTGTGTAGTGTTAAGGCAATTCATGAAGGGCGTCATGAGCCATGGTCGGCAGGGGTAACCACTGTCCCCTAGCAGAAGACCACCGCATTCATTCCAGCTTCAAAATCTCTCCCGATCTTGCTCTCTGCCAAAATCCTAGAGTCATGTGTACTCCTGGCCACGATGCAACAGCATTTCTTATTCTGCACAGATGGTCACACACTAACTGCACATTAACAGAATGGTAATTTTTTCTGTTCACATACTGATCTTCGTGGCGCGTGGGCCTGAATTCTGACATGTGTGCCGTCAATTACACCA
Organism: Xyrauchen texanus; assembly: GCF_025860055.1. Taxonomy (NCBI): domain Eukaryota; kingdom Metazoa; phylum Chordata; class Actinopteri; order Cypriniformes; family Catostomidae; genus Xyrauchen; species Xyrauchen texanus. The sequence goes on along the minus strand of NC_068281.1, from coordinate 45,268,853 downwards.
CTTATTCGAGGAAACCCCGCTTCCGAAAAAAAAAGAGGTTTGAATGACATCCAGTTCAACACGAGATGGAAACGTCACAGTTTGGCTTAAATGACGGCAAAGGGCCCCTGCAACCCGGTGAATAACTCTACTGACGGACGACTTATGAACGTGGAAAACATCTCCCACTACAGACTGGAAACTCCCAGTTGCAAAGAACCGAAGTGCTATAAGCAACTGAAGCACAGAGGGTAGTGAGTGGTTGCACTGGGTAACATGGTCAAGGTCGCCTTCCAGTTTGTCAGCAATTTCATAAATTCCGCGGCGATCAAATCAATATTCTCGAAGCAGTTTTTCATCGCTAAGATGGTCCAAAGGGTTCTCCCTATCCCTAAAAATTCTTCTTGGCACATAATGATCTTCAGCTGGTTCCATAAATTCAGCCATGTCGTCTTATTTTTGTCTGTGTTACTCTTAAGGTAAAGTTTTCCTAACCTTAAACTGTACTTAGGAAAATGACAGTTAAGGGGCTTTATGCAACACTTAACGGTTTTTAAGGGATTACTTAAGTAAAAGATAGACACCTAAGGGTAAGGGTGTATGATGTTTCAGTAAAAAAAACTTAAGTAACACTTAAGGGTTTTTTTTCTGCAACACCCTTAGGTTTAAGGGAAACGTAAGGGCGAACTTAAGGGAAAATTACACTTAAGGTGCTTTATGTAACCGGGCACTGGTGCTGAACATCAGCTGTAAACTCTCCTTAAGGAAGACAAAGTACAGCACCACGGAAAAGGAGTGTCTGGCCATGAAGTGAGTGGTCCTCATTCTCCAGTACTACCTGCTGGGGCAGGTCTTTATCCTCTGCTCGGATCACGCCCCACTCTAATGGCTCCACCATATGAAGATACCAATGCGTGGATCACCCGGTGGTATCTGGCTCTCCAGCCCTTTTAATTCAAGGTGGTCCACAGACTGGAGGCACAGATGGCTGTCGCCAACTTCATTTCCAGAAATGGGGGAGTGGTAGGCAGGCCGGATGGCCCCGACTGAGTCGGTGGGGATATATGTAAGCGTGGGCATTTTTGAGCGCCCGTCCGGAGAGAGAGAAAGTGGTAAGGGGACTTGCATCTGAGCTAAATTATGTCTAACATCTGTCTCTAATTCCTGTGAGCATTGAGAGAGTGGCATATAAACGGCCACACCACCACCACACAAGAGAGAGAGAACGACACGAGTGACCAGTGACTGGCATGTCTTATTGAGTGTTTTTATGTTATTGTGAAGCTGAAGACTCAGAGAAGTTTATGTTGACAAAGTACCTGTTGTGAAGCTGAAGACTCAGAGAAGTTTATGTTGACAAAGTACCTGTTGTGAAGCTGAAGACTCAGAGAAGTTTATTTTGACAAAGTTTGTGTTGCACTGATCTGATTAAACTGAGAAAAGCACAGAGAAGAGTGTACACAGAGTGTTGAAGGCAGAGAAATAAAGAGCCTTACTTGACTGCATCACTGCTCTACGTCTCCTCCCCATCTCAGAGCTTAAATGTGTTACACATCCTTCATTAGCATTTAAGACATGAAAAATTAAACTCAATGATAGTAAATATGACATAATTTCATGAATATTTAACCTGCAAGTTACAAAACATTAAATTACCTGATTAAAAATCATAATGGTAATTCATTGATTGTACAGCAAGAACATTACACATTATGAGAAACATAATTGTCAGTGTTATTACCAGGTTAAGCCTTGAATGAGGTTTTTGAACTTAGTTTTTGGTACAGGATAAAATGATAGTAAAGTACATTTTGTGATTGTTTCAAAGTTCCTGGATTAAGATGAGATGTCCTGATATGTGTGTGCACTTGAAATGTTCATTTTGTACATTTTAAGTTATAAGCAGAGCATTAGTTTTGTGTCCCGCTAAAAATACAATACAAAGGGATAATTTCAAAGAAAGCCTGCTGTCTTATAATCTTCAAGCTCTTTTGTCTTGAATGAGTTTTTAGCATATGATGGTCAGGTGTTCCACAGGAAATGTCTCATGCTCCCTTATTAGTCTAATTTAAGTTAAGAAAATTGTTTATATCGTAGGACAAAGGAGTGTCTTAGATTTCAATGGCAACCATGGGAGTTTCTTCAGAAGAGTCTCTTGCAGATGGGAAAGATGGCCATGTCATGTGATGACCACAATGTATGGGGGTATTCCTGATTTATAACATCATGTGAGGAGGGGTCCGAAGGAAGGTTATGTGCTATCCTAAAAAGTTTCCTTTGTTCAGACTATGGTTGAGAATAAACAGATGAGCATTCTTAATCGAGGTTGATTCAGACTTTAAGGTCACCATCTTGGCAGAGTCTTTCATTTATGATGTTGAGGAATTTCATTTTTTTTTATTTTTTTTATAAATTAATTTAATTTTCAATGCAAAATCACTAAAGCAAGAATATTCACTGATCCCTCAGCCCAGGGATTGCTGATGTAATTGAATATTGATATATATATATATATATATATATATATATATATATATATATATATATATATATATATATATATATACACCTCACCTACAGGATTATTAGGAACACATACTAATACTGTGTTTGACCCCTTTGCCTTCAGAACTGCCTTAATTCTACATGGCATTGATTCAACAAGGTGCTGAAAGCATTCTTTAGAAATGTTGGCCCATATTGATAGGATAGCATCTTGCAGTTGATGGAGATTTGTGGGATGCACATCCAGGGCATGAAGCTCCCGTTCCACCACATCCCAAAGATGCTCTATTGGGTTGAGATCTGGTGACTGTGGGGGCCATTTTAGTACAGAGAACTCATTGTCATGTTCAAGAAACCAATATGAAATTATTCGAGCTTTGTGACATGGTGCATTATCCTGCTGGAAGTAGCCATCAGAGGATGGGTACATGGTGGCCATAAAGGGATGGACATGGTCAGAAACAATGCTCAGGTAGGCCGTGGCATTTAAACGATGCCCAATTGGCACTAAGGGGCCTAAAGTGTGCCAAGAAATCATCCCCCACACCATTACACCACCCCACCAGCCTGCACAGTGGTAACAAGGCATGATGGATCCATGTTCTCATTCTGTTTACGCCAAATTCTGACTCTATCATCTGAATGTCTCAACAGAAATCGAGACTCATCAGACCAGGCAACATTTTTCCAGTCTTCAACTGTCCAATTTTGGTGAGCTCTTGCAAATTGTAGCCTCTTTTTCCTATTTGTAGTGGAGATGAGTGGTACCTGGTGGGGTCTTCTGCTGTTGTAGCCCATCCGCCTCAAGGTTGTGCGTGTTGTGGCTTTACAAATGCTTTGCTGCATACCTCGGTTGTAATGAGTGGTTATTTCAGGCAAAGTTGCTCTTCTATCAGCTTGAATCAGTCAGCCCATTCTCCTCTGACCTCTAGCATCAACAAGGCATTTTCAGCCCACAGGACTGCCGCGATACTGGATGTTTTTCCTTTTCACACCATTCTTTGTAAACCCTAGAAATGGTTGTGCGTGAAAATCCCAGTAACTGAGCAGATTGTGAAATACTCAGACCGGCCCGTCTGGCACCAACAACCATGCCACGCTCAAAATTGCTTAAATTACCTTTCTTTCCCATTCTGACATTCAGTTTGGAGTTCAGGAGATTGTCTTGACCAGGACCACACCCCTAAATGCATTGAAGCAACTGCCATGTGATTGGTTGATTAGATAATTGCATTAATGAGAAATTGAACAGGTGTTCCTAATAATCCTTTAGGTGAGTGTATACAGTGCATCCGCAAAGTATTCACAGCGCTTCACTTTATCCACATTTACAGCCTTATTCCAAAATGCATTAAATTAATTATTTTCCTCAAAATTCTACAAACAATACCCCATAATGACAACATGAAAGAAGTTTGTTTGAAATCTTTGCAAATTTATTACAAATAAAAAATTAATAAAATCACATTCACAGCCTTTGAATACTTTGTTGAAGCACCTTTGGCACCAATTACAGCCTCATGTCTTTTTGTGTATTATGCTACAAGCTTGGCACACCTTTTTTTGGGCAGTTTCTCCCATTCTTCTTTGCTGGACCTCTCAAGCGCCATCAGGTTGGATGGGAGCGTCGGTGCACAGCCATTTTCAGATCTCTCCAGAGATGTTCAATCAGGTTTAAGTCTGGGCTCTTGCTGGGCAACTCAAGGACATTCACAGAGTTGTCCCATATCCACTCCTTTGTTATCTTGGCTGTGTGCTTAGGGTCGTTGTCCTGTTGGAAGATGAACCTTCACTCCAGTCTGAGGTCCAGAGTGCTCTGGAGCAGATTTTCATCAAGGATGTCTCTGTACATTGCTGCATTCATCTTTCCCTTCGATCCTGACTGGTCTCCCAGTTCCTGCTGCTGCAAAACATCCCCACAGCATGATGCTGCCACCACCATGCTTCACTGTAGGGATGGTATTGGCCAGGTGATGAACTTTCCTCCAGACATGACGCTTGCCATTCAAGCCAAAGAGATCAATCTTTGTTTCATCAGACCAGAGAATTTTGTATCCTTCAGGTGCCTTTTGGCAAACTCCAGGTGGGTTTATGTGCCTTTTACTGAGGAGTGGCTTCCTTCTGGCCACTCTACCATTTAGGCCTGATTGGTGGAGTGCTACAGAGATGGTTGTTCTTCTGGAAGGTTCTCCTCTGTCATCAGAGAAATGCTGGAGCCCTGTCAGAGTGACCATCGGGTTCTTGGTCACCTCCCTGACTAAGGCCCTTCTCCCCCGATTGCTCAGTTTGGCCAGGTGGCCAGCTGTAGGAAGAGTCCCAGTGGTTCCAAACTTCTTCCATTTATGGATGATGGAGGCCACTGTGCTCATTGGGACCTTCAATGCTGCAGAAATTTTTCTGTACCCTTCCCCATATCTGTGCCTCGATACAATCCTGTCTCGGAGGTCTACAGACAATTCCTTGGACTTCATGGATCGGTTTGTGCTCTGACATGCTCTGTTAACTGTGGTACCTTATATAGACAGGTGTGTGCCTTTCCAAATCATGTCCAATGAACTGAATTTACCACAGGTGGACTCCAATCAAGTTGTAGAAACATCTCAAGGATTATCATTGGAAACAGGATGCACCTGAGCTCAAATTTGAGTGTCATGGCAAAGGCTGTGCATACTTATGTACATGTGATTTTTTTGTATTTTTATTTTTAATACATTTGCAAAGATTTCAAACAAACTTCTTTCATGTTGTCATGTTATGAACATGTCTCTTATCTATGCCACTGTCCCAATATCACTCAAGACTGCTGCTTTTACTCCTATTCTCAAAAATCAAATCTGGATCCAGCCATTTTCTCCACTGTCATGCCTAGCATCTATGTGTTTTTATCTGTGTTTTTGACTGAAGATTTTGCCTATTCTCTGGGTTTTTCGGCCACAACTATCATTTCTCTTTTAGCTTCTGTAATTTTAAGTAAAATGTCCATCTTTATATGTTAAAAAATATTAATTGTCTGGAGAGCTCCACTCAACTACTCCTTTCTCCATCACGTGACCACACCTATCATACTTTTTTTTTTCAACTGTTAAAATTACAGACAGCATTTTAAAATTGTCAGTTAGTGTTTTAAATTTGTTTCATGAGAAGAAAAACCTTGAAAAACCATAATTATATGATCAATATATTTTGAGCTGAAAGGGATGAACACAGTTAAACTGAAGCACGAGGCAAACTTCAATCAGAGGTGCAGGACAAACAGGACAATCCACTTAACATAAGAATGACAGAGTTAACCATTTAGTATTAAAAAGATCACAGAAATAAAACTTGATTTCTGTTTGTGCTATTTGTTTGCAGTTTACATTTATTTATTATTTTATACAATTGTATTGTATACTATTGAATTGACTCTGTGTTCTTTTTAGAGCTGATGAAAGAGAAAGAGGAAAGCGAGGAACTGAATGAAGACGAGGAGAAACATCATTGTCAGAAACCTGTGGATTTCATAACTGGAGAAAAATATTTTAGTGACCCCAAGACTGAAAAGAAACACTCACAAAAAAGAAAAGACAAACATTTTTACACATGCCTTCAGTGTGGAATGAGTTTCACACATAAAGGAAAACTTAATAGCCACATGAGAATTCACACTGGAGAAAAGCCTTTCACATGTCATCAGTGTGGAAAAAGTTTCAAACGTAAAGAAATTCTTATCAAGCACACGAGAGTTCACACTGGAGAAAAGCCTTTCACCTGCTCTCATTGTATGAAGTGTTTTGCCCACAAAATTGATCTTAAGCGTCACATAAGAATTCACACTGGAGAAAAGCCTTACACATGTCATCATTGTGGGAAGAGTTTCAGACAGGCATGTAGTCTCAAAAATCATCTGTCCTTGCACTCTGGAGAAAAGTCGCATAGCTGTGATCAGTGCGGCAAAACATTTCCTTCAGCATCACTCTTAAGAAAACACCGGGATATTCATCCAATTGAGAAGCCTTACTTTTGTTCCCTTTGTGAAAAGAGTTTTTCACTGCTGCACAATTTAAAAGAGCACCAGAAAAAGCACACCGGTGTGAGAGATCATGTGTGCTCTGAGTGTGGTAAAGCTTTTTACAGAGTTTATGACTTGGAACGTCACAAAAGAATTCACACTGGAGAAAAATCTTACAAGTGCTCACATTGTGAAAAGAGTTTCGCTATTTCAGGAAACATGAAAAAACATGAGAGAGTGCATACTGGAGAGAGGCCGTACCACTGCAGTTCATGTGAGAAGAGTTTTGTTAGGTCAGGAAACCTGAAATCACATGAGAGAGTGCATACTGGAGAGAGGCCATACCACTGCACTTCATGTGGGAAGAGTTTCATTACGTCAAGTCACCTGAAAAAACATGAGCGAGTGCATACTGGAGAGAGGCCGTATCTCTGCACTTCATGTGGGAAGAGTTTCACCCAATCAGGCTCTCTACTAACTCATAGAAAAAAGCATTGTCCAGGGTTGTCATAGTAAGCAATATCCACCATTATTTACTATGTAAATGGTATGAAATAAAAAATCTACATACATTTCTCTCAAAAGAAAAAAATCAACATAAATTTCTCTCAAAAGAAAAATTACAAGTGCGTGAATTGCTATTGCATTGTTATGCTGATTGAGCTGCCATTCTGTGTAAAGGCAGATTTAAACTTCTGCGTCGAATCTACGCCATCGCCTGACGATCTCCAATAATGTAAGGAAGTATGTTTATATTTTTCAAGAAAATAAAAGGTCAAAGTATCGGTTTAGAAATCTAGAATGCTATAAAATGCAACAGATTTTGTATGAAAAAATAAATGTCTTCAAGATGTAAACACGCATCAAATAGATGTCCGGGTGATGTATGTGTGCTATCACAGAATGATCGTGACTTTCAAAACTACATTATTAAAGGAATATTTCACCCAAAATTGAAAATTCTATCAGAATTTTCTCTCACTTGTGCCATCTCAAACTCGTATGATTTAGATTATTTCACATTCATTTATACTTCCAACGCTTGAGGCCAAATCTATAGCTCTTTCTGAAATTGTTAACTTATTCCCTCATTCACAATTTCTTGTATAATGTATGGCAATTGTGATGATATCCCCAAAAGGGATCTTCCCCTTTAAAGTATTGCCGGTACCACTAGAATGCGTGACATCAGATTTTACCTTCTGCTCCATGTGACAGTCCAGTGCTTAGTCCGGTCAAACTCACAGAATATGTTCCATTATATGTGCCGCAAGCCTCTTCTTGTTTTATATGGAGTGTTGTTCATGAAGCAGAGTGACTAATGGCCATTCTTTTTTGGATTGATTCTCCCATTGATTCTTGGTTGTTTCCATATCCATTGGTAAATGGAAAGGAAGTGCTTTTATTGACACTGGTTCTTCATACACTCAGCTAAATGAAAACCTGTGGACAAAAATAAAACAACCTAATAATAAACTGAAACAATGGAGTGATGGAACTTTACATTTAGCTAATGGAGGTGCTAGACAGCCACCTTGGATAGAGGTGGACACTATTCTCAATAGGTCTTGTGTGGTACCTGAAGTTCTGTTGTCACAGACCCTTGCTTTCCCTGCTGTCTTGAATCGGATGTATTGGTTCAAGGATGATGAGAAGTACGTTTTTCACAGATCTTCATGAGTGAACTATGAATTTCCAATTCACTTTATTTTCTGCTGTAGCTCCCTGACATTTGGAATTTGCTGCTTGTGAGCAATCTTTAAAAACACCTGACACTATTGTCCATGACGTTAACCTTGATGAATGGCGGAAACAACATCTTCTTGAGCAAACTGATGCTAACTCTGATGTGTGTACCTTTTAGTTGGGATGTACTAATGTTTTCACCCACAAAATCTTTTGGAAAGTATGCCCATTATAAAGAAGCCTTATTGTGTCTCTCCAACTAAACTGACCATCATGAAAGAATACATCAGTGAGATGCTGGCGAATAAATTAATTGAACCATCCTCCTCAGCTTGGGTCACTCCTGTGGTTATGATATCTAAGAAAACAAGTGGATTCAGAATCAGTGTAGACTATAAGGAAATTAAATACAGTCACTCAAACTGGTGCTTAACCATTTCCTACTATTAAGGAGATCCTGGAATCTATATGATGGTATGGGCAGAAGTAATTTCTAAAACAATTTCTACACAGAATGACTTTAATACAGAAACTACACTGACATTCTTCTGAGCAATAAAGTTATTCTGACTGGTGTCGTCCAGTCTAAATTTCTGGCATCTGGCAAATCTTAACTTTGATTTGCCAGCAGTTACAAAAATACAAAAACCAGCCCATCTGGCACCACCAATCTTGCCATGGTCAAAATTATTGAGACAATGTTTTTCCCCATTCTGATGGTTGATGTGAACATTAACTGAAGCTCCTGACCCGTATTGGCATAATTTTATTCACTGAACTGCTGCCACACGATTGGCTGATTATGGATCAAGTCAAGTCATGATTGCGCTTGGGATGATTGTTGGTGCCAGATGGGCTGTTTTGAGTATTTCTGAACCTGCTGATCTTCTGGGATTTTCACACACAACAGTCTCTAGAATTTACTCAGAATGGTGCCAAAAAAAAAAGAAAATCCAGTGAGGGGCAATGCTATGGACGGAAATGCCTTGTTGATGAGAGAGGTCAACAGAGAATGGCCAGACTGGCTCAAACTGACAAAGTCTACGTTAACTAAGATAAACGCTCTGTACAATTGTGGTGAGAAGAATATCATCTTAGAATGCTATTCTGAGATGCGGGTTGGCGCTGTTGTGGTGGCACAAGGTGGACCTACACAATATTTGGCAGGTGGTTTTAATGTTGTGGCTGATTGTAAGCAGATACAATGAGCCTTTTGCATTACATATTTAATGATAGATAATTTTTATTCAGATTTCTATTCTAATCATTTCTCATTTATGCTTCATGTAGTGGTGGTCGAATGTGGCCAAGATTCCTAAACTGATTTACATATAATTTCCTACATATTATTGGTGAAGAATGCAGGCATAATTTCTAAAATAATTTACATATAAATCCTATTATTGGTCTATAAATGCAGGCATGTTTACATTTACATTTACGCATTTGGCAGATGCTTTTATCCAAAGCGACTTACAGAGCCCTTATTACAGGGACTTATTACAGGGACAATCCCCCCGGAGCAACCTGGAGTTAAGTGCCTTGCTCAAGGACACAATGGTGGTGGCTGTGGGGCTCGAATCAGGGTCCATCTGATTACCAGTTATCTGCTTAGACCACTACACCACCACCACCACTCCATATAAACATCTGTTTAAATCTACCCATTTCATTTAGCGTTTCATTATGCAATTCTTACATATTATTGGAGATGAATGCTGGCAGTTGTAAATATACCCTGCCACAAAGTCGATGATTTCCTACAAATATCTGGTCGGAGTGGTGTTTTTATTTTTTTACTTGGACTTGATCTGTGGTTACTGGCAAGTGCTTATGGATGATGAAAGCAAAGACAAGACAGTTTTTGTGTGTCCACTTGGGTTATTCCAGTTTAATGTTATACCCTTTGGTCTTAAAAATGCCCCAGCAACCTTTCAAAGGTTGATGAAATGAGTCCTGGGTGAGCTTGGTGGCAACAGTTGTTTTATATATTTGGATGACATCCTTATTCTCCAACTGTTGAACAACACATTCAATATGTTCAAGTTGTTCTGAACAAGCTTCGAGCAGCTAGTCTCACTGTTAACATGGAGAGTCACTTCTGTATATCTTTGAAATTCCTTGGGTATATAGTCTCATTGGCAGGAGTGGAAGCTGACCTAGAGAAAATCAAGACAGTGCAGAAATGTATTACACCCATGACTCTCAAAGACCTCCAAATATTTCTTGGAATAGTAGGGTGGTATCAGGCATTTGTGTACTGTTCTCATCTTACTGAGACATTGAATGCCCTAAAGCTGAAAAGTATCAAATTGAAGGGGAAACTATAACACAGTCCCCAGATGCCCTATCCAAACTCCTGTGTAGAAATCTGGGTCTCCATTACCAATCTGTGCTACCTTGTTGTCAGCCAAGAATTAAGCAGTTAGAGACTTGCAAATTTCAGATGAGGAAATATGGAAAGTACAAGATGAAGATCCTGACATCCAGTCACTTTATATGACCATTATAGATACAGGACAACCACTGACAAATCTACCATCACGTTTACTATCTTGGAGGATAAGGGCTACAGAGTGATGCAACTAACACATAAAACCTGATATCAGATCTACATTCCTGCCTCTCTTCACTCACAACTCTTTCAGAACTTCAATGAAGACCCATTAGCTGGTCATCAAAGGCGATTCAAAACTTACAAGAGACTACAGAATCATATATTTTGGCAGGTGATGAATCCAGATGTTGTGGAATATGTTTGTTTTGTGAATATGTTTCGATTTGCATTAAATTCAGCTGTCCATGAATCCAGTGGTGTGACTCCAGCTGAGTTTAATTTAAACAGCTTTATGGGTTGTTACAACCCAGGGAATATTCTGCAGATACTCCAGCCAATGTTAAGGTTGATAAATTGGTCAATAAAAATCTCAACAAAGCTTAAATGCTGTCAAAAATGATTTATGATGAGCACAGAAGGGAGAGTAAGTATGAAGAGCAGGACAGAGTTTGGCTGTTAACTTACTCTTACTCAAAGGCAGAGAGAAAATTTTCTGCCAAACTTGCTCCAAAATGGCATGATCCATACAGAATTGTATGACAGAAAGGCTCTCTTAATTATGAAATTGTGTTGGAAGATACTGGAAAAGATGTGAAGTTGTGCATGTGTCTCGGATGAAACCGTGTTATCCCTAAGCTGCTGAACTGAAGAAATTACATAATGCTGAAACCAAAATGAAAGAGGAAAAGGATAAACAGAAGATAATGGACATTTGCCAAAGCCAGCGAAGAGGAGGAAGTCCAGGAATTTAGTGAAGCTGGAATAAAAACAGAGCTTAATAAAGTGGAAATATAAAGATTACTGAATATCTTTGCAGAAGAAAGTGAGGAGGAGACTTTTCTAAGATTCCATGATGCTTAACTTGACAAACTAGTTATTGTTAATTATCAAATGATGCAACTTTATGTCTAAATATATCTACCTTCTCCTATAGGCCGCTTGTTCCAGGGGGGAACAATCTCTTCTCAATCACTCCCCTTTAAATTATTGCTGGCACCCCTGGAATGTGTGACATAATTTCCATAGTGGAAGAAAATATTAACTTCAGCTCAATGAGACACTCCAGCACTACAGCTCAGTCCGGTCAAACATGCAGAATATGTTCCATTATGTGCGCCACAAGCCTCTTCTTGTTTTAAATGATGCATTGTTCATGGAGCAGAGATGCTAATGAATATTAAACAGGGTATTTAAGGAACCATTTGAAAATTCAAAAAATAAATTAGTATTTGACATGGTATGTTTCCTTTGAGCAGTTAATAACTTGCTGACATACAGAAATGTGTGTGGCTATGGCCACTCTACTTTAATATTAGACCACCACACAATGAGTTCACCTATTATCTATGTAAGTGTTTTATTAATGTATACATAGAGCAGCATAGAGTGCCTTGGAACGGTCGCAGAAACTGTCACATATAATCTATACTTTTATCTAAAGGCCTTTGCACACCAAAGGTGAATCTTCGTCAAAATTTCTCACTGTGATTAACATTTTGAATGGAAACAATGGATTCCTATTGAGCTATTGTCACCTGGAGCGAACATTAGCGCTGAATTGCATGGTGATAAAGCCATGCTTTTTATGGTGTGTGTGTGTACTTTTTTGTACGCCAGGTGATGAAATGTACTGATCGATAAAATATGAGCTTTGGAACACATGTCAGGAACTTCCCAAAACCAGTGCAACAGGTGGCACTAAAGCACAAAAAGCTGTTGTGACCACCGACATTAAACACTGAGGAAACTTAATAAATTAATAAATAAAAGTTTATGACTCTAACCACAGTTCCCTTAAAGTAGAGATTGAAAACTTTGCCACTGTAACTGATGGTAGGGTTTATCTCTGCAGGCATAAGCAATATCTGAAGTTCTTTAAAATCTTGGCAATTTTAATTGGCAGATAGTGCTTTGTGCTCCGCTTTCCTCATGCACATCAGTGGGCATATATCCTCAGAATATTAGTGAAGAATATTAGTACAGAGTGATACTCGGCCCTTGTAAGGAATATTTAGTAGTGCGGCCAGCTTGCATAGCATTTTATTCCCTCCTTATAGGGAACCGTGGTTACAGTCGTAACCATATTATTCTCTTTCAAGTCAGTCATTTTAATGTTGTGTCACTTTTGCTGATGCTAGGGGAATGAATACCATCACGATGCGATAATGATTCACACACGCAACAACACCTACTAGCCAAAAGGGTAGTATAGGACACCAACAGAGTCTCCACTATGTATCATCAGAAGGGATGAGCAAAAGAATAATAGACAGCTATACTGTACATGTCGATGGCTCAAACAGGTGCACAGCATCACAGGATGATTTAAATAAATGATGTCAGAATATGCATATTAGGCACTAACCAATTGGGTAGTGAAAATTTAAATTAATTGACTGCTGGCTGTGGCTTATGGGATGGTCATGTGTATATATAAGCTGGTAGTGAATCAGAATACATAGTTTAGCTCTCCTTCACAGTAAGCACATGGGAAGAGAGCTAAACTCTCTCTACAGGGTGGTTTCTCCTGAAGTCCACTATCATCTCCACTATTTTAAGAGTGTTCATCTCAAGGTTGTTGTGATCTCATTGGACAGCCAGCTGTTCAACCTCCCTTCTCTATGCAGACTCATCACCATCATGGATGAGGCTGATGACTGTGGTGTCATCTGCAAACTTCATGAGCATGACAGATGTGTCCTTTGCAGTGCAGTCATTCATGTACAAGGAGAAGAGCAGTGGAGAGAGAAAGCATCCCTGTGGAGCACCATTGCGAATTGTGAGGGACCAGAGTGATGGTGGAGCATTTGAAGCAGCAGGGAACTTCACACTGCTCCAGTGATCTATTGAAGATATGTGTGAAGATGGGGGCCAGTTGGTCAGTGCAGACTTTCAGACAGGCAGGTGAAACACTGTTTGGGCCTGAAGATTTCCTAGTCTTTAGTTTCCGAAAGACCCGGCACACATCCTCCTCACAGACCACAAGTGCAGGTTAAGTAGCGGGGGGTCCAAGAGGTGTTGGTCATACCTGTCAAGTTTTGGATTTGAAAATAAGGGAGATTTTCCGGCACCCACCGCGAGCAGTCCCACCACCCCAACCAAGCTCCAGTATCCCTTACATTTTAAGACAGGTGTTATAGCCTAAATGAAAACACAAAAGGGTATATATGAAGAGCATTTATTTAAAGGCTTATTTGCATATTTTCTGTTCATTTAACATTGCTTGTCTTTACATTTTATTTTCATTCCACATATTCTTTCCATTTCATATTGCTTTTCTTTTACAGTTTTTCTTTTCATTTCACATAACTTTCGGATTTCTTGTGCTGACATACATCATTCCTTCCCCCGAGTGAGATGCTAAAGTCGCAGTTACAAAACGCGTGACTGTCCCCCACTCTGCTCCTCTTCATAAAAGTAAATTCGCTGTCCCATTGATCGCGGTATTCACATGAGGGTTTTGGTTTTTTGGCAGGAGTGCCTTCCGTCTCTGTTTTTTGGGGGTTTTTCCCCACGTTGTCACTCATCATCTGACCTCACACACTAACCTTGCGACAACTGCCACCTACAGTACCTGTAGCAGGCTACTGCAGGTGGCAGTTATCGCGAGGCTAGTGACAGAGCTCAGATTGGGAATGTTTTTTTTTACTCCGCCCGGGCCCGGGTATTATTTTTTAATAAAGCAGGTTAAAAGATGGGAGATTTATGGGAAAATACTAATACGGGAGGATGGCGGGAAAGAAGGGTAAAATACGGGACTTTCCCGGCCAAAACAGGATACTTGACAGGTATGGTGTTGGTGTGTGTGTGAAGTGAACATCAGAGCGGTGTGACACTGGGCTTTTCAGACCTGCAGTAAAACACATTCAGGTTATCAGCCATTTGTTGATACTCTACAGAGCGAGGGGGTGGTGTCTTGTCCTTGGTGATGATTTTTTAGGCCTTTCCACACAGATGCAGGATTGTTGGCTAAAAACAGTTTTTTAAACTTTTCAGAGTAGTTTCTTTTAGCCACTCTGATTTCCTTAGTGTGTTTCTGCATCATTTACAGTGGTGTAGCAGTATTACGGGCGAGGCAGAATATCTCCCAGAAAATGATAAGAAATTCCGGGTGTTGTTGCTTTGTGTCTGTGATATGATCAGCTTGCTGTTCATATCAACAACAAAAATGTACTAAAGGATATAATGTAATGTTCATTATAAATAAATAATGATAATAATAATAAAGTATTAAAGCAATATCACACATCTGTGATTTTCTTTTGTGCCGCACAAAAATATTTCCATTGTTGTTTCTGATTGTGCTGTGAGGACTTTGTATTAAATCACTTCAAGGATAAAAATCACGCAGTGTTATATTGAAAAATGTAAAAAAAAATCATTTGATTAAAGTTTTAATTTATTTTATTAGACACCATTTTAAAATGTAATTAAACTTTCGAATACAGAATTCAGGAAAAAACAGCCATTTAATAACCACAATATACAACATGACCTCTTGTGTGTCGTTAAATATTACACCTGTTGGGCACAAAAAGGGTTCTGTTTTCATGACCGCGCTATGCACAATGACTGTGCACTAAGTTTTATCCAATTTTCGTTAGAGAGCTAATCCAACCTCAGTTTTTGTGCCAGCACAATTGGGGGTGGGCGGGAGTGCTTGCGTTATCTTTAGGTGTATGTGTGCAAACTGTGGGTGTATAGTATGTTAATGGCATTTGAGAACCACGTCTATTCTCAGTTCCTGTATTTGCAGTTTGGAGATTCTACTAGCATGTGGTATCAAAGAGCTACTGACCACTTTTAATATTAGTCATGATCAAGTAAGACTTTTTAATTGGCCACTTCAATGCTTTTCAACTTCACAAACTCATCAGCTTAACAGTCACGTAGTCACTTAAAAACATTAGCTTCACAAACACAATAGGTTAAACACAACAGCTTCTCGAGCACCGTGGGCTTCCTTGTGCCAGACTCTCCCTCTCTCTTATATGCGTATGCCACTCTCCCCATACTCACTGGAATTAGAGACAGGTGTTAGACATAATATAGCTCAGATGCAAGTGCCCTTACCGGATGGATGCTTGACCACGCCCCCGCTGTCACAGTCCGGTTCACAAATGCATCACTCATTTAAGTCGGTTCTTTACAATGATTGAGACATTTTAGACTCATGATACTATAAAACCAAGTGGAAACAGAAAAGTGTCTTGGCTGACCTCTTGTGATCGGATCACCAAAATTGCATCTTAAAACCAGGTAGGAACAGGCCTATTGTAAAGGCATCAATGTGCTCCGCCTTAGGTGTGAAAACCCCTTTAAAGCAAACTGTTCAGCAATAGACATACAATCAGAACCTGCCTCAGTGCTTACCTCATTAAATATTCATGTACTTCGTGCCATCACAGAAAACATGAACTGGGGAACTTAAAATGTCGAAGAGTTATTTTAAAGGCCTTAATTGGAGTGATGAAGACAATATTACTTTTACATATATTTTTGTAGTTTGTTTCAGTAGCAGAAATTAAAACAGAAATTAACCTTTAATAATGTAAATATGGTAATATTTTCAAAACACTTTGAATTTCCTATTGCTTTAAATGATAAAAAATTAATAATAACAATAATTTTGAATTAATCAGTAATACACTATAAAGCCAGCAGTATGTGGACGACTCCTTCTAATGAATGGGTTTGGTTATTCAAGTAGTTTCCAGTAGAGTACAAAACTTAATGCGACTCCAGACAATTACATTGCGTAAGTTTACATGGGTAGTCACTGTGTAACAAATTATAATTTTTTTGATTCCTGGGTAGTAAGTGTTATTTCCTTATTGAGGCTTATGCCTCAAAATTAGAGAAAATGGCTATTATTCCCCGCAAACTTTGCTTTTGTGACCAGGACAGTGATATTTTGAAATTTACCTATTTCCAATGAGAAAACGTCCAGATTTTCATGCACATAAAGTTAGAAAAAACAACATATGAATCCAAATGAACATGTATTTATATTGAAGTTATACAAAAAAGACAACAAATGATTTAGAAGTGAGTAGTTTTTCGAGATTTACAATTAAACTGTAAATCACTTTCACAAATCAGCCCCCAAATGTAGTCTCCCATCATGTTATCATAGCGGCATTCAAAGTCCAGTATATCCTGATGGAAGCACTCGCCTTGCTCCTCCGAGTATGCTCCCATGATCTCCTTGAATTTATCAAGATGAGCATCAATGATATGGAGGGATTTCAGAGGTGGAGCTGAGGAGAGAAACCCATACTACCCCAACTAAAAAGACCTCAACAACGTGATGAGAGATCTTGGTTTCACCAAGTCCAATGGTGAGCTTTTGACGTCTAGGCTCAAGCAGTGGAACTTGTTGGATGAAATTGTGCAAGTCGCAGATCAGAGGAAGTGTCACCAACCTTTGTCCAGCTTCTTCCCCTGTCAAGATGGGCTCTGCTCCAGCCACAATGTGGCCAGTCTGTTTGAGGCAATCGGAATCACCTGTAACCAGAATGAGTGGTGCCTCTTCATTCAGCGCCGGCGGTATGGGGGGGCATTAGGGGGCAATGCCCCCCAAATGTCTTTTATGTCCCCCCCAAATTGAATTATGATATAATTTACAAAAAAATATCAGTTTAATTTAATTCACATTTCAGTGAGAAATAATAAAAATATATGTCTACAAACGGCTCATTATCTGAAAATATAATAAAGCCAACATAAAACCAGTGTGGCGCTGTGAGGAACCCCCCTGCCGCCCCCCCAATCACACACGTTATATCGTTAATACATGAATGAAATGATTTTCAGTTGGCGCGCTGCATTCAAAACTCTCCAAAAATGGACATTAGGAAATGGTTCAAAACCACAGTTTCTCCTTCAAGTTCCACGCCGATTAATGATTCTGCTGACCCCATACAGCAATACAACGACAGCCCGGCTAACATTTGTGACTCCGTGGCCGGCGTGGCCGCTAACATCGTAGCTTCCCAAGCTAGCACCTGTAGCAGCTCCACTACATTTGGACCAGACCCTCCTACACCTCAAGGTCCACCTGATGATCTCAGTGACGAAAAGCCCAACCAGGTGAAACTGGACAAGTATCCAAGCCGCCTTTATAATGGGAAAAAACGCTCATTTGTGAGTACATGGTACCATGGGAGAGACTGGCTGGAATACTCTGTGAACACAGACAGCGCTTTCTGTTTTCCTTGTAGGAAATTTCGGTCAGCGACAGCATATACCAATGTTGATTCAGTTTTTACCACAAAGGGATATTGCAACTGGAAGCATGCAAACGAATCCAACAAAGGCTTCCATAAACATGCCACTTCCAAAGAGCACCTGACATGCTTTGCCGCTTGGAGGGAACGAGGGAAACGCACAGAGACGGACACAGAGATTTCCAAATTGATTAACACAGAGCAGCTTTCAAGGAACCGACACTACGTGTCTGCCCTTATTGACATTTTGGAGTTTCTGGCAACAAATCAACTACCTTTGAGAGGTAAGCTAGATGCCTTTGATAGTATGTCAGAGGGGGGGAGTGGACTGTTCCTTTCTCTATTTGAATACACCCTCCGAAAAGACCAGCAGCTGGTTAAAGTCATGAAAACAATACCTCGCAACGCAACATACACAAGTCACGAAATACAAAACAATCTACTTGAGGCAATGAGCAGTGTCATAACGGATGCTATTGTACGTGACATAGGCTCGCAGTGGTTCACGATCAAAGTTGACGGGACTCGTGACATCACTGGGTGTGAGAACATTTCAATAGTCATTCGGTTCATATCAGAGGACAGTTGTAAGGTGACAGAACGTCTGCTTACCATGGCCACTGCAGAAGCTGGGGACGCAGGGACACTCACTGACACCATATTACAAGAACTTCAAAAAGCGGGGCTCAGCAGTGCAAAGATATTGAGTCAGTGCTATGACGGTGCATCCCTCATGTCTGGGAAACACGGAGGAGTCCAAAAACTGCTACAGGATAGACTTGGCAGAGAAATCCCTTACATCCACTGCTTTAACCACCAGCTGCACCTTGTGGTCATTCATGCTCTGTCGGCTGAAGAAGCAATTGGTGACTTCTTTAATGTGTGTGGCATGCTTTATAATTTCCTGAGAAAGCCCACCGTTTCCACTCACTATAAAGGTGATACCCTGAAGCGCCTCCTTGACCAACGCTGGACAGGCCATCTAGCAACGGTCTCTGTGATCCTTAAAAACTTGGAGGATATCATTGCGGTACTGTCAAAGACAATCAGCTCTCGGGCCTTTGGATCAGAAGTGAGAGTGCTGGCAACTGGCCTTTTACACCAGATAAAGGAGCACAGCTTTGTGTTCATTGGACATAGTGTGCACAAGATATTACTGATTCTGGACTCGCCTAACAAACAGCTACAGGCGAAGGAAATGGACCTACTGAATGCAGTGAAACTTGTGCACAGTGCGATAAACTGTGTTCGTGATCTGAGATGCGACGATGCATTTACCGAGCTCTGGAGTACTGCTACCAACAACAACAAGCCCATACAACCCAGCAAAAGGAGACGTGTTATGAACAGGAACCTGGAGGAGTACGTTCTTGAGGAGAGTGTGGGACAAAACGACACAAATAACGACAAGTCAGAGCTGAAGAGACTTTTTTTCAGTGCGATTGATGCCGTACTTGGAGAAATGGATGTGCGTTTCAGCGAGCACAATGGAAAGCTGATAAGCGCATTGGAAGCTCTTGACCCAGAAAATAAAAGTTTTTTGGATGTGAAAAAACTCAAATGGATTTAGTAGGAGTGGAGATAGTGGAGTCGGAGTTCTGCGTCGCACATCGATTTCTCCAGTCCCAAATGGAAGGCGACTCAGAGGAGAAATGGACAGTTCAGAGACTGTTGTCCAAACATTACAAAACGCTTAAGGCGATGCCCACTGTGTTGACGGCACTCCAACTGGCTTTGGTATTTGGTGCTTCTACCGCGACCTGCGAAAATTCGTTCTCCACGCTCAAAAATTTATTTTCAGAACACAGAAAATCCAGACTAGTTCAACTTGCATTCGAGAAGGACTTGACAAAAAAGTGTTGTGGTGCATGGAAGGACGCTGTTCTCAGGAAGTTCCAATCAGCTCACAAGCGGCGTCTTCAGCTTTTCTAACTGTAAGTTAAATTTAAAGTTTCATGCTGACCGGTTGTTAGTGTATTTATCTAACTGGCATTATGTACTGTCAAAGTTCACTATATTGTGTTGTCACGTTATGTTGTTGTGATGAGACTAATAGTTTAGTAGGCCTATTTAGTTCAGTTTTTTTTGCACTGTCCGTTGTCCTGAAATGTCACTCCCGCCGTGGAGAACTACTGTCCTGTCAGTGTGTATGACACTATGTGTAAAAAAGTCCCCATACCTAGTTTCCCTGCTATCTTTGCCTTTGGGCCAGCAGGGACACTGGCCACAGCAGACCGAGTTCTCTGTGGGGAGGAACAACGTGAAGTTGGAGACACTGGTGGACCCCCGTAAGGTGCTGATGCCACCACTGCACATCAAATTGGGCCTTATGAACAATTTGTCAGAGGTCTAGATATGGATTTGGCAGAAGATACTGGAGTGCAATGATTTCCCCAAGAAGCTCACTAGTAAGGAGAAAGCGGCTTGGAACAGCTTTGTTGCAGTGGTTCAGGGCTTCCTGGGCAATCACAAAGCCGAAAACTATCTTTAGCTGGTTGAGACTCTGGTGAAGAACTATGGCACAATGGGCTGTAGGATGTCCCTCAAAGACCATATCATTGATGATAATCTTGATAAATTCAAGGAGATCATGGGAGTGTACTCGGAGGAGCAAGGTGAGCGCTTCCATCATGATATACTGGACTTTGAACGCCGCTACCAAGGACAGTATAACGAGAACATGACAGGAGACTACATTTGGGGGCTGATTCTCAAAAAACAACTCACTTCTAAACCTTTTGTAGTAATTTTTGTATTTTAATTAGTATGAAAAGACACAAATTTGCCTGTTTTCTCATTGGAATTCCAAAAATCAATGTCCTGGTCACAAAAGCAAAATTTGTGGGGAATAATAGACATTTTCTATACTTTTGAGGCATAAGCAATTATGAAATAACACTTACTACCCAGGAACAAAAATTGTGTTACATAAAAACTACCGCAGGTTTTTGCATTGTCGAGCTGCAGTCTTCATTTCTCTGTCCAGGTATACATGACACCATCAGAGGCGTTTCCAGCATTGAAGGACATCCGGGGCTTAGCCCAGACCATTTTATTTTCACACTAGCAACCACTTCTCTGTAGTCCAAAGCTGGTGAGAAGGTATTCTTTGAGTTTTGCTCTTGCTGGGCCTGTTTCTACAGTTCCTAAATCTTCCACTCTAGTATTATCCTCGACTAACTCATCCTCTCTCCTCCCTGAATCATCTGTGATGCAAATGAACAGATACAGCACATAACGCATTGCAAATCATCTTCAAACAACTAATTCATCAAGTGCTACATATTTCAAATTGTAGACCAATACCATTGAAGAAAATGTATTGGGAAGAGCAGATCAGTGGGATTGCCCTAAGATCTATCATGATTCTTGAATTTTCATGTACATTACCATAAAGATAAATAATTTATATTTTTTTACATAAATAGTCAAAATGATGTATAAGATCCTAAGTTAAAGCAATACATGAATGACTTTAATCTAAGTTCATTGACACACTATGGCATCGAACTGTATATAATTCTCATTATCTCTATGACAATAATTCATCTGTCAAAATCCTTTCATTAGGATCATTAGGAGCATTGGGATAAACAATGTTTCACTTTTAACTTTAAAGTAAAGTGACTGATTAATTGTTACCAGTTTCCATGCCTGATTCTGGCACAGCTGCTGCTGCTGCTCCTCAGTCTGTTGCTCATCTTTGCTACTCTCTACAAAACCATTTACTACAAACTAATATCACAAAACAAGTCACACATACATTTTATGCTACTGCTTATTGGTTATCCTTAGCGAAAACAACACCTGTTAAACAAGAAAACTACACTCCGAACGGGACTCGAATAGTGGTCTCTAGCGTGAGAGGCAAGTGCACTAACAAGGAGCTACCAAGTTGCATCAATTTCTGTGAGGAGGTTAGAGGCTACAACATATATTGGCAGTCGGTAGTGGACCTTTTGATGTTTTGTCCGGTTTCATATTTGTCAGTCAACTTTTCAAAATACATTCGGGGCTACACTCAAAACATTCGGGGCTGAATCCCCGGCAAAATCGGCTGCCGCTGCCTCTGGACACCATGCATAATCAAATAGCCAGGTGAAGGTAGGACGTCAGAAGAGGAAGTGACATAGATGTTTTCTGGTTCATTAGAGCGTCTAATAAGTCAGCTACACTACAGGCACAGCAACATGAAAATCTTTACAGCCACATACATTTCTTACATTCTTAACATGATGATTTTGGTGCAGATCAGATGTACATTATCTGTTGTGTTTATGGTAATGTCCGGATCACAGAAGACGACACTATTTGCTCCTGGATTGTTCTTACTAATCTAACTCTCCTCAGTCTAACATTTAGACCGAGGAGAAATGTCATGAATAAATATATGAATAAAGAAATGATATGGTTTGTCAATATCTTCCAAGCAATCATTTTACCTATACCCAATCACCTATTTTATAGGTTTGTTGTCTGTGTACTTGAACAGTTCGGCATCAGTCACTGCAGCTTTTAATTGCTTCAGGCTGCATATTCAATAAAAGTCATTTATCCACATGAAATCAGTAAAAAAAGCTGTGATAAGAACTCGATTATGACTTAAATATATATGCAGTAGATAATGTGTAATTTGTAATGTGTACAGTCCATGTAAGATCATGAGAACATTTTGTATTTTTGTTTTATTAAAGAAAGACATTTATTGCTACCAATGGCAGATTTAGGCATGGGCGACACGGGCAGCCGCCCAGGGCGTCATCTTGCCAGGATGCCAACACTGTTTTTCATGCATCATCAGCCCATATCAATGTATGTGGTTACAGATAAATTATACATATATAGAACATTGAAATCGCTCACAGAAACTTTTAACTTCTCCATCTTTCCTGCATTCGATTTTGTGAGTAATGAAAGCTCATTATACTGCTCTGCATTTGAGTCGTGCCATTTCTTCTACCACTCCTGACAGTCCCCAATGGAATTTGCAATCCTGAAATTGTTTTACTTTTTAAAAGAGCAATTTACCGGAGACCAGTGCTTTCATCCCACGACAGAAAGCTTAAGCATAAAGTATATTTTGATTTTGATGCAAATGCTCAGTGTCTGCGTACAGTACAAAGCAATCCCGTCAAAGTATAGTCCATTTGATGTGTACGCATACACAGGCAGTTGGCGCATGTGAACTATGATAGTACGAGACACCAGACTATTTCTCTGCAGGTGTTTAGACCCATAAATATGTCTTTATATTCTTTCAGACTCTAGTTATCAATTGCAGGTATCTCCTGACCTCCTCACACGCACGCTCTTGATGTGCAAATCCACTGTTGTTGTCTCCTGTTATTTACCGGCAATTACATCTTCTAGTTCTTCTTCGTGACAACAACAGTGTTGCCACGTTTTGGACACACACAAATTGGTGAAAATAATTCCAGACACAAGCATATTCTGCACATTCAAAGACACACATTTACAAAAATCGAGATTTGTGTGTTCAGTGCTTGCACTCTCTGCTGATGACAAGATTTTCATCACGCATCCTGTCCCGAAGTATATTTTGGGCTTTAGAGGTGAAAAATCTTCATAATAATATACTGGATTATTTGAATAAACAAGGTATTATTCAACAAGGTTTTTCTTTTTCTAAAGCATTGTCAGTGCATTGGTAATATCTTGTGTTGTGTATTTCTCATCATATTTTTGTCAACAATGTTTGAATTAAAATGGTGTAATTATCCTCATGATGAATTATTAACTGAATCAAACAACTAATTTTGTCAGTAATATCACTGATGAGATTAATAGCCCATTCTGGATGTGTATTCACTGGAAACATAACTCAAAAAACTTTTTTTAAATCATCTGACAATTGAAAAGCTTGGTGCAAAGGTAGGATTGAACTATTTAATTATTGTCCAGCTGTGCAGTGATATTTAGTTGTGTTGAATATTGGTGTTTAGCGATATTAAAGAATCAATCTTGAACATTTTTAGCCATTGATGTGCACATGTTACTGACGTATAACGTAGGCTCTATTGTTCAATAACAGACAGAAATGTTAAACCAATACAAAACATTTTGTATTTATGTTATTTTGGGTATGTTGTGATATTTTACATTAAGGGATTCATTTTACATTTTTGTTACTTTTAAAGTTTGATGCACAATAAACATCCGAAACCAGGAAATTGCTGCCTCTGGAGAATGTATGTAGGAAGGGACCAAGGCACATCCATTTCCAATGTTCGAGTCACATCCTCTCTACTGTGTTACTTCATCTGATCGATTTCTGAAGGCAGCATAGATGCTTCGCTGCCTATGAAATCCCACAACCCTGTACATGTGGATCAACAGCGGTTGAGTTGAAGAAAAAAATGCCGGCCAAAGTGACAATGACACTGCTCACTGATGGTGATTTGCCCTTAAAAAACGCAGTGGTAAAAAAAAAATGTTTTGGACCTTTTGAGTTCAGATCACCATTCACTTGCATTGTGAGATATTCTTATAAAAAAATAATTTGTGTTCAGCAGAAGAAAGAAAGTTATATAAATCTGGGATGGCATGAAGGTGAGTAAATTGTAAGAGCATTTTTGTTTTTGTGTCAACTATCCCTTTAAGCGTTTTCCGGTTCAGAATGTCACCTACGAGTTGCTGTTGTATGACGTCACGCAAACATGGCGGCGCTCTGGGAGATTTGCAGGAGATACTGAGTTCTGATCAGTATTCCCTTTTAAAGAAATTGTTGCACAAATGAGCAAAATAAATGCTTCAATGTTTCCATATTGGATTAGGTTTAACACACGTTTACAGATACGCAAAAAAATGCAAACCATCTTCTCTATTGATACCCATAAACCTGCAGAAACTTCTGGCGTTGTTGTTTTGTTTGTTTCTACATTATTCGAGTATCGGACAATATATTGAAAACCGGATCAAGTAGAAATATCCAGCATCCGACATTGAATAATACTAGCGAACTACATACACGGGCATTAGAGAATAAACAGTTAAGGAAATAAATCTGTAAGTTTGAATTCATGTTTATAAATGTCACCAATATTCTCATCATCCTAAACGAAGACTTGTTTCAACACGAACAGGAATAACACCAGGTGTTTCAACTGAGATCTGCGGGATAAAATATTGTAAAATGATGTTTATTAAAGAAGAGAGTGAGGACATGAGTGATCCAGAATCATGCAGTTCAAATGTCATGAAAAATGAAGATACTGAGGAACAAAGAGGTTTGTGTCCATTCTTCATTATTTATTATTGTCTGTTCATAAAGATTAAAGAAACAAAACTTCAAGCAGTTCAACACATTTGATGGCTGTCATTCATTATCAATTAATATTTAATCAGATAAAAACATCAAATAATACACATTTGGTTTCTGTAGTTATTTATTGATTCACAGGAGCTGTTAAATAATTTAATCAAAGTAAAAACGCAAAGAATAAACTTTAAAAATAAAACAATTTTTTTTTGCTGTTTAGATCACATTAAAATAGATACTCTGCTGTAACATTTGGGGTCAATTTTAGTGCAATAATTTTAAGATTTGTCCTTTGAAATGAAAGACCATGTTGTGTTTTCATTTTAGATCTGATGGAGGTGAACGAGGAAAATCAAGAACTAAATGAAGTTGAAGAGAAACACCATCCGGATCAGACACTTCATGATTTCATAACAGGTGAAGAATCATTTATTGTGTCACCGCTTGCGGGTGAAGTCTCCATTCTTCATACGGTAAATCCGCTCACATCTTTATTATGTTTGGGACATGCCTCGCGAGTACTGAATAAGCGTGTCCTGCTCACTTTCACTCCATGAAACACATAATAGATTTTGTAGACTCTTTTCGCTCACAAAATTAACTTTTGTGAGACAAGCTCTTCTTCTGAGGTAAATTCACAGCATTTCTTCTTCCAAATAAGTAACTGTACCCTCTTGTTGGTTTCATATGGATTACACAATCAAAGAATATTTGTTTTTGATTTAAATGGTTCATTTAAAAGTAGACAAGCTTTCTATAGACATATTTCTCATGTCTGCGAGGCAAGTATACGCTGAGTTTCGGTTCATTTTCGTGACACGCTCCAGACAGAAGTTCACAGAGATGGAGATGGCAGAAAGCGCATCCTGTATGATTTCTTTATTTTACAAAACCTCAATGTTTTGCTGTTATTGTGAGTGTACACAAATAAAAGTAAACCATTTATAGTTTTGAATGCTGTCTTACTCTTATCAGTTTGACCAAAATTGGAGTATTTCTTTCTGCTATTATAAGGGAAAAAGTCAGGTGATCACACTGGTGCCTCCAGTGACCACAGAGGATTGACTATGTTATCAATATAAAAAAACAACTCAAACAGGAGCAATTCAATTATTGAATTTTGGGGGCATTTCCGACCCGGCACGAAGCTATTTTGAGCCAACACCTGATTAGCTTGCTTGCTGTTTAGCTTTATGGAAGGCTATTGCCTAAGTTCTGCTGGCTCTATGGAGATTTTTTTTTATAGTGGTTTAATTTCCCAACAGCGTTTACATCCCATGTGTTCAACAGTCCTGCTATATACACAATGGTGGCCAAAAGTTTGTAATAAGTTCCATTTCCAGCAGCCATAACTCCAACACCTTATCCTTGAGGTATAATGCAAAATTGGTCATTTGGTACTAGAAAGAGATGTGGAAGTACAACTAAAAAAGAGGATAAGTACATCAGAGATCTAGTTTGAGAAATAGACTCCTCACACGTCCTCAGCTGACAGCTTCATTGAATTGTACCCACTCAACACCAGTTTCATGTACAACAGTAAAGAGAAGACTCGGGGGTGCAGGCCTTATGGGAAGAATTGCAAAGAAAAAGCCACTTTTGAAACAGAAAAAGAAAAGGTTAAAGTGGGCAAAGAAACACAGACATTGGACAACAGATAATTGGAAAAGAGTGTTATGGATCTTAACCCCATTGAGCTTTTGTGGGATCAGCGAGACTGTACGGTGTGTGAGAAGTGCCCGGCAAGACAGCCACATCTATGGCAAGTGCTACAGGAAGTGTGGGGTGAAATGTCACCTGAGTATCTGGACAAACTGACAGTTAGAATGCCAAGGATATGCAAAGCTGTTATTGTTGCACATGGAGGATTTGTTTTTATTATACTTTTTTTCTTTCTTCAAATTTTAATAGCAATTCTTCTTAAAAAGTTATTAATATCCTGACTGATACATTGTGATCAGTTGAATGCCACTTTGGTGAATAAAAGTTCCAATTTCTTTCCATAAGAGCAAAATCTGTACATTATTCCAAACTTTGGCCGCCAGTGTATAAGTGTGGTTAATATGTGTTTGCAAAATTTCAGGCCTGTTATTATGCAATTTGAGATGAGTAAAGAGCACTTCTGCACCGGATCTGACTGGTGTCTTTATATTAAAGAGTAACTGAATGCATTACATAAAAAGATGAATCATGATTAACTGTTTTAGTTTAAGTTGTACAGTCTCGTTTAAAGGTTTTACGAAGCAACACCAAATACCCTTTGGAACCTGCTTAAGTGCTTCAGAAAAGTTTTTTATTAAATGGAGAAAAGAGTTTATTAAAGAGGAGTTGAAAGAAGAGAGTGAAGACATCAGTATTTCAGAACCATTCAGACTGAAGAATGAAGATACTGAGGAACAAAGAGGTTGGTGTTCATTCTTGACTTTTCTTTAATGAATGCTGAGAAAGTTAACAAACCTTCAGGCAGTTCACCAGATTTGGTCGGTTTTGTTATAAAATCATACAAGCTTTAAAACTGTTAAACTACAGAAACATAGACAAAATAACTTAAAGCAGGGAGACTTAACTGAACTCTAGTGACCCATTAGCAGCTTCTTCTTACACTGAAGAACTGAAAAACTGTTGACCTGCTTGGATCTGATCTGAATATTTTTCCTCAACAAATATGACACAATGCAAATACTGAATGTTATCCATGGTAGCTGTGTAACCAAACATTTCTGTAGGATTCTATTCCTCTTTACAGAGCTATTTTAGTTTAGTAATATTCTTCTTGGGAGACCATTTATGATGGTAAATAGTGCTTACGCATGATCTGCATCCAAAGAGGACCATGCAAGAGCACTATTCACCATCATAAATGGTCTCCCAAAGACCTGGAAACTACCGGTGGACAGACCAAGAACAACGTGGACAAGAGTTATCGAATATGCCCCACTTAATTTCAGTCTCCACTGCCTGGAAGCAAGCTCAGGACAGAGAGAGTTTGCATTGACAGTAGAAAAGGCAACGCTCCATTAGCGGGCATGCTGATGATGATGAATATTTTTCAGATATCTGGTGTGAATCACTCTCTCAAGGGATTTCCACTTGAATCCCATCAGCGTTGCCGAATAAATCAAGCTCAATGGAGTCCAATGCCAGCTTTAACATTTACTCGCACCAGCTTTAGCTTTTAAGCATTGTAATGATGGGCTAAAATTTCAAACAATTTCAGCATTGACCCTGTTGCAGATAACCTTTCCAGTCATCAGCCAATGAATACTGGACAATTCAGATTAGGGAAGTACATTTTCAGACATTTCATAATTGATCATCGTGGAAATTAACAATCAATTAATCTATTAATCGTTAACATTAATATCAGAAAACACATGTGGGTGACTCCAAATAATATATGCGTTTTGCATACTGTCATTTAAATAAAATTTAAATTGATACACTTAAGAAATGCAAGTATTGGCATTTTCCTCTGAAAAGTATTCTTATTTCAGTGGATTTATAAATTTAGGCTATGTTTAGTTCAAATTTGGGAATTGTTTAATTACTGTTAATAAAATACTGTTAATAGTAACTTTTATCTTAATATACTTAAGGTATATAATTTGTATACATGTTTGAGTTCAATAAAAATTCAAGTTTTGGATCTTTGGACATTTTTTTTTATTATTAGAAATTAATTCAAATCATAACAAACTGCGTTAACACTGGTGATCGTGTGATGTCAGTTGAATGTACGTTTGTGATTTCCCAGTGATCGCTGACGTAATTGTAGGTTGGGATGAAACAAGGAGATCAACAGTGCTTGTTTTCATGTTGTACTTGAACACACTATCATGGTATGTGCAGAAAAGATTAATGTTAATTTATAGATAAACATTGTTTACATTAAGCTGCTTCCTCTCTGATATGTGCTACATCTCTTCTGTGATTTGGATAAGTGACATGCAGAGCGCAAGCACCCTCTAGCGGCGGGTGACTGTATAGACGGCCTTATCAACGTCTGATTACTTCGCATTTGTCCTGAAACATATTAATCATTGATTGATAAGCTAAATCGATCAAATTATTAATGACAATTAATCGATTTTCAATGAATCATTAACATGCCTAATTCAGGAGGTTACGTGGCACCATGCGAGGGTCAGACGTGTGAACGGCGAGCTCTGCACACTTTGCTGGTTTTAATACTTTTATGTCATAAACCGGTGATATTCGATACACTCTGATTCATAACTGTAATAGGAAGACAATATGTCAAAGAATTGAAAATCCTCGATCTCCGGAGACATTAAAAGACACTTACATGCTCAAGCTGAAGGCTCTCCTGAGGCCTTAAGCTCAGGACTCAATTTGGATGGTGCGGTGGAAAAGATTCTGTCGAGCATGACGCAATGCTGACTGGGGTCGTAGCTTTGAGGATCTTGTTGTAATACGCTGATCGATCACTGCCATGGAGATGGAAATTTACTGAGGTGGTTACAAGAGTCTGAGATGTTGCGAAATGAATCGATTATCTGGAGTCATCGGAGAAGGAATTAGCTGCTTATCCGCTAGCGATCAAGGTGGACTTGGAACGCATTTTGGGTAAAGTTGGAAGACTTTGAGAATCATAACTGGCGAAACAACGTTTGAATTGTTTGAATTCCTGAGCGAGCAGAGAGTCCGAATATGGTGGATTTTCTGGACAAGCTCTTTCCGAGGCCATAAGCTGGAAATCGAGCAAGCTCACAGTGTTCCAGCTTGGAGTTCCGCTGAGGGAGACAGGCCCAGTTCAATTCTGGCCTAATTTCTGAGATCCGATAAAGATCTTGTGTTATGCGGAGGTGAGGAAAGCTTTATTGAAAGAACCACAGCATTTTCTTGTTCCCAGACTTTGCGAATTTGACATGAGAGAAACGTGATTGATTCAAGTAATGCAAGAAACTCTTACATCAACGGAAGGTTGGTTTTGCACTGATGTTCCTGGCCACATTGAGAATAGATACTAAGGATGGCCTCAAAATATTTACATGCCCACAGCAAGCATTGTTCTTCATAAAGTCAATGGAAGTAGTAAGTCATTGTGTGGCGCTCGCTTTGCAACCGAGTGGACCTGACTCACTGAACATTCACTGTTTGAGGAAAGTGTTTTATTTTTTTTTTGTGCTGGTTCCAATTAGTGGCTGGAGTTTGATTTGTGCAGTATTTTTTTGCAGGACATTGAAAGGATTAAGTAAAAAATCCATAGCACGAGAATTTGTGGAGGGAATATTAAAAATGCTACGGCAGAGCTAAAGCAGAAAATGTCATCTGATGGCATCAGGGAACTGACCCGACTGAAATACAGATTGTGACAAAGGGAGGTATGTAACTTTCAGTTCAAAGAACCAAACAATGGGTTTTGTGTTCAAGATGATTTTATTCACCGTTTTGTCTCACACATGTCTCGAGTGAAAGGTGCACAATTCATTGCGACTCATGTTTGTCGGTCTTAGCCTTTTGTGCCTGTAAATGAGAAAAGGTGAATGTAAATTATATAAATAATGAGCTGTTTGTTAATGGTGAATCTTTGTCTTACCTTCTTCCTGGAACTTCCTAATAGGAGGGGCTCGCCAACAGGAAGCCTGATTTATACCTTCCCAAAGGAGGAGGAGTTCAAGTATTGAAAATGTTGAATGTTATTACATTGAATGCATGTTTTTTAAGATTCTCGTTGGTTTTCATGATGAAAATAGAGCTTGATAACAAAGATGCTAATATTCATGTTTGAATGTTGATGTTAAATATGATCTTATAAATAAGATATGTAGATTGTATTTGAGACAGCCTTGCCATTGGTATGTTTGAATTTGAGGGGAGGAGCCTCAACTATAAAGAGTCTAATTGTTTGGACAAAAAGGTAGAAGAGAACGAAGGGTGACCCTTGGGCCAGTAGCCAACGTGTTTGATGTTTCTCATGTAAATATAATTTTGTTATGTTTTTTTTTTTTTTAATTCCCTGTATTGGATTTTTGGTGGATGGAACCCTGTTACACTGTTTGGAGCATGCCCTGACAAGAATTCAGAGCAAGACAGTCATACTTTGATTTGGGGGACAAAGCAGGGAAGCTTTTGGCTAGATATATAAAGCAGAAAAAAAAAGCAGAAAGAGTTTTTTCTACCATTCCCTCAGTGAAATCTGCTAGTGGTGAAATTTTAAAAAATGTTTTTGATTGCAGGTGGGTGTCTCTTTAAGATCAAGCCTATACAATCTAGAGGGGGTCCAATAAAATCGATGTATACATCTTGAATTGCATAAGGTGCACCCTTGCATCTTTAGATGCGGACTAGAATCTTAGCCCACTCTCCCTCCTCCAATATCAAGTTTAAACCTTTCTCCCATGACCTCTTGAGATAAGTTGAAGCTCCATCCCCCAGACTCTGAATTAGCAGGGAGTAATACACTGATGCCTCATGACCTTTTCAAAAGCAATAATCACCACTCCCAGAGTATCTGCTGCTTTAGTGGGGTTTAGGCTACTCCCAAAAGTAGTACAGTACTGTAAAAATTTTCTCAACACTCCACTCTCATATAGGTCACTGAGTGTAGTAACCTCCCTCACAATCCACTCTGGCCAGCAAAAAGGGGACTTATCAATACATAATTTGGGGTTAAGCCATAAACTCAAGGGGGCAACATTTAATTAATGTCCGAATTAAACACACTTCTCTCTCTCTCTCTCTCTCTCTCTCTCTCTCTCTCTCTCTCTCTCTGCCTCTCTCTCTTCTGGTGGTGTGGCCGCTTATATGCCGCTCTCCCCATGCTCACGGGAATTAGAGACAGGTGATTGACATAATATAGCTCAGGTGTAAGTGCCCTTACTGCTTTCTCTGTCTCTGGACGGATGCTTGACCATGCTCCCACAGCCACATATCTGTATTTCAATTGGGTCAATTCTCTGAGGCCATCAGACGGCGCTTCAGCTCTGCATCTGCATTTCTAATATTCCCTTCCAACTCCACGAGTTCTCGTGCTATGGATTTTTTGATGAATGAGGCTTACTGTATGATCCGGTCACTAAGAACCACCTTAAGTGCCTCACAAGCCATGCACACAGAGGATACTGAGGACCAGTTGGTCTATATATAAACATTGATTTCAGTCTTTAACATTTGTTAAAATTCAGGATTTGGCAAAGAGATACATTGTGGCAACTATATGATTTCTTTTTCTCTGTATGTGGCAATACCTCTAAACTCACCAGGGGGTGATCTGAGACTAAGATGTTTCCAATTGAGCAGGCAAAGAAAGAAGAAATGAGGGACTTAGAAATAAAAATATATATATTCTAGAATAAATCTTTTGGACTGATTAAAAAAAAAATTATAGTCCTTACCAGATGGGTTCAAAAGTCTCCAAATGTCTGTAAGACCAAGATATTTAAACATCCTTTGAAAATGTTGCTCTAGGAGGCTACACACTTTTGCTTCACTATGATCAAGGACTGAGTACATCAATAGATTAAAGTCTCCTCCCAGTATTATATCATGAGGGGTACTAGCGACGCACAACATCCCTACCAAGATCCATAAAAAGCCCTGATCATCAGCATTAGGTGCATAAATATTAGCCAAAATTAACCTTTAAACCCCGAATTTCTACTTAAACAATAATGACTCTTCCTAATTTATCTTTAATCTGTTTGAAACATTTGAATTGTCGATGTTTATTTATCAATGTAATGACTCCCCTGCTTTTACTTGAGCCAGCACTAAAGAAAACATGTCAACTACATATCTTTACGAAATATTCAGCTTCCTGCAGGGAAAAATGCATTTCCTGAAGAAAAAATATATATCATATTTCTTACATTTAAGAAAAGAGATAACCTTCCTTCCTTTTATGGGGTGCCCCAACCCATTCATATTCAACGTGGATAGAGACAATCCACTCTTTTGACATTTCACATTTTGACATATTAAAAAAATTGATTGTGTTTCAAAAATTAAAATATAAAGACCACATTCCCATTAGTGCA
Organism: Xyrauchen texanus; assembly: GCF_025860055.1. Taxonomy (NCBI): domain Eukaryota; kingdom Metazoa; phylum Chordata; class Actinopteri; order Cypriniformes; family Catostomidae; genus Xyrauchen; species Xyrauchen texanus. Next base: position 45,235,627 of record NC_068281.1, on the reverse strand, counting down.
ACAAACAACCCCCAAAATTCCCCCGGAAAAAAAAAAAAACATGTGCATTAACCCTGCGTGCAACAGCACCAATCAGCGTCCAGCATTCTAATCTCAAACAGTTCATGTACCCCTACGAGATTCCCCACGACAACTTTGCCATCTGATTGCTCAAGTCTGGTGCTTCTATACATAATATAAATTTTGTGAGACAGAATTACACAGCAAAAAATTGTCTATAAAACAAACTCCAGCCAATAAACACAAAAAACATGTAGATTCATCCTAGCGGAACCAGCAAAAGAGAAAAATGGGCATATGCACCAAAAACATTCAGATGTGTCCACAAGCTGTCTCGAAGAAATTATATTACACAAAACAAACTCCAGCCACTAGGTGGAACCAGCACAAAAAGAAACAATAAAGGCGCCCAGCCAGTGAGTCAGGCTCACAAAGCAGCAACATGAAAATCATCAAACAGCTTACTCCAATGTTTTTATGAAAGACAGAGCTTGCTGTGGGCATGTAAATTCTCTACATCCACCCTTATTATCTATTCTCAGTTTGGCCGGAAACATCAGTGCAAAAGCGAACTTCCATTGATGTAATCGAATCTTGCATTCCCTGAATCAATCACGTTTCTCTCTTGTCAAATTCTCAAAGTCTGGGAACAAGAACATGCTATGGTTTTTTCCAAGAAAGCTTTTCTTTACTCCTCGCCTCACGTAACACAAGATATTTATCGGATGATCTCAGAAATTTGGCCAGAATTAATCGGGGCCTGTCTCCAACTCGGAATCCTGTGAGCTCGCTCGATTTCTAGCTTATGGCCTGTAATATCGAACAGACTCGGGAAGAGTTTATCTAGGAATTACACCATTTCTCAGCCTCCTTCATTCTCAGGAATTCCAACAATTCGGATGTTTCACCGATTACGATTCTCCAAATCCTCCAGTTTTGCCCAAATGCGCTGCAAATCCACATTGTTTGCTAGCGCGTTAGCAGCTAATTCCCTCTCCAATGACTCCAGATTATCGATCCGTTTCTCAGCATCCCCTATTCTTGTAACCAACCCAGCAAATTTTGTCTCCATGGCCGTAATCAATTGACTTTTTACAGAAAGATCCTCCAAGTCCGCCACGACCTTCGCCAGCATTACGGACATACTGGACAGCTGATGCTGGATTTCTCCCACCTCACTGTCCAAACTGAGTTCCTGGTCTGCGGCCCTGTCATGGGTGTCAGCTTGAGCACATATGTATCCTTTAATGTCTCTAGAGCCCAAGGATTTTTAATTCTTTGATAATTCATATTGTCTTCATAGAACAGTTATAAATCAGGATGTATCGAATCTCACTGGTTTATGACACAAATAGTTCTACTACTTCTACTAGCAAAGTGCTCACCATTCACATATCCAACCCTCGAATGATGCCACAGGACTCCCTGTGTTTGTTATTTACTATATTAAATTGTGTGGCATATCGGCATTGTATCGGCCTATTGGCCATCCTGCTCTCTGGGTATCGGCACTGGCCATTAAAAAACCCATATCTGTCGATCACTACATTATAGGGCATGGAGTGTAGATTGAGTTTTTTTTTTAATTTAGCATAATGCTGCAACATAACAAAATTTGAAGAAAAAAAAGATGCAGGGGTCTGAATACTTTCTGAATGCACTGTATGTGAGCAAGATATTGACGAACTCAAATTAGTTGCTCACAGTGGACACACTAGGACTGGGTGATATATATCTATTGTAACAACGGTATAACGTTAGTCATTATGTGTCAGCCGGTAGAGATTTTGCTGTACAGTGAATATCGCACAAGGTAAATATGTGTGACATAGGTGAGGCTTAAGGCCTGTTCACACCAAATAAATTTTTTTGTGCGATTGTTTGTTCCAAAACGAGCTTTTGAATGTTAACAATTAATTCCTATAGTGCTATTCCACATTGGGTCCGACAAATTGCCCACAGACAATCCAAAGTTTTTTTACGGGGAGTGCGATGAAAACCGACTTACCAATGATATGAGAGTTTTTTGTCATTTTTCCAGGGTCTTGCAGCTGCACAATCCAGTTCATTGGTGGCCCTAATCAACTGGCAAACACTGGCATTGGGTGTGCAACTCATAAATTATATCTCAAAAAATAAATAGTTGCAGTTCATGAATCCTTTGTAATGCAAAACCCAGACTTTTTTGAAAGCCTGCTTATGGTGTTTGCCTTAATGTACATTATGCAATATATCCCTATGCCAGTTATATTATAATGGCATTGAAGATGGCAGCAAAGTTTGGCAATTTATTTGCACTAAGCTTGAAGTAAAATCCTATGTAAATGGTTTCATGCAATATTTTACTGTAGACTAACCAATTGCAGAACCATGCTGCTTTTTTATTGCAAGGATTATATAATTAAAGGCTTAGTTCACCCAAAAATGAAAATTATCCCATAATTTACTTACCCTCAAGCCATCCTAGGTGTATATGGCTTTCTTCTTTCAGCCAAACACAATCAGAGTTATATAAAAAAATATCCTGGCCCTTCCAAGCTTTATAATGGGAATGAATGGTACATTAGATTTTGAAGCCCCAAAAAAGCTCATCCATTCATCAAAAAAGTAATCCATACAGCTCCAGGGGGTTAATAAAGGCCTTCTGAAGCGAAGCCATGTGTTTTTGTAAAATAAATTTCCCTATTTATAACTTTACAAACTATAATCACTGGCTACCGGTAATGGCCGTCTGCACATTCACAAGAGAGTCGAGTTCCGGCGTATGACGTAGGCGTAGCGTAAGCTCCGGTGAGAAGTGACAAACGCGGAAGCGCACGTTGTTTACAGCAAAGGAAATTGGCGAAAAGAAGTGAGTTGTTTTAGCTATACTGTAGATTTGTATTAGTCTTAAAATGGTGTGTTCGTGCAGTAATTCTAATCGTCCATTCATGGCAGCAAACACTCTCCGCCTCTGTTGGCATTACCTCGCATTTCCTGCATGAGCAACACCACGTTTCCCGTACTCTTCGTCTTCCAGATTCTTTTTTTTGTGCCGCTGCTGCAGCCTCCTCAATCTCCTGGATGGTGTACTCCGGTTAAAACAAATAGGGCTGGGCAAAAACCTCAATCTCCTCCTCTCTTATATCGAAATCTTCTGACATTTTTCTTTAAAAATCCTCGTTGTTGTCTTCTAATTCGTGACTGGCATTTTGTTTTGCTCTATCCTCTGCGCTTCCACGTTCTTCACTTCCCACAGAAGGTACAATTCACTCCCATTATAAAGCTTGGAAGAGTTTAGAATAACAAAGAGTTTTGTTATTTTTAAAATGCATCATATTTTACACTATACATGTAATTGTTAATCTACATTATTCCACGTGTGTGAATAGACACTCCGTCTAACTCGTCCCTCGAAGTTTGTCTCGCAAAATTGTCATGAATTTGGTGTGAACTGGACTTAACAGTGTGCTGTGCTCCACCTGCTGAGAATGAGAGTGACTAATAAACATGGAGAAAGATAAACACCTTGAATGGGACAAATCAAACACAGGAGGAGGAACTTATTAAAAGAGGTATAACATCAGTGGCTGCACTACAAATATTCATAATTATAATCATTATATTTTATAGATATAAATCAATTTTAATCCACCATTATTATTTTCTTTTTCATCTGTCAAAATGATGGACAGCAGTATGGAATTATCAGAAGAAATGTGAAGAAAATCCTTCTTGAATAAAACCTTATTTTTATACAATGCCAGTATTTTGAGCTGAAACGGCTGAACATCATTAAACTGAAGCATGCAACTAACGGGGCAATCCTCTAACTCAAATGTATCCTTTATATGACATTACAACTTTCATCTGCACTGACTATAAATCGAATGCACATCTGAATGTGTTGCATGCATTTATGCGTGCAACATGAACTAAGTTGCATGCTGGATGCTTAAGTCATTGTGATTAGGCCATTTGAAGTAACTATGTACTATGTAGCACAAAATTCTGAAGTCTGTCAAATATGAAAACTTAATAGTTGATGAAAAATGAATTATCTAATACTTCACTTCATTCTTATGCTGATATTTCAGGAATTTATCTCAGTTTTTCGAAAGGTTTTAAATAAGTTGATACATTTACATGCACATCTCCACCAGTGTAATGCTTAGACCCCATTTTGACCTGCATTTAGCCTTGACCACATGTATCACCGAAAGGCAACTTAATACGAGGTGTAAATGGGGTCAAATATCACATAAAAATTAATCTTTGATTTCTGTTTGTGCTATTTGTTTGCAGTTTACTTTTATTTAAATTTTTTCACAGTTATTCCTCTTGTATTAACCCATGACTGTGTTCTTTTTAGAGCTGATGAAAGAGAAAGAGGAAAGTGAGGAACTGAAGGAAGAGGAAAAACATCAGTCTCAGAAACCTGATGATTTCATAACTGGAGAAAAATCTTTTAGTAGCCCACAGACTGAAAAGAAACGCTCAAGAAAAAGAACTCAAAAAAGAAAAGACCAAAAATCTTACAAATGCCCTCAGTGTGAAAAGAGTTTCACACATAAAGGAAACTTAAAAAGCCACATGAGAATTCACACTGGAGAAAAGCCTTTCACATGTCATCAGTGTGGAAAAAGTTTCAAACGTAAAGAAATTCTTATCAAGCACATGAGAGTTCACACTGGAGAAAAGCCTTTCACCTGCTCTCATTGTATGAAGAGTTTTGCAGATAAAAGCAACCTTTTTATTCATCTAAGAATTCACACTGGAGAGAAGCCTTTCATCTGCTATCAGTGTGGAAAGTGTTTTGCACACAAAGAAGTTCTTAAGCGTCACATGAGAATTCACACTGGAGAAAAGCCTTACACATGCTCTCAGTGTGGAAAGAGTTTCAGAGAGGCACGTAATCTCAAAAATCATCTGTCCTTGCATTCTGGAGAAAAGTCATATAGCTGTGATCAGTGCGACAAAACATTTTCTTCAGCATCAGTCTTAAGAAAACACCGGAAGATTCATCCAGTTGAGAGGCCGTACATGTGTTCTCTTTGTGGAAAGTGTTTTTCACATCTGAACAATTTAAAAGAGCACCAGAGAAAACACACTGGTGTGAGGGATCATGTGTGCTCTGAGTGTGGTAAAGCTTTTTACAGAGCTTATGACTTGAAACGTCACAAAAGAATTCACAGTGGAGAAAAACCTTACAAGTGTTCATATTGTGAAAAGAGTTTCAGTCAGTCAGGAGTCCTAATAAAACATGAGGGAATGCATGCTGGAGAGAAGCAGTACCACTGCACTTCATGTGGGAAGAGTTTCATCCAATCAGGCTCTCTACAGACTCATAGAAAAAGCATTATCCAGGGTTGTCACAGTGAGCAAAGTTCATCTCTATTTGCTATGTAAATGGTATGAAATAAAAAAAAAATCAAGATCAGGTTCTCTCAAAAAAACAATTACAATTAAGTGAGTGAATTTCTACATTACCTGTTGAGCTGATTGAACTGCCATTCTGTGTAAAGGCCGATTTATACTTCTGCGTCAAACCTACACCGTAGTCTGATGTGCACCTCTTCAATAACATGACTACGCTTCACGTCAACACAAACCACAATAACTGTGATTGATCCGCTTTATAACCAGAGAAGCATTTAGACTCGGTTGCATTGTTTTAAATTGTGAGCAGATGCTGTTTTTTATATTCTGGTTATGTTTAATGTAGTTACAAAGTGAAAACGCAGAGAAGACAACTTGTAAAACCCACTTTTTTTTCTATGGGCTTTTACTCAATATATTTTTGGTATGTGAGTAACACAATTTTTGTTGTATTCTACTCAAGAACTTTCCGATCTTTATGATGATTTGACAGTAAATTTGACAGCGGTGTACATTAATATGATTTCATAATTTATGAAACACTTCTTAAAATGCTTATATGCAAAGTTACGTTTTTAAGCATTAAAACAACATCTATTTTGTGTTGGCCAAGCAAGTAGTTCTTAATGTGATGTTTTTTTCCAGCTCCAAGCATCAAATGTATGCAAAAATATTTATTTTCGGGTAGCGCAGCATTGCAGGATGATTTAAATCACTGAAATGTGAGAATATGCATATTAGGCACTAACCAAATGGGTAGTGAAAATTTATATAAAGTGACTGCTGAGGGGGAGAAAGCCTGAAGGCAAATTTTTAATGGTAATTTTTAATGTTTGCCCTAAAGGAAGTGGTCAAAACCATCGCAACGTAGCCTTTCTTGGGTTTAATAGTCGTTGACCGACAGTGCTTGAAAGTCACCTATACATTCTACTGAAGCCAAGGCGATAAGCAGCGCTGTCTTTAATGAGAGTATGTGTAAACTATCGGTATCCAATGACTCGAAGTGAGTGCTTTTAGCACAAGCGCTAAGTCCCAAACCAGGTCTCAACCGCCTCAAGAATTTTGCACAATATTTGAAGTGGATAGGAGGGAATACTTACATGTGTCCCATTTGTCAGCTAGAGCATCCAGGCCTAGCCAGGGAGTACCACAGGCGACATACTGTTGTCTCCTGTGATGCAAATAGGTCTATTTCAGCTTCCCCAAATTTACATTTATTCATTTGGAAGACGCTTTTATAGAGAGGAAAGTTCTTATCTTCCTGATATTGTAGAGTGTAAATCTAAATGATCTTGCAGTCTTTGAGATGTGGTCTGTGAAATTTAGCTTGTTATCGATGGTTACCCCAAGATTTCTGACAGTTTTGGAAGGCGATACTGTAGTTATCCAGCTGCATGGTGATGTTGTGTTCAACAGCAGGGTTGGCTGGAAAGACAAGGTGTTCTGTTTTGGCTGGGTTGAGTTGCAGGTGGTGTTCCTTCATCCAGGCCGAGATGTCTGCCAGACAGGCAGCGATTCAAGCAGTCACTGTGGTGTTGTTGGGCTGGAAAGACAAGTAGAATTGTGTGTCATCAGCGTAGCAGTGGTAAGAGAAACCATGTGACTGAATGATGGGTCCCAGTGATGTTTTGTATATGGAGAAGAGAAGTTGCCCAAGCACTGATTCCTGTGGTACCACGGTAAGTAACTGATGTGGCTTGGATACCTCACCTCTCCAGGCTACCTTGAAGGACCTATCTGAGAGATAGGAGTTCAACCAGTCAAGCACAGTTCCTCTGATGCCCAGAGTAGAGAGGGTGGAGAGAAAGATCTGATGGCTGACTGTGTCAAAGGCTGCAGAAAGGTCCAGCAGAATCAGAACGGATGATCTGGATTCCGCTTTCGCCTGTCTCAGCGTCTCCTTGACAGACAGCAGGGCAGTCTCGGTTGAGGTTCCACTTTTGAAGCCTGACTGATTGTCATCCAGCAGCTTGTTCTGTGAGAGATAGGCAGATATCTGATTGAAAACTGCCCTTTCAAGTGTTTTTTCCATGAATGGGATGAGAGAGACTGGTCTGTAGTTTTCTATCTGTGTGGGGTTAAGTGCAGGTTTTTTCAGCAGTGGGGTTACTCGAGCCTGCTTAAATGTAGTGGGAAAAGTGCCTGTAAGTAGAGATTTGTTAATTATGTGTGTAAGTGCAGGTAGGATGGACGGAGAGATGGCCGGATCTTTAGATTTCCGCCATCTCCTATCAGCTGCTCTGAGATCAGACTGATGTTCACGAAGAACGTCAGACAGCCAGGGGCTGGGTGGTGTAGTACGTGCTGGTCTAGAGGAGAGAGTACAGATGTTGTCTAGACAGGTTGTTAAAGTAGAGTTAAGTGTGTCTGTGGCAGTGTTTACATCAAGTGTGGAAAATACATTTATTGTGGGAAGAGAGGTAGAGACATCAGTGGAAAGGCGAGAGGGTGAGAGGTTACGGCAAAAGGAAACCAAAGGTGGAGTCTGTTTTTAATATGGAGAATCATGTTGAATTGAACAAAGTAGTGATCAGAGACATGTAAAGGTGTAACAAGAATATTTGAGGTGGTACAGTTATGTGTAAAAATGAGGTCCAACTGGTTGCCCGATCTGTGAGCTGCTGTGGTGTGTAGTCTTTCCAAGTCAAATGAGGCCAGAAGAGTATTCAGTTCAATGGCCTGGGGCTTGTCTTGGTGTATGTTGAAATCGCCACGAACCACAAGTGGCCTGCCATCCTCTGGCAAGGAGGACAGAAGGACATCCAACTCCTCAGAAAGCTGGTCAGCTGACCTGGAGGGTGATAGATGACAACAAACATGTATTTTTGTGGGATGCATTGTAGTAACGGGATGGAATTCAAAAGATGTATTGTTACATAGTGAAGCCTGTGGTGAAAAAGTCCAGTTAATATGAATGAGCAAACCTGTTCCCCCACCCCTACCGGTATGTCGAGGGGTGTGAGAGACGGAGAAGTTGTTGGAGAGAGCAGCAGGTGTTGCTGTATACTCAGGACGTATCCATGTCTCTGTCAGTGCCAGGATGCTGAGGGTGGAATGTGTGGCAAAGGCTGGAATGAATGCAGCTTTGTTCACAGCAGACTGGCAGTTCCAGAGTTCCACTGAGAACGAGTGCGGAGCAGGTGCTGAAGTAGGTTGTGTGGGTTGCGTTTGGTCTTGCAACTGTATCTTGTGAATGGTCTATTACAGATAACAGGGATGTGCTTGAAGGCATGTGTCATTCTTGAACTAGACATGTTAGTATGTTGAAGTAAATAATAAGAGATAAAATAAAAAATACTTAAGTGCTATGTAAAGTGGCTCCTTGTCGGTGTCCTTGCTCGGTGGCCTCGCACATGTAGACTCGCTGGTCTTTACCCAAGTAGGTCTTCATACAAGGAGGGCTTACATGAGGGCTATTGCCGCCGCTTTCACGTCAGCATTCAGTCAAATAAATACACGCTTTAACAAGCCGGTCAGTGGAAAATGCAGGCCACGCCTTAATGCTACTTAATAATACGAATTCCGTACACCGCAAATAAATTATTCTGTGCTTTAGCAATAAATAATACTCTAAAACAAGTGAGGCACTGTTTGCAGACACTAAAACAATGATAGTTTTACACACACTGGATAACCAACTCTAAATCTTGCAGCGAATACTATGGGACAAGTCAAAACAATATATAGCACACACACAAACACACGTTTAAGCGACACGAGTTCAAGAGAGTTAACAATCAGCACCTGATCTAGCAATGAATACCCTTCTAACAATGTTAAAAACAATGAAATAAACACTTACATACAACTGCAGACTCCTGTAGATAGATCGCTTCTCGACCAAATCGATCCCATATCATCAGAACTGTCTGAGGACGAAGTCTCCATTCTCCTTTTATAATACCTTATCGCGAAAGCAAATCTGCGCTGCGGTTCAGGTGACCTGGAACGGTGTCACACATATCGATAGGAGATGTTTCTCGCAGCAGAAGAGAAGCTGGTGAACGAAGTTCATCAATGGCCGTGATCAAACTCCCCCTTGTCGATTTATGTAAGCCACAACCGCTGTACTGTCTGTCCTGATGTCATCAGAAAGCCACCAATGTTAGAAATACAGCGAGAAGTTCCAGACAGTTTATGTGCCAGGTCGTTTGAGTACCTGTCCATCGCACATGGCTCCCCAGCCCCTGTTCGACTTATCTGTTGTGACCACTTTATGTCCGGATACTTGACTGAGTGCCACACCGGTCTGATAGAATGTGGGCATTTTCTAAATAGTTAACTCATCCAGACAGTGGCGTGATACCACAAGATGTAAGCGACCGTGTTGCTATGAATGAAGGGGACCTTCAATTTGAGCCACCACTGAAGTGGTCTCTTCTGAAGAACAGAGTGACCGCTGTTGTGGTGGCTATGTGGCCCAGAGCCTGTTAAAAAACTTCAACTGAAATTTTTTTCCCAGCTTGAACATGTTCTAACATCAATGAATGGAATTAACATGTTCTTCCATCAGGCGCATCAGCATATAGACTGAGTCGAGGTTCATGCCCAGGAATGAACTCTGGTGGCTGGGCATTAACACGCTCTTCGACCAGCTGACTTTGAATCCCCAACACACCAAATGTTCAAGTAACTGTGCCCGGTTGTATAAAGCACCTTAAGTGTAATTTTCCCTTAAGTTTGCCCTTATGTTTCCCTTAAACCTAAGGGTGTTGCAGAAAAAAACCTTAAGTGTTACTTTTTTTTTACTGAAACATCATACACCCTTAGAATTACCCTTAGGTGTCTATCTTTTACTTAAGTAATCCCTTAAAAACCGTTAAGTGTTGCATAAAGCCCCTTAACTGTCATTTTCCTAAGTACAGTTTAAGGTTAGGAAAACTTTACCTTAAGAGTAACGCAGACAAAAATAAGACGACATGGCTGAATTTAACCAGGTAATTCCGCTAATTAACCAGCTGAAGATCATTATGTGCCAAGAAGAATTTTTAGGGATAGGGAGAACCCTTTGGACCATCTTAGCGATGAAAAACTGCTTCGAGAATATTGATTTGATCGCCGCGGAATTTATGAAATTGCTGACAAACTGGAAGGTGACCTTGACCATGTTACCCAGCGCAACCACTCACTACCCTCTGTGCTTCAGTTGCTTATAGCACTTCGGTTCTTTGCAACTGGGAGTTTCCAGTCTGTAGTGGGAAATGTTTTCCACGTTCATAAGTCGTCCGTCAGTAGAGTTATTCACCGGGTTGCAGGGCCCCTCATTTAAGCCAAACTGTGACGTTTCCATCTCGTGTTGAACTGGATGTCATTCAAACCTCTTTTTTTCAGAAAGCGGGGTTTCCTCGAATAAGTGGTGTAATTGACGGCACACATGTCAGAATTCAGGCGCCCCGCACGCACGAAGATCAGTATGTGAACAGAAAAAATTACCATTCTGTTAATGTGCAGTTAGTGTGTGACCATCTGTGTAGAATAAGAAATGTCGTTGCATCGTGGCCAGGGAGTACACATGACTCTAGGATTTTGGCAGAGAGCAAGATCGGGAGAGATTTTGAAGCTGGAATGAATGCGGTGGTCTTCTGCTAGGGGACAGTGGTTACCCCTGCCGACTATGGCTCATGACGCCCTTCATGAATTACCTTAACGCTACACAGGCTTGTATTTAATAATGTTACAGACAACTTAGATGTACAAATCATTTCAACTTGATATTAAACTGACTTGAAAAAAAAATTAATCTTTACTAACTTCAAAAAGTTGAAGTTGAAAAATATTTTAACGTAAAAACATATATGTTGTCTAACTTATTGATCTTTTTTTGTGTATTAAAATGTATAAAAATGTATTGTGACTTGTTGATAATTATGGTTATTCTTTGCTCCTGTAGGAAAGATACAACAATGCGTTGACACACACAAGGCCAATAGTTGAGAGGACGATCGGTCAGCTTAAACGGAGATTTCACTGTCTCCACAGCGAACTGCGCGTTGAGCCTCCAAGGGCTTGCAAAATTATTGTCGCCTGTGTTGTTCTTTTTAACATGTCCAAAATGTATTCTGCCTTCGAAGAGGAAGATGATCTCAAAGAAGAGGGTCATGAAGCAGAAGAGGCTCGTGAAGCAAATCTTCTGCAACAAGATTTCCAACAGGCTGGATTTGATGATCAGTGATGCCATCGTAAATGCATTCTTTAATTAGTAGGCCTAGTATGACCAATAGTTGTAGTAGTAGGCTAATATTTAAAAAAAAAAAATTATTAGCAGCAGTAGTAATATTAATATTAAAATGTATTATTAGCCTATTACAATAATTATTATTAATGTAAATGATACAATATGTATAGTAGGCTAGCAGTTGCAATTTAAAGTAATGTAATTTATAGGCAAGTGCTATTTAGTATTAATATTATATATGAATGTATTATATATTTTATATATGCTATATTGTATTTTGCTATTATTATTGGTATTTTGTTAATATATCTGTCCTTGTAATTACATAAATAAATACAAAACTTTTCAGATCTGTCATAAAATGTATTTATTCGTCAATTGATGTGATTGTTATTTTCCCTTCACTTTGTAGCTTCAAAAGTTTGTTATTAAGAATGATGTTGTAAAGGTCTTGATTTTCCTTCTCCTTTTTAAGTTTTTCGATCTCTAATTGCAGTTTTGTCTTTTGTAGCTGTAGGACGTCTCTCTGCAGTTCCAGCACTTCTTCTCTTGTAGAGGCTGGAGAGGGTATTTGCGTCTTTCTGCAATTCACAAGTGTTTTGGAGGAATTATGAAATATAATATAATAAATAATATTGGGGCTGTTCTAAGTCAAATTAACAAAACTAAAATAATTGTTAACAAATAAGCAATAACTCACTTTGCTGCCTGGTTTGGCGTACTGCTGGCGCTCTGTCGGTGTTGAAGCTGCTTTGATTGCTGGAAAGGTCTAACGCGTGAAACGAAATACCAATCAAAATTGATATTTATATACAAATAAAAAAATATTTTATTACGCCTGTCATGATCTTCATATCGTTTATCCTCATAGTGATACATTTTATTTGATTTAAGACAATAATGTTCTCTCACTCCATGTTATATTCCTCTGGTTGAGTCGCTTCACTCTCTAAGCCGCCAGGTATGCCAGCCAGGACAGGTGAGTCCGCCCCAAGGATGTCTTGGACCAGTTTAGTAGTGTCTGACAATTCTGTTGGCGGTGGTCCTCCACCTGCAGTTTTGTTATCGTTAGCTCTCTGTGATATGGTAACAAAATGCACTCGGTGCGTGCAAAGAAAATAGGGAAAAAACTAAGAGTGTTTGTGGCAGCGGGGGCGTGGTCAAGCGCCCGTCCGGGAGAGAAAAGCGGTAAGGGCGCTTACACCTGAGCTAGATTATGTCTAACACCTGTCTCTAATTTCAGTGAGCACGGGGAGAGCAGCATAAAAGGCAGCCAGAGGGCCTCCATGGGGGAGAGAGAGTGACATAAGAGTTACTGTGTTTGTGTGTGATAAAGCTCGCTGTTTAAAAGTGCTCTGTGCACGTTGTGATTATTAATAATAAAGAGCCTCACCTCTGAGCCACTGCATCAAGTGTCATCCCTTGGAGGAGATCGTTACACTGGTGCTGAAACCCGGGAATTGTTCGTCCAAGTATGGAGATGGGTCGCCCCGTAGAGTCCTCCCAGCTGACGGAGGTCCTCCAGTCCCTCGCGACACTACACCAGAGCCACCAACAGTCCCTGCTTGAGCTCCGGCAGGACAAGGATCGCCGTTTTTTTGAGATCATGCGGGCTCAGGCAGAGGACCGGCACGCCATCCGGAGCCTCCTCAGCCGGCCACAGCCACAACCCCGGACCCCCGCTCCACGCTGCCCCCGCCCACGTTACAGAAGATGGGGGCAGCAGATGATCTTGAGGCCTTCCTTGATTTATTTGAGCGAACGGCAGAAATCGGGGGCTGGCCGCATGAACAATGGGCAGCCCGCCTAGTTCCTCTCCTGTCCGGGGAAGCTCAACTCGCGGCTCAACAACTGCCGGCAACTAACCTCCTGGCCTACACAGACCTAAAAAGAGCCATTTTGCAATGGGTCGGTCGGAGCCCGGAAGAGAATCGTCAGCTCTTCCGGGGCATGAAGTTGGAAAAGTCCGATCGTCCGTTTGCGTTTGCCCAATGGCTCCGGGACGCCTGTCGGAGGTGGCTGCTCGCAGGAGACCGCGACGTCGAGGGAGTTATCGATCAGGTGGTACTGGAGCAATTTGGCCAACGGCTTCCCCGGAAAACGGCGGAGTGGGTCCAGTGCCACCGCCCGGCGTCACTGGAGGAAGCCGTTCGCCTTGCGGAGGACCATCTGGTGGCGATCCCGAGGGCGGACGAGCCCTCCTTCTCTCTCCCCTGTGTCTGCCCCTGCCTTCTCCCCCTCCCCTATGTCCTTTCGCTCTGTTCTCTCCCCAGGGCCCGTGCCTGGAGTGTACCAGAGACCAGCTTCCCGGCCTTGGGAGAATGTACCCTCCCCTTCCCCTTCATTCAGCCGTTCTCCTCCTCAGGTGGGGGCGCCCGCCAGCACAAGTGCGGCCGTAATGTCTGGGCCGGCCTGTTGGAGGTGCGGAGACCCGGACCACTTCCGGGATCAGTGTCCGCTGATGGAGGTGGGGACGGTGGTGCAGGTCTCCGACGTCCCGCAGGCTGCCCCCAATCGGGCTGGAGCATACCGGATTCCGGTAAGGATCGGGGGGGTATTTACCAAGCTTTGCTGGATACTGGCTGCAATCAGACCACCATCCACCAACGCTTGGTTCAACCTGGGGCTTTGGGTTTAGCTAAACTGGTGAGGGTGAGGTGTGTGAATGGGGATGTTCACAAGTATCCCATGGTGACTTTGGCGATTAAATTCAGGGGAAGAAACCATAGTGTGGAGGCAGCGGTTAGTTCCCGCCTCACTCATCCGCTAATCTTGGGTACTGATTGGCCGAATTTTGAAGATATTTTAGAGGGTATTTGTGCGGATGGGTCCTGCATAAAGAGGTGTGCGGTGTGCGATGCTTTGGCAGGGGAGGCGGAGCCGTGGCCGTCCTCGGCTGCTCTGAATGACGAGGGAAGGGGCGAGGTGGCCACCCCTCCTCTCAGGGAATTCCCTGAGGGGGACTTCCCTCTAGAGCAGTCGCGGGACGAAACCCTTAAACATGCTCTTGACCAAGTGAGAGTAATTGATGGTCAACAGCTTCGGCCGGGCATCGCCATTTCATACCCATATTTTGCCATGATTAAAGATTGGTTATATAGAGTGACGCAGGACGCGCAAACGAAAGAGGAAGTGACACAATTATTTATTCCACGGAGCCACTGGGAAATGGTTTTCCAGGCGGCTCACTATAATCCTATGGCTGGTCACCTAGGGGAACGGAAAACACTTCTCCGTCTAATAGCCCGTTTCTATTGGCCGGGCATTGCCGGTGACGTCCGCAGGTGGTGTGCGGCGTGCCGTGAATGTCAGCTGGTAAACCCACCGGCCACCCCAAAAGCGCCATTGCACCCTCTACCATTGATCGAGGTCCCCTTCGAAAGAATTGGGATGGACCTCGTCGGGCCATTAGAACGGTCAGCACACGGACATCGCTTCATGTTAGTCCTAGTGGATTACGCGACACGATATCCGGAAGCAGTGCCTCTGAGCAACATCTCCACACGTAGTGTTGCAGGGGCACTTTTCAAGATAATCTCCCGGGTGGGGATTCCGAAAGAAATCCTCACCGATCAAGGCACGACTTTTATGTCACATACACTTCGCGAACTTTACGAGCTCTTGGGCATTAAATCGATTCGCACTAGCGTTTACCATCCACAGACAGATAGCCTAGTGGAACGATTTAATAAAACGCTCAAGAACATGATTTGTAAATTCGTACACGATGACGCTAGAAATTGGGATAAGTGGCTAGACCCCCTGTTATTTGCAGTACGGGAGGTCCCGCAAGCCTCCACAGGGTTCTCCTCATTTGAACTGCTGTACGGGCGATGCCCACGCGGGGTCCTTGATGTCATCCGCGAAGCTTGGGAGGAGGGACCTTCTAATAGTAAAAATGAAATTCAGTTCGTTCTCGATCTTAGAGCAAAACTCCACACACTGGGGCGACTAACACAGGAGAATTTGCTCCAAGCTCAAGAACGCCAACGCCGGCTGTATGACGGGGTGCTCGGCTAAGGGAATTTGCACCGGGAGATAAGGTACTCGTATTACTCCCAACATCGAGCTCTAAATTACTCGCCAAGTGGCAAGGGCCCTTTGAGGTCACACGACGAGTAGGGGATCTCGATTATGAAGTTAAGCGTACCGATAGAGGGGGCGCACGTCAAATATATCACCTCAACCTCCTGAAATTGTGGAGGGAGGAGGCGGCCTCTGTGACGTTGGCCATGGTAGTTCCGGAGAGGGCGGAGCTCGGACCGGAGGTAAACAAAAACTGCAATCTTAACACTCCGGTTACTTGTGGAGACCACCTCTCACCGCATCAACTCACAGAGGTTTCCGATTTACAAAAGGAATTTACGGATGTGTTTCCCCCTCTACCGGGTCATACAAACATCATACAGCACCACATCGAGACCGAGCCGGGCGTGGTGGTGCGTTGCCGCCCCTATCGCTTACCCAAACATAAAAAGAAAATAGTACGGGAGGAATTAGATGCAATGCTTGATATGGGCATAATAGAGGAATCCCACAGTGATTGGTCCAGCCCGGTTGTTCTTGTTCCCAAGAGTGATGTTCGATTCTGTGTGGATTACAGATAAGTCAACGCGGTGTCTAAATTTGATGCGTACCCAATGCCCCGTGTTGATGAACTGCTCGATCGGTTAGATACTGCTCGATTTTATTCGACCTTGGATTTAACAAAGGGTTATTGGCAGATCCCCTTGACACCAATGTCCCGTGAGAAAACAGCCTTCACTACGCCGTTTGGATTACACCAATTTGTGATGCTTCCTTTTGGTTTGTTTGGAGCAACAGCCACGTTTCAACGACTCATGGATAGGATACTCAGACCTCACACCGCGTACGCCGCTGCCTATTTGATGATATTATCATTTATAGCAATGATTGGCAGCAGCACGTGCAACATCTGAGGGCCGTCCTGAGATCGCTGCGGCGGGCGGGGCTCACGGCAAACCCTAAGAAGTGCGCGATTGGGCGTGTGGAGGTACGGTATCTGGGGTTCCACTTGGGTCATGGCCAAAACTTGACAAAACCGCGGCGATTGCGACTTGCCCTAGACCCAAGACCAAAAAGGGGGTGAGGCAGTTCCTGGGGCTGGCTGGCTATTATAGGAGGTTTGTGCCTAATTATTCGGACGTCACCAGCCCGCTGACTGACCTCACTAAAAAGGGGGCTCCAGATCCGGTCCAATGGTCGGAGCAGTGCCAACAGGCGTTTATGCAGATTAAAGCCACACTTTGTGGGGGGCCGCTTCTTCATGTACCTGACTTCTCTCTCCCTTTTATTTTGCAGACGGACGCTTCAGACAGAGGGCTGGGGGCCATACTCTCGCAGGTGGTGGAGGGGGAGGAGCCGGTGCTGTACATTAGCCGTAAGCTCTCCTTAAGGGAAACTAAGTACAGCACCGTGGAAAAGGAGTGTTTGGCCATCAAGTGGGCGGTCTTCACCCTCCGTTACTACCTGCTGGGGCGGGCCTTCACCCTCTGCTCGGATCACGCCCCACTGCAGTGGCTCCATCGCATGAAAGATACTAACACCCGGCTCACCCGTTGGTATCTGGCCCTCCAGCCCTTTAAATTCAAGGTGGTCCACAGACCGGGGGTGCAGATGGCTGTCGCCGACTTCCTCTCCAGAAATGGGGAGTGGTAGACAGGCCGGATGGCGCCCCGGCCTGAGTCGGGCGGTGGGGGTATGTGGCAGCAGGGGTGTGGTCAAGCACCCGTCCGGGAGATAAAAGCGGTAAGGGCGCTTACACCTGAGCTAGATTATGTCTAACACCTGTCTCTAATTTCAGTGAGCACGGGGAGAGCGGCATAAAAGGCAGCCAGAGGGCCTCCATGGGGAGAGAGAGTGACATAAGAGTTACTGTGTTTGTGTGTGATAAAGCTCGCTGTTTAAAAGTGCTCTGTGCACGTTGTGATTATTAATAATAAAGAACCTCACCTCTGAGCCACTGCGTCAAGTGTCATCCATTGGAGGAGATCGTTACAGCGTTTTTTTTCTTACCAGTTTTGTTGGACTCCCTCTTATGAAGGCTTATTTCTTTTTTTGCCCCCACAGAGACATTTTCATATTTTTTAATTACCTCTGAAACAGTCCTCTTTACTCCAAAGTTCCGTGCGTTAATTTTCTCGGTTATTTCCTCCCACTGTTTATTTTTATTGCCAGCAGTTATAAAGGGATTACAATTGCTTCTTAAAATTGCTTTTCCCATATTCATCAAGAAGAATACACTTCTCATCATCCTCTGTCCAATTTGGCTTTCTTTTTTTGTTTTCCTTATCCATTTCTTTATCTATTGTAGGCTATTCGTTGTTTTAAAGCTCCTAGGTTAATGTGTATAGTAGCGTATCTATGGCAACAATAGATTTTTATAACGGCAAACCTGGATCGCTGCCGTGAAACACTTAACGGTTTCCCTTACCTAAGAGAACTGTTTAAGGGATTATATGCAACACCCTTAAATCATTCCCTTAGTTAAGGGGAAATCACGCCTTAAGTCCCACACTTAACGGAAAAACTTAAGGTGCTTTATGCAACCGGGCACAGGCCTCTGTGTTTGCAAGCTTGTTCCTCTAAGAGCAACCAGTCATCAAGGTAATTCATAACGCAAATGCCTCTGCCACATTTCATGAATGCAAGGAGCCAACTATAATCCGAAGGGCAGGACTTTAAACTGGTAAGCAGTCCCTCCTGAATGACCTGTGATGAGGGCCTATTTGCACATGAAATTAAGCATCTTTTAGGTTGATTAAAACAAACTAAACATCTGACATCAGACCGACTCAGCTTCTGAGTAATCATTTTGAATGGAAACTTCGCAAGTGCCCGGTTTAAGCACCTCAGATCAAAAATGGGACATAATCTGCCATTATTTTTAGTGACTATCGTAGGGTTGCTTCGATAACAAAATTTTGACTTTGTTACAATACCAGTCCTAGTACCTTGGCATTGATACTAAATTGATATTTTGGAAACAAATAAATACCCTCAGATTACTGATGAAGTCAAACAGAAAAGGACTTGAAAAAAAACTGTATAAAGTCTTTCAGTTGCAAATTCTGCATTTTTCATTTACATTTTTCTGGATTCCATGTTTTATGTTTTAATGAAATGTTATCATTAAAACAGTGTTTAATCAAATCAAAACATAAAGCTTTAAACAAATAAAATATTATTAATCTTCAACAAAAAATAGCAATTTTCTTTTTGGTCAAATAAAATGCTGCGCAACAGAGCTTCATAGTTTATCCCCTGTGCTGTCTTTAAATTGTGTTGACTAATTTGGTGTTCCCAGTCAGAAATGACTGGCCTATTGAAAATAGCTTATAAATATCTCATTATGTTATATTAACACCAAAATTGGACATTTTTAATCATCCATCCTCATTCCTCCAGTAATAAATTCAAGTCTCTCTCCCATAACTTCTTAAGAGATGTTAAAACCCCATCCCCTAGACTCTGAATTAGCCAGGAATAGTTCTCTGAAGCATCGTGATCCTTTCCAAAAGTAGCAAGCACCATCTCAACAGTGTCTGCCGCTTTAGGGGGCTGCGTATTTCACCCAAAGGTGGTACAACGTAGATGTCGTAGCTGTAAGTACCTGAAGAATTGAGATCTGGGAACCTCAAACCACTGTATAATATTTTCAAAGGATCTCAATGCTCCATTTTCATACACACTGCACAGTGTAGTAACACCCTTCTCAATCCATTCTGTCCATCAGAAAGTGGACTTGTTAATGCACAATTTAAGGTTTAAACAAATATTTGCGGCAATGTTCAAGTAAATGTCAGAATTGAACATGGGGGAAACTTTTGTCCACACTAAATGCATGTGTAAGGTAATAGGATATGTCTTTACTTCACCAAGCAGCTTGGTAGAAAGACTTTGCAATGGCAAGATAGAGGCAAGGACCTCCTGTTCAGTAAAGTGGAAGCAACCAATGTGCCAAATATCCGAGACCAAAATCAAAATATTAAAACAAAATCTTGGGGAGACCTAACCCACCATTGTCAACTGGCCTGTGTAACTTATTAAAATGCATCTGAGGACATTTACCATTCCAGCTATACTATCAAATTGTTTAAAATAAAAAGAGGGGAACTTCAATGGGGAGAGACTGTAGTAGGTTGTTGAATTTTGGAATACAATTGCAAGTTTTTATAACATTAACCTTCCCAGTTATAGATAAATGTATTGAAGCCCGCCTATCCACATCGCTCGAAAACCTTTTTATTAAAGGGTCAAAATTAACTCTTACTAAATCACACAAATTTGCTGGGAATAAAATACCCACTCGAAGGCGTGTGCCTCCACAAAACAAGCTCCAGCCGCTAGCGGAACAGCGCAAAAAAAAAAAAACAGGCTGTTCAGTTCTTCGGGCAGTCAAACTCAATACAGTGTTCTGCAAGAAATATTCCACAAAACCAACTGCAGCCAACAGGAGGCATAAGCAAATTCATCCACAAGCTGTCCCGAAGGAATGTCAGTCAAGGACAGTGAAGTTTTCAGTGTGACAGGTCCACTTGGCGGCAACATGAAAATCACCAAATAGCTTACTCACTCCAATGTCTTTATGTAAGATAATGCTTGCTGTGGGCATGTAAATTCTCTATGGCCATCCTTCATATCTATTCTCAGTTTGGCCAGAAACATCAGTGCAAAAGCGATCATCCTTTGATGTAAGAGATCTGGTTACAAAATCATATTGGTTTTACACATCATTGCATTTTATCAAGTTAAAACTTATAGTTACCATTCTTAGTAGAATTACATAAATCATACAGAATTAAAGATTATATTTATCAGTTATAGTTGATTACACATCGCTACACATTTTAAAGAGGTACATCAGGCTATAATCATTAATTTATCAGGTACAAACGTTACCACAGTTCAAAGTGATTTTCAGCATTATCTAGCAAGGCTAGATTAAGATGAAATATCTTAGAGTTGTGCAAATCTGATGGTCCTGGTAACTTTACACAGAGAAGTCTAGTTTACTCTGGGTGGGGTTTCTTGTTGAAGGCCGGTATTTTATGACGTGGAAACATTCCAAACTGAAAGGCTGGGTTTTTTCTCATTTCAAATCATGTTGGTGGAATTCTTCTGAATATATAATCTTACAAAACAGTCCAAACTATCTTATGCGAGATACATAAAACTGCAAAGTTTCTAAACAAGTTGTGTTTGTCATCCGTCATTGTGAAAGCAAGTGGACTATTGAAGCTGAAATAATGAGTAGATTAGCTATGCTGTTTCAATCAGCAAGAGGAATCACATGAACACTGGATGTATTTTACCAACTTTCTTGGCAAGGAGGATGGATTATATGCATCACAGCCAGGCACAGGAGAAGGCTACTAACGTTACATTGGTAAGACACAAAGTTTTGTTTTCACAACTTTTAAATTAACTTGTTAATAGTAATCAGCTGTGAAATCAGTGTCAATCGGTTCTGTGTCTCCCGGCCAGATTTAAATTAATAGATGGGTCCGGTCCAGGTCTGGCATTTCTCGGTTCTGCATGGGTCCAAGCTTTCAAATAATAGACGGGTCCGGTTCCAGGTAGTACATTTCCGGGTCTCTTTGTGTTCGGGCATGAATTTTTGGACCCGTGAAGACCTCTACTTTGAATGTCCAAAGTCCACATAAGGGCAAAATAAAATGACTCCATAACTCTGGTGGTTAAATCCATACTAGGGATGTGCACGGATAGTGGACATTTATTTAACCGTTCGAGGCGGCACTATTAGAATATCAAAAGCACTATTCGGTTATTCTACGTGCGAAATATAGGTCTGCAGACTGATGAGTGCTACAAGTTCAGATAAACCATCATGCTATCTGGACGAGTTAGGGTCAGATTTTCAAGTATTTTGTGAGTTTGTTATAAATGCATCTCGAAACACCTTCTTTGTGTTGCATTTGTTGTGCTGTATTCTAAAGAAGAGTAATTTATGTGACTGTTACACCATTAAACATGATTCCAGTATGTTTTTCCACAATTTTGATTTTAAACAATTTAAAAATCAAAGCAATTTGAAGAGGCTAGTTAACTGCTGCTGTGTGACTCCACGCACATGACAGTATTTGCAATCTTTGCCTCAAGGATTTGTGAACCTGCCCGGGCAGAGTGCATATCAACCTGTTTCATGTGATGTCAATGTATGACTGCGCCGCCATGTTTGTGACCAATATTCCATATACTTTCATTGCGCTGCACTGTGAGATACGTCAAAAACCTTCTTCAGGAGGTAGCAAAAAAGCAGCTCTTACATTCATACATACGTGATCATCACAGACATTTTTAAATACTGTGACTAAATCAGACCAGAAAACATTTTTTTTTGTATCACTGAAAAATACAGTGTTTCTCTCCCACATTGCTTCTGAATACATGGATTTTTCTCTGGATTATTATGTATCACTTTTATGATGGCTTAATGTGCTTTGTGGACCATGGTGAGTTCTGGTCACCATTCTTGCACTGTGAGGACCAACAGAGCTGAGATATTCTTCTAAAAATCATAATTTGTGTTCAGCAAAAGGAAGAAAGTCATACATATCTGGGATGACATGATGACAATAAATGCACCAACGTTTCCATATTAGATGTTGTTTAACACACGTTTACAAAGACGCAACAAATTGTAAATCTTCTCTATTGATACTCATAAACCTGCTGAAATTCTGGCATTGTTGTTTTGTTTGTTTCTGAGCCATTCCTTGCTATTGGTAACTTTTCCATCCCAGGAAGTAACTCTTAATATTTTACTTAAAATAAATGTAACATTTACTGTGTAATACTTATATTATAGATTGAGGTCTTCTTTATAACATTAACACAAAATAATGCATGTAAAACATTTATATATATATATATATATATATATATATATATACACTTATATATATTTTAATTACCATCTTTTTTGGCAAATACAAATTTTTATTTGTCCCCAAAGGACAGTCTCAGTTTCAATGAGACACATTTGCAATTGAAATAAATAGGAATATGTCTTTATTATTTTATGGATCAAGTTAAAATCTCTCTAATTATAAAAAATATATAAATTGAAGCAGTAGTTATTATTTGTTATTTTAATAATTTCCTGTGTGTCCCCGAAATCATGTTCCACCATGTTAGTTTGTGTTTTTTCTCCTCCTGTACAAAAAACCTACAATTTCCATGAATCCACATTCAGGAAGTGACATCACTCTTTTGGCGGGAATAAGGGATGGGCGATACCATGTATTTTCTTTTCGGTCTGATACCAAGTACTCTTAGGCCAGTATTGCTGATATCGATAGCAATACGATAGTTCTGTTAAATTGAATTTTTACGAATTTTTTGGATAAAATTAGTAACTTAAATTATTACTTTTTTATGATTTTATTTATTTATAGCCCAAAACAGAAAATTATAAGGCTGCTTTGTTTACCCTTTAAAAATGTGTAAGTATATCTTACATGACAACATATAAAACCACAAAATTAACCATAGACATTGTTATATGGTTACTATTTCTAAACCCAAGTTACAATAGAGATACTACAGTAATTCTGTAGCAAAACCATTGTTGTATCAAAACCTTTGGTTACTGTTAAAAATAAAATAAAAATATGGTTACTAGTCATGGTTAATACAATATTACTACAGTAAATCCATGGGTAGTTTTCATGAGGGTATCATTTATTAATGAGGATTAAAGATCATTATCAATGTTTTTACAACTCTGAATTTAATTAAACCTGTAAAATGGTCACAAAATCCCATTAAAATACATGTCACGTCTAGGTGTGTCATTACAGTGTGAATAACTCCAGAAGCTGTTTTTCTGTCATTACCTCGGAAAAGCACTGCTCCCTCTTTGAACGAGTGCTATGACTGAAAGGGTGAGTGCTGTTTGCGACTGCTGGTGTATTTTAGCATTTCTGCTCATCAAAGTGAGCGGAAGAAAAAATAGTTCTAGTGTCATGCAACCATTCGCTCATTTAATAATTTTTCCACTTCAAAGCTTATGGGATGCATTAATACTCATGTAATCTAGATAATAAGATCATTAGTTATAAATAAATGTTAAAAGATCATTATCTGTTTACTCCAGATGCTGTAAGCTGTATGAGCAACGTGCAGTTTATACACTTCAGTAGGTAGAACAACACAAACATGCGTTACGTTCTTGTGTTCAAAGCACTCGGAGTGCAAATGCAATCTAAGGGATCTCAAGATGTGTTTAAAGATTGAGTATTAAACGTCTAGGTTACGTATGTAACCTCCGTTCCCTGATGGAGGGAACGAGACATTGTGTCAAAGAAGTGACACTAGGGGTCTCTCTTGAGTGCCGAATATGCCTCTGATCTATGAAAAAAGGCCAATGGGAATTAGGCAGACAGTATTTGCATATTGGACATACGGGTATAAAAGCGGGCAAATACGTCGAGTTCATTCAGGAATTTTCTGAGGAGCCAGAAATGGTCCGGACACTACAGTGGCTTGGCTCAGCGACGTGACGGGAGGACACAATGTCTCGTTCCCTCCATCAGGGAATGGAGGTTACATCCGTAACCCAGACGTTCCCCGTCTGAGGCTCACTTCGACGTTGTGTCGAAGAAGCGACACTAGGGGTCCAATTCAAATCACACCATGCACTGCGCCGTGTACGTGTACTGCTGACACAAGAGCGGGCAGGTTTCTTACGTGCAAGGGCGACCAGTTGTGTCAGACTGCACGTACCCTTCCCCGATGCCTCATAAAAAGTTGTCGGAATCCTTTTGGTTACTCTATGAAGGGGAACAAGGCGATGCTTGCCAACCTGGGAATGGGCTGAGCCTAGCCGCTCCTCTTTTCTTTCTATGTTTCCCACATAGAGCCAAACGGCTGGGGCCCTTACACGTATCGTGGGAAGGGGATCTTACCCAGTTGGAAAAAGACCCAGCGGAGACCACACCTGCCCAGGAACGGGGGGGGTAAGTGGCAAAATATGTCACATGGGCCACTCAGGTCAAATGTGGAAAAAATGGCGTGGTGGTAGATCCAGCCTCAAGGAGGAGGGAGTTGCTACAGCATGGCGACCGGGCAAAAATACCGACAGCAAAATACGTTTTTGATTTGTTTTGTTTTGGCTTGTTTTCCAAAAAAATATCTAAAACTCTTTTAAAACAATATACATTTACTTTAAAAGCTATACTGCTAGTTAAAAAAGATGCATTCACCCGAGAAGCAGCATATAAAATATTCAGACTTGCTTTTAGAGAATAGACCTTGAATATAAGTATATTTTGTCTTTACTGCTCTCGCAGAAGTATAACCAAGTGAAAAAATACACTTATATACAAAATACACTTATATTTAAGATACATTAAAGCAAGTCTAAATATCTTATATGTTGCTTCTCAAGTAAATGTATCTTGTTTTAAGGATTTATAGACCATTTTAAGGAGGGCACAAGGGGCAAACAGGCAGTCCACGGGGGCCACAAGGGGCAAACAGGCAGTCCAAGGAGGCACAAGGGGCAAACAGGCAGTCCGAGGAGGCACAAGGTGATGAGGGGGATAGGGCAAAGAGGAGGCCTGGGAGGCGGCCACAGGATGGGGACTGGGTCAGGAGGCCTGGGAGGCGGCCAGAGGACAGGGAGTCGTTCAGGGGGCCTGGGAGGTAGCTACAGGACAGGGACTGGGTCAGGAGGCCTGGGAGGCGGCCACGGGATGGGGACTGGGTCAGGAGGCCTAGGAGGTGGCCACAGGACAGGGACTGGGTCAGGAGGCCTGGGAGGTGGCCACAGGACAGGGACTAGGTCAGGAGGTCTGGGAGGTGGCCACAGGACAGGGACTGGGTCAGGAGGCCCGGGAGGTGGCCATAGGACCACAGCCATGGAGAACTCCAAGGATGGAGCCGTGGAAGGCGGAGCCATGGAAGATTCAGGTGGCGGAGCCATGAAGGGCGGAGCCGTGGAAGACTCAGGAGGCGGAGCCGTAGAAGGTTCCGGAGACGGAGCCGTGGAAGGCGAAGCCAGGGAGGACTTCGAGGGTGGAGCCGTGGTAGGCTGAGCCATGGAGAACTCCGGGGGCGGAGCCGTGGAAGGCGAAGCCCTGGAAGGCTCGGGAGGCGGAGCCCTGGAAGGCTTGAGGCTGACCTCAGTGGTCGCGAGAACTAGCAGAGACTGGGGAGAAGGTGCTCTCTTCCTTCTCTTTCTCCTTCGGCCAGCAGGGAGCGTGGTCATGGGGACAGTCGAGGCTACGGACACTGGCTCTGGGACGGTCGAGGCTACAGGCGCTGGCTCTGGGACAGTCCAGGCTACCAAGTCGTTGGCCGTGGCAGGCGTGGAATGTTCAGATGATGAACCCGGGATAGAGATTGGGGATTCCTCTGCAGCGAATTTCTCCGGCAATTCACTCAATCGGCCTGTTGGTAGTCCAATTCGATAGATGTCTTTTATGGTTTTGTCATAAAAACCGGTGTGGATGGCCATGGTGGAGAAGAAGTAGGAGAACTAACAAAAAATTTTAATTCGCCTGGCTTAGTTCCATGAAGAATGCCGCTAGATCCATTTTTATGGTCAGTTGTTCTGTAACGAGTCAGACGAGGAGTGGGATCTAAATACAGCTTTTAATGAATATATAAGATAAACCAAGTGTAAAACAAAAACACAGGGAACAAATAAAACATCCACGATGGGAAACCAAAATATAAACAAGAGAAAACATCCACGAAGGGCACGGGCAGAAACACATTCAAGAACATACATGCATTTAACAACTGACAATGAATGAACAAATAACAGGGCTTAAATACACAAAGAATAATGACACATAGGTGAGAACAATGAAGTGCTGTAGGCAGTGATGAGGGCAGGGAATTATGGGAAGTGTAGCCCGGGACAGATGACAAGGGATAAACACAGGGCAGACAACAGTGAATCGTGACAGAATCACTGTATACACATTTGTTCTGCATATCAGGGTTAATAAATATCCATATCTGTGGTTCTTCACACACAATCGCCCACTAAAAATAAACGAATACATTCAATAATATTATAATATAATTTTCCGTTGTAAAAAGCAAGCTGAACGGAATGTTGTTTTTCCACTTTGAAATCATATGTTCTTTTATTTATGTAAGTTGTTAAACAGTTATTAGGTGTTAGTTCTTTCTACAAAACGTTTTACAATGTTTATACACGTGTATTAATCGGTGGTCAATGTAAAAATGTTTTTATTTTAAGCCATAGTGTTTAAGCCAACTGAGTGTATTTTGTATGCAAGTGGGTTTTTCTGTTGAGAATAATATAAAAGAGATATGCATAACATTTTAAGTTTAAAAGTTTAAACTGTTAAGTCATTTTGGAGTGTGTCACCACAAGAACATTTAAATAAAATGTATGACCCCGGTGGGGAATTGTGAGAGGGTGTCACGTCTTTTATGATCTAGACAATAAGGCGCTGATTGTTGGGAGTGGGAATATCCAGAGCAGCTCCGTCTATTTAAAACAGAATGTCCAGGGTCTTTTAGGCATCTGTCACAGCCATTCAGGAACGTGGAAGAGACGGCAGAGGGGTTCAACACATTATTCTATTTTAAAATGGCATTTATTTTCAGAAGTATGTGTGTTGCTTGTGCTTTACAGGTTAAAAACTTACATTTTGTAGCTTGATGATTAACAGGTTTTTAAACATTTTGTATGTGCGTAATTCAGGACATATCAACGAATATGAAAATCTGGATCGTATTGATCAACTGTGTAAGTTTACGTAAAGATAATTTTTTTCATGTATTTAAATATTAGAAGTGTTTAGAAATTATGTGACTATATTCTTTTTATTTTCAGTGACTGAACCATTAATTAATAAAACAATGGGTCAGAGCAAATCTGTCAACATACACGCGCTGCAAGGTATGTACATTATTTGCCATATATCTCGATTATGCAATATTGATAAACAAAACAAAAAAATTATTTTCTGTGTTTGTAGATATTTAAAACGTTGATGTGTCATCGCTTGTCACACAACCGGGGTTCACCACTGCTGAACCAAAGGCCTCACTGTCTGTTACGTTCGGCAGAAGGAGGCAGAAGAGGAGTGAGGATCTACGTGCAGTTCTTTTAATGAGATAAGCAAAAAGGGTGAACAGGATAACTAAAATAAAATAACACCAGGAACAAACAAAACAACCACGAGGGGAAAACACAACATAAACATGAAAAAAACGTCAACGGAGAGTACAAGCAGGATTTAAACACACAGACTATCATGACATGCACAAACAACGATCGACAGGGGAATGGAGAAACAGCAGGGTTAAATACACAGACACAGGATGATCACAAACGACATTCAGGTGCGAACAATGACAGAGTGTTGAGGACCGGGAACCATGGCGACGGTGACATGGAAAACACGGGGCAGACAACCAGGGAATTGTGACACTGTCGCTCCGTTTACGGAGATGCAACAAGGATAGCATTTCGAGGAATTCACGAAGCCCCCGATTACATGTTGTATCCCCAGCTGGAAACGGTACGAGAGGCTATTTTGGAGAAAAAAACAGGGCCGTTTATCAAGTGAACTACATTCAGTGTAAACGAGTCAGTTGGTGAGTATGATTTCATGCTAACATTGTTAAAAATAAAAATGGTAATCCCTCGCTAATACACATATTCTATTCTCATTCTTTATATAGATCTGTACACTACCAGTTTGCAGATTGATGAAAACCCCACAGCTATCTTCGACGATGCAATTTTCATGAGAGACTGGGATGCAGGCAGCTTCAGCAAGGATATTATTCCAGATAACAGTGACAATGCAGTCTCATCACCCGCTGTGCCTGTGGTTTCAGACGGATAATCAAGCATGTGCGGAAAGAGACGGCACTGATGATACTCTGCCATCAAATCAACAGAACTTTTCCCATGATTTGTTGATCGATCTGCATGAACAGAATCGAAGGGCGGACGAAAAGTTGGACATCATATCAGATAATGTCAAACGTCTTTGTGACTGTTTCCACATGGTGATGACACACACAGTGGAGCAAGGAAGCCTTATACGGATTATCCTCGATCGGGTTGGTGCCAATCGAGAAGTGTTAAATAAATACGACCGTGTGCTCCAGGATTCCTACAGAAGCCAGCAACTCATGGTAACGCTTTTATCCAATATCAATAACGCTGTCATAGATGGTAGAAAATAACTAATTGTGTTTATGACTGATTTGTGTTAAAGGGGTTAGTTTTGGCTTATTTAGTTGATCTGTGATTGTTTTTTTCATAAAGTAGATTTGTGTAGTTGGTGTATAATCAGTGGAGAATAAAACCTAAATTGAAAAAAAGATTTTCAAATATGGCTAGTAAAAGAATACGTTCAGACGATGAATTGCAAGATTGTCAACCAGATTTTGAACAAAACCCTTCTGCTAGAACTAGATACGATCATTTGCCAAATATTGAACAGCTACAAATCATAATTGATCATCAGATGGATGTTTTAGGCCCTACCTAATTGGATTTAAATGCTAGATTAGAGGCTATTATTCAAACGCAGAGAAGATGTGTTAATTATTCTACTAACGACAAAGACTGTGAAAGGACAAATAAATCGCTAGAGTGTACAATGCATAATTTAGCTGTTGCAGAGACACAAATATCAGATCCCTCGCACTCTAATGTGTGCAAAAGATTAGAAGAGATGATCCAAAAATATAACAACGAACTGGGGGTCTCAACCCCTAATCTGTGTGAAAGATTAGAAGAAATTATAAAAATGCATGAGGATGATAATAATGTGAATGATCTGTTTAGATATATAGCCAGAAGTAAAATGGTGGTGCTCGTAGGAAGCTGGTTGATATAGCACATGATGACGTGATTAGAAGAAAACGAATGCATTTATTCTGTCCTGTCAATATATCAAACAACCTGTGCTTTTCAATATGCCTCGCATATTTTCTTGACCCGCAGATTTCACATGACAACTTAGAAAGTAGGGGTAAAACCATTCAGAGTGCTGGTGGTTTCACACCTCAGGACAATATAGGTCTAGGAGACATTGCGAAATTTGAACGTGCATTAGAAATAAAAATTGTTGTCTTTCACAGGTCAAGCGATGGATAGTTAGAAAAATATAAATCTTATGATGAACCACACACCAAAACAGCATATCTTTTACATTCAAGAGTCTCATTATTACATGATAAAGAACCTGAAAGCATTTATAGGGTCTGCATATGTGTGTGATTTCTGTTACACAGGGTATACGAGCAGACAGAATCATGACTGTAAATATGTGTGCTCTGTTTGCAATGATAGCGAGTGCTACAAGCAACCTAAAAAAACAATACACTGTCCGGACTGCTTGCGCTATTGCAGATCTAGGTACTGTTTTAATGCCCATAAAATAGTAGCCCCTACGGATGATGATTGTGGTAGAGCTCCTTGCGATACTACAAAATATTGTTGTAAATGCGGTAAACGCTACCACACTGCAGCCAAAAACCCCAAACCTCATAACTGTCCAAATGATAAGTGTTTACATTGCGGGGATGATGTAAGCCACGGAGGTCAACACGAGTGTTTCATACAGCCTACCATTCCCAAGGAATATACAGACTGTTACATTTTCTATGGTTTTGAAACACATTGTGATAATGGAAAGCACGTTGCTAATTATGTTTGTGCCATGACATTTGATGGTGAGACAGTTGAATTTGGAGGTGAGGGATGTGTGAGACAACTCGTTTGTAGGTTTAGACAACCGAGATACAAAAATTACACATGGGTAGCCCACAATGCAAGCGGATTTGACAACTTTTTAATTCTGGAGTATTTTTGCAATGCAGGACTCCAACTTAACACAGTAATGCAAGAATGTAGAACCATTTTCATGTATGATGAGTGTTTTAGACAGCGTTTTATTGATTCTTACTCATTCCTCCACATGGCTCTGTCTAAGACGTCTTCTGCATTAAATTTGCAAAATAAAGAAAAAGGATTCTTTCCTCACTATTTCAACAGACAGGAAAATCAGACTTATATAGGGCCATACCCTGCGAAACCATGTACCATGTACAAAACCATGACATTTAGTACCAGGGCATAATTTGATCGGTGGTGTGCAACAGTCGATGGTAAAGTCTTTGATTTCAGAAAAGAGATTGGCATTTATTGCATGAATGACGTCGTTTTATTACGTGAAGCTTGTATTAAATTTAGAGAGAAATTCCTGCAAAGCACACAGGTAGATCCTTTCAGCTACGTGACTCTTGCTAGTTGCTGCATGGGGACTTTCAAGACACAATTTCTCTCTAGAAATACACTGGCTATGATGCATAATAATGGATACGTCAATCAGTATAAGACATTCTCTAAAATATCTATTGAATGGCTTGAGTATGTAAAAAAAAAACACAACGTAGACATACACCATGCACTAAATCACAGCAAAGTGAAATTTGGAGGCTACTTTGTTGGTGGATATTACGAAAAAGATGGTGTACAAAGAGCTCTACAATTTGTAAGCTGTTTTCACCATGGTCACAAGTGTCGTTACAGACCTGACTATGCAAATCCCCTGTCAAATATTCTTTTGGAGTGCTCAGGAGGCAGTTTAATGAAAAAATTGATGTTTTGCAGAACGCATACTGTTTAGACGTTGAGGTGATGTATGAGTGTGTATGGAAGAAACTTAAGCAAACTGACCCTCATGTAATTGTGTTTATTTACCTGAGAGACTGAAACCGCGTGATGCACTCTTTGGGGGTCGTACAAACGCTTACAAGTTGTACCACAAAACTGCAGAAAATTAGAAGATCAGATATGTTGATTTCACGAGTCTTTATCCATAATGTCAAAAAGATTACCCTGTTGGACATCCTGAAATAATCTTCAAGGATTTTGAACCCCTTGAAAATTATTACAGACTTATTAAGGCTACAATGCTACCCTTACAAATGCGCCGGGAAACTGTTTCCTCTATGCAGATCATGCGCTGAGAAACAAATCAATGTTACATCTTGTATGCATACAGATGAGGAGAGATCTATCTCAGGCTGCTGGGTGAGCATTGAATTGTTGAAGGCGATTGAGAAGTGGTATCTTGTAATGGAATTCTCAGAGGTATGGCATTTTGCAGAGAAATCAGAAACACTGTTTTCTGATTATGTAAAGACCTTTCTGTAGTTTAAACAGGAGGCCTCAAACTATCCCTCTCACGTAGTCACTGAGTCAGACAAAAAGGCTTATATCGATGATTACTTTAAAAAAGAAGGGGTTCAACTCGATCCTGCAAAGATCTGTCACAACCCTGCACAGAGGTCTATCAACAAATTGCTGCTGAATATTCTGTGGGGGCGTTTTTCAATGAGGGAAAATCTACCCACTTCTAGGCTTTTGAAAGACCCAGACGACTTTGCTCACATCATATTTGCATGTCAGTATGACATTAAATATTTCACATTTGTGTCTGATGAAATTGCTCTGGTGCAGTATCGTCACGATGATGGTGCCATGTACAACACACGGGATGTGAATATATTTCTGGGGGCCTTTACAACAGCACACGCGTGGTTAGAATTGTATAGCCTTATGGATAAACTGGGGGACAGATTGTTGTATAGCGACACAGACAGCGTTATCTTTATCTCTAGAGACGGTGATTGGGAACCACCTCTGGGCCCTTATTTAGGAGATCTGACTGATGAAATAGGCAATGATGATTACATCACAGATTTTTGCTCGGGAGGGCCTAAAACATACGGATATCGCTCTGCGAAAGGTAAAGTGTGTATGAAAGCAAAGGGTATAACTTGCTGAAAATTTCATGGCCATTAGATTAGACACTTTAATCGGTCTTGTTGACAGTTATGTAAAATTACATGACACAAGACACATCCTAGCCTACACAAACAACATCGTGAGGAATAAAAAGAACTTCACTTTGTAAATCAAGTCAGTAGTTAAAAAGTTTCTAGTGGTGTATAATAAAAGGCAGCTATTCCCTGATTATACAACACTACCATATGGCTACTAATCATATTTTAAATCACCACAGTGAGTGGGAGGTTGATGGTTTTGATTTTAGGTTTTTCATTTGTAATAAGTGGACCTTCAAATTCTGGAAAGTCTTATTTTGTAAAAATATTGTTGGAAAATTCTGTAAATATGATTTCTAAAAAGATTGAAAACATTATGTACATTCATGATTGCTGGCAACCACTGTATGATGAACTGTATAAATTGTATAACATTAAATTTGTGGAAGGAATACCGCAATCTCTGAATGATGATGTTTTATTACCTGTCAATAAACCAAATCTGTTGATAATTGATGACATGATGAAGGAGGTGAGTGGAAAAGTTATTCACTCAATACGTTCACCATAGAAACCTCAGCGCTATTTATATTGTGCAGAATTTATTTTTCCAAGGTAAATCCAGCAGAACCATCAGCTTGAATACAAATTATTTAATATTGTTTAAGAATCCTCGTGATAACAATCAGATAAATGTGTTGGGTAAATAAATGTACCCCGGAAATACAAATTATTTTATGGAATGCTATCAAGATGCTACCAACCAGCCTTTTGGATACCTCATGATAGACTATAAAGCAAAAACCCCTGAACATTTTCATCTTAGAATGAGGTTACTTTCAAACCAACCAGTAGTTTACATTCAAAAAAGAAGACAGTGAGTTTGGTAAAATGTCTGCTAGACTATCTAGAAACCTCCCCCTGTTAAAAATGCTATTTAAAGCGACCCCTATCTGACAAGCTCATTTTAACATTGTGTGAGGTTGCGCATAATGTTCTCTATGGCACAATCCCGCTAACAAACCAACAACAACGCCGGTTGAAGAGGAGAAGGACTGAAATTAAATACATAGCCAATAAAAAGATTGGTGTATCCAGAAAAAAACGCATGATCAACCAGAACGGAGGATTTCTTCTTCCGCTCTTGAGCATAGCAGTCCCCTTTATATCCAGTCTGATAACGTCTAAACAAGGTTGAAGATAGAGTATGCGGAGAAGCTGTTTTTAGTTCCTCAAAATCAAATAGATAAACTTAAGATGTCCAATACCCGAGAATCTATTCAACAAATTGTGGAAGACGATTTGGATATTGCTATAAGAAATATTTTGTATAAAGACAATTTGGATACTCATCAGAAGGCTAAGCTTTACACCGTAGTTTTACAAAGATTTTTAACAGTGGTTAAATAGGGTGATCAGGACAGTACCACCTTAACGCTTGCATTACCACCCCCCCGATGCATCTCGCAAAGAGCCATCTGTTACCGCTGTTGAAGATGGGGGGGTCAATAATATTGTTGCAGATGTGTTGAAAAATGTACCATCGAGAAGTGTGAAAAATGCAAGATACATCATGGATAAAATGTCTAAAGCCAAAGAAGTTTAATCTTGGAATGATTCAGGGGAGTTTGTATTTAAAGGTATTACTATACAGGGGTCCCACGTGCTGGATCTCGTGAAGTATGTTACATCCCCACATAATATTAGGGGTGACTGTAGACCTCATGGATGGACTGAGTTTTTGCAGGCAATTGCTGCTTTAAACATCCCCTATTCAACAGTGCCAAACCATACGGTTAGATGTGTAATAAGTTAATTTAAAAACAAACCGTCTACATCGCCCTCTATGGTACAAAGAATGTACACCTTCTTCTAAGGATTCAGAGGCGTCAGTTTTTAAATCACCGACTCTTGATCAAAACATATAGTTGTCATTTTGATCTTGTATTATTGTGATGTTAATATTTTTGTACAAATGAATCATGTGATATTCAATAAAGCTATGACATTGGTACATTTAGCATTGTGCTCTTTTTATTTATTAGAAACATCCATTTTACAATCATGTATTTAACATAAACGTTTCACCCATTTGCACACATTGAACACTTAAATGCATTACTATTACAATGAGTTATCCTTAGTTTTTTCACAAAATGCGATACAAATTCATAATTTTTTATTAAATCATCACTATAAAGCATCATAACATCATCATAATCACGACCTCGACTCATATGATATAGAAATAAACACAAGTGACAGACATGAAATGCTGAACTTGTTTAGCTGAATATTGAATGCGTGTTGAATTCCTTTTTAGAAAGTCAGTGACTGATACAGGAAAACCAATAAAATCAGGACTATTACCGAAACTGTCATAAGAAAAATGCTGAACCATCCTTATTTATGTAAAGCCAGCGTTCCCCGGGGAGGTGTGAAGGATGTGTGTTGATTATGGTTGCCGTGGGCAGTGTTCTTAACGGATCCTTTGGTATATAATCACACGGTAGTACACCAAGAAAATGTGTGTTTTGTGTGATTCGCTCCATAGCCGCGGTAAGTTGTATGGTGTTCATGTTTTCAATTAATAGTAGTCAACAAGCACCTGCCTTCGGTTAGAAACTTCAATGATATTGTCAAAAACAGCATAAACAATCAGATTAATGATTCTTGGAAGCGGTTGTCTGAACCGTACTTCTAGTCTGATATTCCCAGACTTAACAAGCGAGATGTGTTGGTCGCAATCTTCGTATGGAGTGAGGTTAAAACCATAAAGGGTATAACCCTGCAGAAAATCTTCTCTGTCGATTACCAACGCCTGTTTTTTTAGATGTCTTCCAGACAAAAGTGCAAGCTGGTAAAATTCTCGCACTGTGGTGCCTGCTCCAAAGTCAGCTGCCCATCCACATAAACAGCTAGAAACTCCAGATCGTAATGCTTAAATGCAAAAGAGTTTTTATCGTATGACCCTGTAAAAGCATCATTAGCGACCATAACCCGCCTGATGTCCTAGATGTAGTTCACAATAGCAGGTAACGTATAAAATACAATAATTTACAGACCATTTATACAGACATTTTTCTGAAATATGATTGGCTGCTTTTGGCCATGTTTTTACTTGTCATATTGTAGAATATATAAGCATTTGGCCCCTTCAAGAAGCATATACATTTTCAATTTCATTGATAATACAGTTGCGGATTTATGAGCATTTTTTAGTTATAGCGCCCCCTATAGGCAAATCTTTTCACAATTTTGTATGCAGACTCAAAATGTGCTGTTGTACATGTGTATCAAATTTTGTAATATTTTACCTTTTTGTTTGGGAGATATAGGTCAATATACACAAAATGGATGACACCTGATCAATTTTTTGGCTTATATCGTCGCATCGCTTTGACAAATCAAAATTCCTTTGATATTTTTTAATCAGGAGGGATCATAGTAGACACACACCAATTTTTGTTAGAATGGGTTATACGGCCTTGGAGGAGTTAGAAAAAGTTGCTTTTTTAGAAAATTAGAATAGCGAAAACATTTTATAAAATGCCATAAAACAAAGATATACATTTAGTAGGTCTTGGTGCAAGGCATTAGAGAATAACATTATTTTCAGATAATTCAACCCGGTTGCGGAGTTATTGGTGAAAACGTAAATGTCCTTATTATAGTGTCACTTTGTGGCCGATTTTCATAAAACTTGGTACACAACCTCATTCTAACACTGTCTACAAATATCTCAAGGTTCGTAATGGTCTTGGATAAACCTACTCTTAAAAGTACTTAAAAAAAAAAAAGTTACTAAAGTACATGTAACAAAGAAAATTTAGAACGTTACTACCAGCCTCTGGCAGAAAGTAACAAAGTTTAATCAGCTGTCATGTACAGATGGGGTAGCTGGCTTTATAAAACCCAATTTAATTGTGGCAAATCAAATGTTATATTTTAGTGAAAACTCTTTGCTGTAAACGTATTATTATTATTACTATTAACTGCAAAAGCAATATTTGTTCTAAGAGATATGAATTTCAGGTTCCTTTAACAGTTTGCCATCTGTAAAGATTACCTTGTCTTGTTTCACCGTTGCCCTTTGTTTATCACTTTTTGTCACTTTTGTAATTCCTTAGTTTTCACTCTTGTCCCTTGTGTAGCTTCATAGTCTCCCTGTTAGCGTTCGTGTTCTCCGTTCATTGTTTTCACCTGCCCTCTTTAATTTGCCATTGGTTTCTGTTCATCACCTTGTTACCTTGTTTGAGTTCTGTTTGTTCATTGGCCCCTTTTCCCTTGTTCATGTATTTAAACCCTGTCTGTTTGTTCAGTCTCTGTTGGTCGTTGTTTGTGAATGGATGTATCTGTTAGCTCCCTGTTTCCAGCCCGAGTTCCCTGTGACTACTCTCCTGTTCGTGGTTCCTGTTCCCCTTGTTGATGTCCCCTTGTCCTTCTAAGGTTTTGTCTCTGTTTTCCCATTGTGGACCTTTCCTTTGTTCCTGTGTTTTGTTTATTTATTGTTCCAATAAAGCCGCGTTTGGATCCTACCTTCTGTCTGCCTTCTCCTGATTTCCCACAGTGTGACAGAACGACCGACCGAACAATGGATCCAGCGGTTCTCCAGGCAAGCTGCCGCCTCCTGGACCTGAAGCAAGGAAGCCGCCCGGTGGAGGATCACATTAGGGACTTCCTGGACCTAGCGAGCGCCACCGACTTTCCTGACTCCTCCCTGGTGGTGTTCTTCCAGGCTAGCCTGACCGGTTCGCTCCAGGAGCGGTTGCCCCCGGCGACGCGTGGCTGGACGCTCTGCGAGTTCATGGAGGAGACACTTCTGGCATGTGGCTCGCTGTTTACTGTGGGTGTGGTTGAGGATCCTGCCTCTCCTCCCACGGCGGTGACCCTCCAGTCGTCCTTGGCTCGTCCTCTTCCACCTACCCCACCGGTCAGCGAGCTCGCCCCCACGCCTGTCATCGTCCATGAGCCAGCACGGTCGACTTCGTCCGCCCGGAGGAGGAAAAGAAGACGGGCTTCTGCCTCCCGGCCAACGTCAGCCACGGTCAGCGAGCCAAAGCCCACGCATGTCACTGTGAGCAAGCCAGAGCCCACGCAGGTCATTGTGAGCGAGCCTGAGTCCTCGTCAGCCACGGTGAGCGAGCCTGAGCCCTCGACCGTCCCCGAGCCAGCGTCGATTGCCTCAAACGTCAATGAGCCAGCGCCTGTAGCCTCAGATGTCCGTGAGCCAGCGCCGGTAGCCTCGACCGTCCCTGAGCCAGCGCCTGTTGCCTCGACCGTCCCTGAGCCAGCACCTGTAGCCTCGACCGTCCCTGAGCCAGCGTCTGTAGCCATGACCGTCCAAGTGCCAACCCCTCCCGAGCTTTCCAGAGCTTCCCAGAGCTCCGCCTTCCGAGCTTCCCAGAGCTCCGCCTTCCGAGTCTTCCAGAGCTCCGCCTCCCGAGCTTTCCAGAGCTCCGCCTCCCGAGCTTTCCAGAGCCCTGCCTCCCGAGCTTTCCAGAGCCCCGCCTTCCGAGCTTTCCAGAGCTCCGCCTCCCGAGCTTCCCAGAGCTTCGCCTACCGAGTCTTCCAGGGCTCCTCCCGAGCTTTCCAGAGCTCCACCTCCCGAGCTTTCCAGAGCTCCGCCTTTCGAGCCTCCCTGGGCTCCGCCCCTCAAGCCTCTCGAGCCTCCCAGGGCTCCGCCCCTCAAGCCCCTCGAGCCTTCCAGGGCTCCGCCTCTCCAGCATCTCGAGCCTTCCAGGGCTCCACCTCTCAAGCATCTCGAGCCTCCCAGGGCTCCGCCCCTCAATTCACTCAAGTCTTCCAGGGCTCCGCCTCTCAAATCTCTCGAGCCTCCCAGAGCTCCACCTCTCGAGCCTCTCGAGCCTTCCAGGGCTCCGCCTCCAGAGCCTCTCGAGTCTCCCACGGCCCTTTTCCCCGAACCTCCTATGGCTCCGCCTCCTACGGCTCCACCTCCCGAGCCTCCTACGGCTCTGCTCCCAGAGATTCCAGAGCCTTCTAGGGCTCTGCCTCTAGAGCGTCCTACGGCTTTTCTCCCCGAGCCTCCTACGGCTCCGCCTCCCGAGCCTCCTATGGCGCCACCTCCCTCGGCTCCACCCCCAGAGCCTTTCAGGGCTTCGCCTCTAGAGCCTCCTACGGCGCCACCTCCCTCGGCTCCGTCTCCCGAGCCTCCCTCGGCTCCACCTCCCGAACCATCCTCGGCTCCGCCTCCTAGGCCTTCCTCAGCTCCCCCTCCTGAGCCTTCCTCAGCTCTGTCTCCTGAGCCTCCAGAGCCCCTCTCAGCTCCGCCTCCGGGACCTGTCCCTGTCCGATAGCCTCCTCCCAGACCCCCTGAACCGGCCCCTGCTCTACGGCCATCTCCCAGACCACCAAGACCTGTCTCTGTCCGAAGGCCGCCCTTGCAGGCCTCCAAGACTCGTCCCCGTCTTGTGGCCGTCTCCCAGGCCTCCTTGTCC
Source organism: Xyrauchen texanus (assembly GCF_025860055.1). Taxonomy (NCBI): domain Eukaryota; kingdom Metazoa; phylum Chordata; class Actinopteri; order Cypriniformes; family Catostomidae; genus Xyrauchen; species Xyrauchen texanus. The sequence continues at coordinate 45,196,789 of NC_068281.1, read as the reverse complement.
TGTCCCTGTCCTGTGGCCACCTCCCAGGTCCCCTGAACTGGCCCTTGCCAAGTGGCCAACCCCCGGGCCATCTAAACCGGCCTCTGTCCTGTGGCCATCTCCCAGGCCCCCCGAACCGGTCCCTTTTCCCTGTCTGCCCCTTGTTGCCCCCCGGACTGCCTGTCTGCCGCTCGTTGCCCCCTGGACTGCCGGTCTGCCCCTCGTTGCCCCCTGGACTGTTTGTCTGCCCCTCGTTGCTCCCCTTGGTCTGTCTGCCCACCACAAGCTTCCCCCCCAGTCAATGGACATTTGTTCTTCCTGTTTTTTGTTATGTCACTTTTGAGCGTCTGGAATCCGCTCCTTTAAAGGGGGACTCTGTAAGGATTACCTTGTCTTGTTTCACCGTTGCCCTTTGTTTATCACTTTTTGTCACTTTTGTAATCCCTTAGTTTTCACTCTTGTCCCTTGTGTAGCTCCATAGTCTCCCTGTTAGCGTTCGTGTTCTCCGTTCATTGTTTTCACCTGCCCTCTTTAATTTGCCATTGGTTTCTGTTCATCACCTTGTTACCTTGTTTGAGTTCTGTTTGTTCATTGGCCCCTTTTCCCTTGTTCATGTATTTAAACCCTGTCTGTTTGTTCAGTCTCTGTTGGTCGTTGTTTGTGAATGGATGTATCTGTTAGCTCCCTGTTTCCAGCCCGAGTTCCCTGTGACTACTCTCCCGTTCGTGGTTCCTGTTCCCCTTGTTGATGTCCCCGTGTCCTTCCAAGGTTTTGTCTCTGTTTTCCCATTGTGGACCTTTCCTTTGTTCCCGTGTTTTGTTTATTTATTGTTCCAATAAAGACGCGTTTGGATCCTACCTTCTGTCTGCCTTCTCCTGATTTCCCACAGCGTGACACCATCAAATAAAAAAGGATGACCCTTGGATTAAGGTTGATGAAAGAGGTGCAGGGACAAAACCTCAGTCAGTTGTGCTTTGCTAAGTATTATACTGGGATACGTGTAACGGGTTAATGTTTAATTACTAAAAAAGTTTAAATCAAGGTCAGTCAGAACAGTGGGAGGGTAGTGGACATTTTGGTCTGACTGATCTTCGATGAAGAAATCAGGACATGAATCCTTAAAAGACTGTACCGCCTTTCCAATGGCCAGGTATCTAAATGCCTGCAGCCTGAACCCTAGGATGAGCAGCTTCATTGTGAAGGTGAGGAAGAGAGTTATGTGGTAAATAATGAGTAAAGGAGCTCAGAGTGAGGCATTAAATAAGCAACAGCACAGAAAGAGACACAAGGCTTGATGAAAAAAAAAACAGAAATGAGTTTGGAAAGGTGGTTGACCTCTTTACTGTTAGCAAACATACCGCATGCTCCCATTGCATGGATCAAGCCAGGCATCCAGGGATAGCAGCTGTCAGTGAGGTGGTAGGGTTGCTGTTAGGAAATATGATGGTGGTCTTTGGCCATAGGACTCTGTCCTCAGCTGGCTGTGTGGGTGGACAGCATTTTAGCTAGAGTTAGAAGGTTTGACCTGTTTGAAAGCTCAACAGATATACAGTGCTGTTAAAAAGTATTTGCCCCATCCTGATTTATTTTGTTTTTGTGTATATCTCATACTAAAGTTTTCAAAAATTAAAACAAAACCTAAGATGAAACAAAGGCAACCTGAGTAAACACAAAATACTGGTTTCAAATGATAATATTATTTATTGAAGCAAAAAGGTTATCCCATTCCAAATAGGCCTTTGTGAAAATGTATTTGCCCCTGTAGTTACTAATTCCCCAAATATATGAAACTGTATTCAAAATAGTGTTTAGCTGGACTAGACGCAAACAGGCCTGATTACTGCAAACCCTGTTCAATCAAATCACCACTTAAATATAACTTTTTCAACAGCATGAAGTTGGTTAAAAGATCTTACCCAGTAACACACTATGCCAAAATTTTGCAAAAACAAACCTTGATGATCCTAAAACATTTTGGATGTATGTTCTGTGGACTGATGAGTCGAAAGTGGAACTATTTGCTTTATGCCAGATGTAACGGAACCCCTGTCTTCCAAACACTGCAAACAAATTCCATAACAAGAACATCATACCTATGGTCAGCCATGGTGGTGGCAGTGTGATGGTGTGGGGATACTTTGCTGCTTCGGGGCCTGGGCAACTTGCAATAATTGAGGGAAACATGAATTCTGCTCTGTACCAGAAAATCCTAAAGGAGAATATCGGGTCTTCAGTCCATAAACTTAAACTCAAGCACAACTGGATTATGCAGCAAAACAATGATCCAAAGCATAGGAGTAAGTCCTAGTCCTATAAGTAAGTGAAAGACCAGTTATCTGAAGAATTTTGTCGCTGTTATTGCTGCGAAAGGAGGCACAACCAGATTTTAAGTCTTCGTTTTTCACATGGGTGATAGGTGTTAGATAACTTTTTTGCTTCAATAAAAAATAAAAACTGTATTGTGTGTTTACTCAGGATGCCTTTGTTTTATATTGTATTTAGTTTGAAGATTTAAAACAATTTAGTACGAGATATAAACAAAATCAGAAGAAATCAGGCAAATACTTTTTTCACAGCACTGTCTTCTTCTTCTTTAATAATAATAATAATAAATATAGCTGCAAGCAACAATGTGGATTCCTCCTCAAAATGGCAAATCATGTAAAAATTGATCAGTAGAAGGTTGGGGTTAAACCCTCCCAATGGAGGAATCCTAAAAAACATGTCTTTCTGTCTGAATCCTAAATGAAAAATGATGGCTGTATTTGAATCTCTGACCCTTCACTTACCAGGACAACATATTAGCCAAGTAAGCTATTCACATTGCTGAGTATTTCTGTTATCAGTTTTGGTTTAAAAAAAGAACTAGTGGCTAGCATTGTCAGATTTGGCCCAAGTTCAAACAGCGGTAATTCAGTCATCTTTTGCCATATCAAGGTGGGATTTTGCATGGTACTTTAGAGTGATGTCACATTGAAGCATGTTAGTTTTGAAAAACTATCAGTCAAAATGACATTTGATTTATTGACACATATATATTGAGGCAATGTGAACATTTACATAAATACACCCTTTCAGCCATTTTGTATTGTATACATTTCTGATAAGTAACAAATTGAAAGACATCAATTCTACACATGGGTACCAAATTTGAAGTCAATTTGATCTACGTTTTAAGAGGAGAGGATTTTTGTAGGTTTCCCAAATTGTCAGTGTACAGGAAATCCATCATGCCGGACCTTATGGATCATTGAGACTTTTATGTTCCCATTGAGACATGAGGCATGTACACCAAGTTTCAGAAGAATTGGACAATTGGGTTGGATATGCCATCATTTTGAAAATGTGATATTTGGCCGTGGCCTATAGCACAGCCTAACGGCGAATGTGGGCCATTCTTTGTGTAGGAGTTCCCGTTGACCTTTAGTATCAATATACAAAATAATAATTTTTTTTACCAGAAAATGGGACATTTGGGCATGGCCTGTAGTGCCCCCTAGGGGCGAATGTGGGCCATTCTTTGCACAGTACTTCAGAGTGATGTCATCTTGAAGCATGTTAGGTTTGAAAAACCATCAGTCAATATAACATTTGATTTATTAACACATATACACTCACCTAAATGATTATTAGGAACACCATACTAATACTGTGTTTGACCCCCTTTCGCCTTCAGAACTGCCTTAATTCTACGTGGCATTGATTCAACAAGGTACTGAAAGCATTCTTTAGAAATGTTGGCCCATATTGATAGGATAGCATCTTGCAGTTGATGGAGATTTGTGGGATGCACATCCAGGTCACGAAGCTCCCGTTCCACCACATCCCAAAGATGCTCTATTGGGTTGAGATCTGGTGACTGTGGGGGCCATTTTAGTACAGAGAACTCATTGTCATGTTCAAGAAACCAATTTGAAATTATTCGAGCTTTGTGACATGGTGCATTATCCTGCTGGAAGTAGCCATCAGAGGATGGGTACATGGTGGCCATAAAGGGATGGACATGGTCAGAAACAATGCTCAGGTAGGCCGTGGCATTTAAACGATGCCCAATTGGCACTAAGGGGCCTAAAGTGTGCCAAGAAAACATCCCCACACCATTACACCACCACCAGCAGCCTGCACAGTGGTAACAAGGCATGATGGATCCATGTTCTCATTCTGTTTACGCCAAATTCTGACTCTACCATCTGAATGTCTCAACAGAAATCGAGACACATCAGACCAGTCAACATTTTTCCAGTCTTCAACTGTCCAATTTTGGTGAGCTCTTGCAAATTGTAGCCTCTTTTTCCTATTTGTAGTGGAGATGAGTGGTACCTGGTGGGGTCTTCTGCTGTTGTAGCCCATCCGCCTCAAGGTTGTGCGTGTTGTGGCTTCACAAATGCTTTGCTGCATACCTCGGTTGTAACGAGTGGTTATTTCAGGCAAATTTGCTCTTCTATCAGCTTGAATCAGTTGGCCCATTCTCCTCCGACCTCTAGCATCAAGAAGGCATTTTCGCCCACAGGACTGCCGCATACTGGATGTTTTTCCCTTTTCACACCATTCTTTGTAAACCCTAGAAATGGTTGTGCGTGAAAATCCCAGTAACTGAGCAGATTGTGAAATACTCAGACCGACCCGTCTGGCACCAACAACCATGCCATGCTCAAAATTGCTTAAATCACCTTTCTTTCTCATTCTGACATTCAGTTTGGAGTTCAGAAGATTGTCTTGACCAGGACCACACCCCTAAATGCATTGAAGCAACTGCCATGTGATTGGTTGATTAGATAATTGCATTAATGAGAAATTGAACAGGTGTTCCTAATAATCCTTTAGGTGAGTGTATATTGAGGCAATGTGGACATTTACATAAATACTCCCTTTTCAGCCATTTTCTATTGTATTTATTTTTGCTAAGTTACAAATTAAAAGACATCAAATCTACACATGGGTAACAAATTTCAAGTAAATTGGATCTGCTTTTCAAAAGAAGAGGATTTTTGTAGGTTTTCCCACATTTTCACTTTACAAAAAATCCATCATGGTGGAAATGATGGGTCCTTGAGGCTTTTTTGTTCCCCATAAGAAATGAGGCATGTACACCAAGTTTCAATAGAATTAGACAAATGGGGTGGAAATGTCATCACTTTGAATATGGGATGTTTGGGCGTGGCCTGTAGTGCACCCTATGGGCGAATGTGGGGCATTCTTGGTGTGGGGGTACCGTTGCCCTGAAGTATCAATGTGCGAAATTAGAACATTTTTGACCAGTGACATTTTGAGATATTGGGGCGCAAGGAGAAGAAGAAGAATATTTATGTACACATTTAAATTCCACAAGTGTTTAAAAAACATTAAACAAATGAAAATTACAATTTGTCATATTCTTTATATTGCATATATCATACAGTAAATTATTGACATTTGTACATCAGTTAAAACATTTATGAACACTTTCAGCATACAAGTGTTCAGCATATATTCCCATTTTCAGATCCGTAGCCTACAAGAGCATGGGGAAAAAACTAACACGGGGTAAGTTGTCACACACGTGGTTTAAACGTTTCCACACACACTGGTTGGAAGAAACTTCATATGTTTACATGTTGCCATATCAACTACTCAGAAAAATTGCAGGAAAAATAGGTATTTTTCAACGTCTGTTAAAAGTAACACACTTCCTTCCCCCTGTTGGTGGTGCAACACTTTAGGACGAGCTCCCACCCCTGACGGTTTGTAAAGCTGCATATCTCAGCAACTACAGCCTGAGTAAAAACAGCATGAAAAAGTCAATTTCTCGCAACATCATATTGGAGGTTCCCTATCTGTCACTCACTCGACATTGTGTCAGTGAGTTGACACTAGGGGTTGCTCCTGGGGAGCCCAGATATCTCTGATCTTGAGAAAAGGCAGTTGGAAATTGGCGTGTGGAATTTGCTTGCCACTCCCCCGGACATACGGGAATAAAAGGAGTGATGCTGTAAATGCACATCAGATATCTTCTTCGGAGCCGAGCAAGCATGTTCACAGAGCTGAATTCCTCTGCTGCCTCCATTCATCTCTCTACGCTTTTGAATCTACGGCGCTTTCCAGTGGTCCTCCCCCTCGCACACCACGGTTGTGCTGAGCAAACACCCCTGGGCGCTTCACTTCACTACATATACATGGCCAAAATCTTGGGTATACTTTATTTTTTTTTTATTCATTTGCAACCATGGTAATATCTATCATAAACATGAAAATCCCTGTTTTGACGTGAAGGATAAACTCAATGAAAAAGCTAAATTATCCTCTGGTTTCACAGTTGCGCAGAAATTTCGTTTATCAAGATGCCTTTCCGTTTGTGTGCATTTCCTGGTTGTGGTCGATACCTCTCCTCGTCCGATGGCCATGATCGCTGCCTCTCGTGTCTGGGTGCCACCCACGTGTAGTCAGCGTTTATGGATGGTTCATGTCCTCACTGCGAGGATATGACCATGGCTATGTTGTGGTCGCGACTCACCTTCGTAAGAGTGTGAGCCACCCCAGCGGCTCCCCGACTTGGTCCTTCTATCTACGGGTATGAGGCGGGGTCGGCTAGCACTGGGGGCGATATGGGGACTTCAATGGGAGCCTCTCGGCCGGGTCCTCCCCCACGGACCTCCCATTCCCCGTCACGCTCGTATGCTCCAACCGAGCGCTGGATCGAGGTTGCCGGACTCGCAACTCGTTCGGCACTCCCGACGATGATGAGCTGTCGATCGCGGCATCGGAGAGCCGGTTCGTCATGTCTGACGCTGAGGACTCGGCTGGACTACCACCCTTGGGTGCGGCAGCTCAGTCGCAGACCGACTTGGAGCTGACGGCCATGCTTGCCGAGTCGACGATTGGTTTCTGGGGCCAGTGCGCTGCTCACGGCCACGCTCCGCCCCGTTCCTTTCTTCCCGGAAGTGCATGTTTATAATAACTCTTAAATGAGTAGGTAATGAAAAGAGTGGCTAAAATTGGCAGGTGAGTTTACCTTGCTGGTCCCCATTTGGGTTACTGTATGCCTTCCTGTTCATGTTATAAGCTTGTTACTTATTATAACCCGGTGTTCCCGATGTTCCTGGTGACTCGGCTAAAATTATTCATGTTTAATGTAACTCAAATCAAATGAAAACAGTTATTGTAGGCAGGTAAGTTTCCCTAGCTGGTCCCCTCCAGGTAAAATGCTTTCTTATTCAAGTTTTCAACTCAGTCATTCATTTAAGATGCAATCTTGTGTTATAAGTATTAGGCTATCATGATTAAACAGTGAACAAGCTATATAAATAAGTATTTAATATGACATTTTACTTATGCAGGTGGTACTGAAAGATTCAATTCCTGTGGAGCTTATGCAACACAGCTGCACATGTGTTGGTGGAGCAGCATTATGCAACCACTGCGTTGCTTTGCTGTTCCAGTCAGCACATTACTCTGAACTGAATGTGCCAGTTGTGCCTCCTGTGCTAAGCTGTACTGAAGGGGAACAGCAGTGGCACAAGCCAAGAACTTTGGTAAGTTTGCACTATAATTATAGACCTGTTGGCTATATTTTCTAACTACTTTAAACTGTATCCTGAATAACTTGATAGGGTATAAAGCCAGGCCCTGTCGAAAAAATGGCTGTGCTGTCTGCTAAACCAAAGTGTAGAGCAACAACAGAGGGTGTAAGGTAAAGGCTGAATATTGTAGATTTATTACAATATGTTGCATGTTTAAATTAAAATACCTGTGGATATGCCACTTCCCACTCATGAAAGTTTTATGTTCTACAAAGGAGCACACTCTACCAAGGCCTGAGTGGAGATTTGCCTGACCTATCCATCCTTCAGGTGAGTAGGGATATAACAATAGCAAATTTCACTGTACAGTATGATATATCAACCAAAATCTGTATACCAATATTTCATTATTTTCTTTTTCCTCCCCTTTTACAAACAAATATTCTGCTTCAAAGAAAAAAAATGGAATTTAATTGATGGTCTCATAAGGGTCCTTCATTATGAACTTGTATGCCATGTGTGGCAAGAAAAGGTACCGCAATAGACTGGCACTAAGGCCTGACTACTTATAATAGAAAAATACAGATTTAAGAAAACGGACTACACCACTCTGGTATCACACAGAGAATAATTGGTACCTTTATCCAAAGGCACACAAGTTGGTTGCACTAGTAAGGAACAGAGACGTGAATGTTGTACAAAAATAATTCTTTATTACTAAAAACACATTAAAATAAACAGAGCGTACCAGGCAAGACACACACGTAACCGCAACATCTGCCAATAAAAACGGGTTGTTATGTTGTCAGAAGTACAGTCACTCAAAAATCAGTCACTACAAATCAAATATAATCAAACATTACACTCAGAAGCCGTTTTGGCTGAGGGCTAAAGAACAAGGAATAGTACCACACACACTTTGGAGTAAACTCTTATCACTCACACAAAATCCGTGCGTCTCACTGCACACAGCACCCAGTGTTCAAACCACCACCAACACGCGGAGAAAACCAGGGAGGATTCCTGGCTGAAGCCCTCAGCATCTAGCAAAAGTACAATTGCTCACACACACACACACACACAACAAAAATCAAAATATAATTGGGTTGTAAATCAAAACAATATAACCACCAAAACAAACAATGATAACAAATCACAAAACACTATAATTCACACAGCAAATAATCTCAAAGCAAATAAACACATTAATAACAGTCATTCAACTCACATCTAATAAACCATGCATATCAAACTAAAGAACACACAAAAACGTAGGTAGTAGGACAACGGCGATTCCTCTCATTAAAGACTGGCAGAAGGCAAAGAAAGATCACGAACTCCTTAGAAGGAAACACAATGGTTAAACGCCCGCACGCATGCCCAATGTTCTCAACCCAATCAGGAAAAGACTTACCCGATGATAGAATCGCGTCAGTCTCAATCACAAACCACCGTTGCGCCGCACTGAACTGGTTTGCCTATGCCTGAAATGAGCTAAAAATCACACCCACTTTCCCAATCAATGCCTAAGGACACAGTACCCGTAACTTCCTATGATGATGACTTACCTGACAATAGAATCAGTCAATCTTTTGATCGCTTGATCTTGTTTTGATCCCGCAGCGTCGCATAAACGGATTTACATATGCCTGAAACAAGCTAAAAATCATACCCACTCGTCAGATTAATGCCCAAACACAGTTTCCACAACTTACTGCAGTAACAGCTTACCAAAAGAAAGATCGCCGTTTCGGAAGCAAGCGAAAGCTGGTGTACAGTCGCAGTCAAATAATCCACACGTTGGGAACAAATGGGAACCCCCGGGTCAGTCGGAAATTACGCGTCTCGACAGAAATAGGAATAGGCTATTTATAGCCGATCGGAAATGGCGTGTCAACGATTAAAGAAAATTTGTAGGCGGTGAGCTCTAATTAACTTAATTTATTAATAAACAACATGGGAGGAGAGCATCCGGTCACAATCTACCCCCGACATTTTCAACGTCGGCCCGACGATGTATACTTTTTATACACCTATGATTTTAATGCCAGGGTCGAAACCAGGCATCCACAGCACTGGATACCGGACTATTACCTGTACCCACTTCGTACCTTGATCTTCCTACTGTTCGAGGGAGGTGATGTAGGTTTGAATGGCGTCCTGCCATCAACCTCCTTGTACGTCTCACGCCCATATCCTCCTCAAGAGGAGTAAGCTCTGGTGACCCCACACCCACCGTCACATTACCTGGGGTGGGTGCTATAACTCCTGCATCCACTCCCTCCTCTGGAAGACCATCTGCCAAGGTTCGGTCCCCTCCGGAGACTCCTAATGGGACCTCAACCAAAGGCACTGACATCCGCCCCTCCTGAGGGGTCTCGGGTACCACTACAAACCAGTCTCCAATCTCCTCTTCCTCTGAGGGTACTATTGGCCCCAACATACTACACTTAGGGGGGTCAACCAAAGGACTTTTACCAACCCATGGCTTGATTGCAGAGCGATGTACGTGTCTCACTTTACCCAGATTGTCCACTGGAGCAATAGAATATACCTGCTCACCTGCTTTCACAATCTGGTATACTACTGGGCCCCAGAGGTCATGTATCTTACGTCTACCTCTCACATTAAAAGCTCGAAGAAGCACCAAATGGCTCTCCCGTAAAGGTTCCTCCCGGACCTGTCCATCATGCCGGGCCTTGCGACGTTCTGCCGCAGTTCTTAGCTGCTCTTTCACCCCCTCAAAAGCTACTTTGAGCCTATTCTGATGTTCCAAGACCCACCTCTGCACACAGCCAGCCTCTGGCTCCTCGACTCTCCCAAGCAGAAAATCAACTGGGAGCCGTGGCTCCTGGCCAAACATCAAAAAGTGCGGGGATTCCCCAGTACTCTGATGAGGGGTACTATTGTATGAAAATAGCACCTGGGGAAGACACAGCGGCCAGTCACCCTTCTGAGAGTCGGGCAGAGAACGCAGCAAATCGTGCAAAGTCCTATTAAACCGCTCGCACTGTCCGTTACCCGCCAGATGGTACGGAGTAGTGCGAGACTTCTCAACACCATACAAGCGGCAAAGCTGTTGGATAAGGGCGGCCTCAAAGTTCCGACCCTGATCTGAATGGATACGACTTGGTACACCGAGTCGACAAAACCATTCAGATACCAGAACCTGTGCCACAGTCTCTGCCCGCTGATCTCTGGTAGCCACACCCCACGTGTATTTAGAGAACACATCAGTCATGACCATGACGTTCTCAATGCCAGACTGGGAAGGCTCCAGAACTGTAAAATCGATGGCCAGAACTTCATTTGGCCGAGAAGCCATCAAGTGTCCCATATAACTACTGTGTGTTGAGGGAAAACCCTTCGCCTGTTGACACCTCTCGCATTGCTGGCACCAAAGTGCAATCTCAGAGGACATATCTGGCCAATAGCACCGTTGTCGCACCAGCTGGGTAGTCCTTTCTACACCCTGGTGCCCGTGCTGCTGATGTAACTGTGTCAAAACCTCGTCCTTCATAGCCATAGGCAATAAAACCTGCAGGGTTTCTTCCCCACCATCCGGGCGGCTCATCCGACGGTACATTACACCGTCCTGCTCCACCAAGCGGTCCCACTGCCGAAGCATCGTGACCACTGGTTTTGGCAACTGCTTACGCTCCTCGGGTGTTGGGAGTGCTTGTCGTCGCCAGAACTTTAAAAGTTCTTCAATATGTGGATCAGCACTCTGACCTGAACGCATATCTCCCAAGGGTGGGTCTGGGAACACTGTTACCTGGCTCACCTGGGCCACTGGTCCCCCCTGGGCTACTTGAGCTATCCTTTCTGGGATAGCCCGCCCTGGGACTAGACTTTGAATGTCCTTCCTTATGGGTGGATTCTGTCTAGACAAGGCATCCGCATTCCTATTGCAGCGACCTGACCTGTACTTGATCTCAAAATTGAAAGCAGCCAACTGGGCAGCCCAACGCTGTTCGGTGGCACCCAGCTTGGCGGTAAAAACATAGCTGAGAGGGTTGTTGTCTGTAAATACAACACATTTGTGGCCCAACAGGTACTCCCTAAATTTTTCAGTCATGGCCCACTTGAGCGCCAGAAACTCCAGTTTCATAGAGCTATAATTGTCCATATGGCGCTCAGTAGGCCGAAGACCACGACTAGCATATGCTATCGGTCGTACCTTTCCTCCCTGCTCCTGGGACAGGACTGCCCCCAGACCCCCATAGCTGGCATCAACCTCCAGGACAAAAGGCAAGGAGAAATCCGCATAGGCCAGCACCGGGGCCACAGACAGGTGTCGCTTCAACTCCTCAAAGCTCTGTTGACACTGTATAGACCAGGCGTCATCAAAGTCCTGCTCTGAACACCTCCGACGTTTGGGATTTGTCAGCCTTGCTACCAGCCCATGCAACGGGGCAGCTATTTTAGCAAACCCCTCCACGAACCGACGGTAATAGCTGGCAAATCCCAGAAAGGAACGCACCTCACCTACCGTAGTGGGACAACGCCATTGGGTCACTGCGTCGATCTTACTTGGGTCTGTAGCGACCCCTTCAGACCGAGACCACGTGACCCAAGTACTTTACCTCCCTCTGGAAAAATGAACATTTCCCCAATTTAGCTTTTAATCCCTCTCTCTGCAGATGATTCAGGACCACCTCCATCCGAGAGAGATGTTGATCTACTGAGGCCGAAAACACCACTATATCATCGAGGTACAAAAGGAGGGACTGTCCTTGTTGATCGCCAAACAGCCTTTGCATCAACCGCTGGAAGGTGCTAGGAGCGTTACACAGCCCGAAGGGCATCCTGTTCCATTCAAACAAGCCAAATGGAGTACAGAAGGCCGTTTTGTATCTATCCCCCTCCGTAACCGGTACCTGGTTATACCCACTGGCGAGATCCATGGTAGAAAACAATTGGGCACCCGTCAGTGAGTCCAAGGTCTCCTCGATACGAGGTAACGGAAAAGCATCCTTCCTGGTGCTCGCATTCAGCCGGCGGTAGTCTACACACAAGCGCAGACTACCATCCTTCTTTCTCACCAGCACAATAAGTGAAGCATAGGGACTACTGCTCTCCCTAATTATTTGTGCCTCAAGAAGCTGATTTATGTGTGCCTTCACGACCTCATACTCGGACGGAGGTATCCGTCGATGTCGCTGCCTAATGGGAGTATGGTCTACAAGGGGTATGTCATGAGCGATAAGACCTGTGCACCCAAGGTCCCCCTTGTATGTGGAAAACACGGATTCATAACTCAACAGCAAGGCCCGAACTTTCGCTTGATCGGCCATTGACAGTACAGACAGATCAAGAGAATTAATCTGGTCCCGTACTGGAGTAACTCGAGCCGCCTGTATGCTTGCCGACACTGCCACCTGCTGAACCTCGCTAACCTCAGAAGGCAAACTTACCACATCCACGCCTCTTAAAGTGCCAATAATAACTCGTGGATAAAGAACAATATCAGTTGTACCGACATTTACTACCGGTATATATACCGTTCCCCGAACCACTCTCACCAAGGCAGAAGATGCCAACAAACCTGCTGGGAGACCTGCCTCTGGTGGTTCAAATAGGACTGCCCCACTGGAATACTGGGTTGAACAGGTAGCAGCTACTAGCTTTAATGTCCCCCCGGGAATACGGTTCACTTGGCGACCCCGCACCCTGACTTGACCACTAACAGTTACGACCGGCTTAATGCTTCCCTGATGACAGTGTTGCAGTGCCTGCGTAATGAATGAGGGGGCCTGTGACACAGCTGGTAACTCAGCTGGTAAGAGAGCTGGCCCATGTTGGCCAAAGAGCTCCTGGTAGCAGCGGCCTAAAACATTCATCCCCAAAACTCCAGGGACCCGGCCAGCCAAACCACCAGGAGCGATCTCGCACCACCAGGACCCCGCACCCCAAGAGCAACCGACCACAAAGTTCAATATCTAACTCCAGGTACCCTATATACGGAATTGACAAACCGTTCGCCGCTCGCAATTGCAACCACTGGCATGAAAGGAGACGTTCTGGTCCCCAAGGCTTGAAATAAGTAGTAAAACAACTTTCTGTGACAGTTGTCACCATGGAGCCAGTGTCCACTAGACAAGACACAGGAACACCTCCCATGTGAACAACAAGCTGTGGACAAGACGACACCAGACGAGCAAGTGAGTCTGGGCTAATCAAGTGACTTGAGCCCCTCCCTTCCCCAACCGAGCAGTGACTCAACCGCTCGGTGGGGATTAGTTTTCCGACGGCTGGTCTGACGGAGCCGGTCCACTTCCCCGTGGAGAACCCACCGGCATGGTAGGCTGAAACCGGGTAGCTCTACGCTCCCCCTCGCACTCTCTTGCTAAATGACCCGGTTGTCTACACCGCCTACAAATAATGTGACTAAATCGCTGTACTCCACCCCCCAATTGAGTTCTCTGAATATGGGCTAAACTTTGAGTAAGCTGGTTTAATTGTTGTTGTTGCATTTTCATCATCTCTTTTAATTCACACAACTCGGATGACCCTCCTGGAGTCGCACCAGACTGCGACTGTCCATGCACCCCATATTGTATACAGTGTGCCGTTGGAACAGAATGGCTACGTCCCCTTGCACCCCCAGGGGTCCCCTCTCGCTCCCAACGAATTGCCTCACTACGCACTTCAAGCAACGTACTATTGGGGCTACGCCGCACCAACTGTTTTAACTCGCGTCTAAGTGTACTATCGCTCACATTTTCAACGAACTGATCTCGTAATAGGGCACCAGCATTAGACATTTCATGTGGAGCCTGTTCTTTAACTTTCTCCCATAGGCTCATCAGGGCCAGGGAGAATTCCACAAGGGTCTCCCCTTCCTGCTGCCACCTAGAAAAGAACAGTTCTTGTAACGCTACATACGATCGCGTACAACCGTACAATTCGCGCAATGCTACAATAATTTGGTCTGGGTCGCACCGCTCAACCCCTGAACGATAACGAAGCTCTTCACGCACCTCACCCTCCAAATGATCGATTAAAAAGAAGGCTTGGTCAACGGTAGACATATGGCGTGCTCTCATACAAGCACGTGCCTCCTCTACCCATTCGTTAACATCAATGCCAGTCCTGCCATTAAATTTTGGGCACTTACGATCCCGCGGAATGAACACAAATCGCTCAGTTGGGCCGGTATCAGGGAGTAAGGGACTAACTGCCGTATCGCAGCAGCAATAGGTGGATCAGCACTAGGAGCTGACAACACCGCTGGTGGCCCATGACGCAACTGCTCATTATCGGTCTGCAGCTGGGCAACCAATGCCCGAAGCTCCTGCAATTCGTCCTCCATAACGCAGTTTTTAACTTCTCTCCCACAATTTTTCATTACCTGAGAGGACGAAGGCCAATTCGAAGAAAATGGCTACACCGCCAGAGCGCTACTGGCCGCACAGGGTCGCCGTTGTCCTATTCCTACTTAAAAAAGAAACACACCCTTCACACAACCAAGAACAAGAAAAAAAAGGTATAACAAAACAAACAATATACAATTCACATCTCTGTCCTACACCAGTGCCAGATCCTGCCGACTACGCCACGTTGTGGCAAGAAAAGGTACCGCAATAGACTGGCACTAAGGCCTGACTACTTATAATAGAAAAATACAGATTTAAGAAAACGGACTACGCCACTCTGATATCACACAGAGAATAATTGGTACCTTTATCCAAAGGCACACAAGTTGGTTGCACTAGTAAGGAACAGAGACGTGAATGTTGTACAAAAATAATTCTTTATTACTAAAAACACATTAAAATAAACAGAGCGTACCAGGCAAGACACACCGCAACCGCAACATCTGCCAATAAAAACGGGTTGTTATGTTGTCAGAAGTACAGTCACTCAAAAATCAGTCACTACAAATCAAATATAATCAAACATTACACTCAGAAGCCGTTTTGGCTGAGGGCTAAAGAACAAGGAATAGTACCACACACACTTTGGAGTAAACTCTTATCACTCACACAAAATCCGTGCGTCTCACTGCACACAGCACCCAGTGTTCAAACCACCACCAACACGCGGAGAAAACCAGGGAGGATTCCTGGCTGAAGCCCTCAGCATCTAGCAAAAGTACAATTGCTCACACACACACACACAACAAAAATCAAAATATAATTGGGTTGTAAATCAAAACAATATAACCACCAAAACAAACAATGATAACAAATCACAAAACACTATAATTCACACAGCAAATAATCTCAAAGCAAATAAACACATTAATAACAGTCATTCAACTCACATCTAATAAACCATGCATATCAAACTAAAGAACACACAAAAACGTAGGTAGTAGGACAACGGCGATTCCTCTCATTAAAGACTGGCAGAAGGCAAAGAAAGATCACGAACTCCTTAGAAGGGAAACACAATGGTTAAACGCCCGCACGCATGCCCAATGTTCTCAACCCAATCAGGAAAAGACTTACCCGATGATAGAATCGCGTCAGTCTCAATCACAAACCACCGTTGCGCCGCACTGAACTGGTTTGCCTATGCCTGAAATGAGCTAAAAATCACACCCACTTTCCCAATCAATGCCTAAGGACACAGTACCCGTAACTTCCTATGATGATGACTTACCTGACAATAGAATCAGTCAATCGTTTGATCGCTTGATCTTGTTTTGATCCCGCAGCATCGCATAAACGGATTTACATATGCCTGAAACAAGCTAAAAATCATACCCACTCGTCAGATTAATGCCCAAACACAGTTTCCACAACTTACTGCAGTAACAGCTTACCAAAAGAAAGATCGCCATTTCGGAAGCAAGCGAAAGCTGGTGTACAGCCGCAGTCAAATAATTTACATTTATGCATTTGGCAGACGCTTTTATCCAAAGCGACTTACAGTGCAATTATTACAGGGACAATCCCCCCGGAACAACCTGGAGTTAAGTGCCTTGCTCAAGGGCACAATGGTGGTGGCCATGGGGTTCAAACCACCAACCTTCTGATTAACAGCCCTGTGCTTTAGCCACTACGCCACCACCACTCCTATAATAAATAATCCGGTCACACATGCATAACATACTGTGGATAGAAATTACAGGGAAAGTTACTGGTATGATAATTGTGGTTATATTATATTACTATTATATTTAGTGTATTGCTAATCAATATATTGTTACTTCCCAGATGACAGCGGCTCACTTCAAGAGCAGGTGAAGCAAGTTGGGACAATGTTGAAGACGTTTGCTCGCACTGGGCAATCAGGTACAACTTGTAAACAACACCTGTGGTTGTTGGTTTAATTCCCATTGGGGCCACCTGAACATGTAGTAGACCTAGATATAAATGTCATAGTTTAGTAGTTGAGGGACCAGGACTGACTACTTTATTCTTTTATTCTGGGAACCCCTGTAGGTACAGATCAGACCCTAATGCTGTGACGTCTTGGAGAGTTTGGCGATGTTGTGCGTAGCATGGACAACAAAATGGACACTATTAACATTTCAGTGCCAATGTGTCTGTTGGACAGTTATCCCTTTCAGGGGATCTGTTACACCCAGGAAGATTTGGCGTTGCTTGACAACAGTTTGAGGCAGGATAAAGAGCTCCAGCAACAATTTGTAAGTGTGCTGAATCCACAGCCTGTCACATTATAAATTTATGATAAGCTTCAGAGAAATGTAATTTGTAACACTTTTTCTTTTGTATTTTCAGCTTCGGTTTTTGGCAATCAAATGTGGGAGGGACCTAAAGACAACCGTGTGGCGAATGCTTCAGGGTATCTTCTCTAATCACCTTTCCATCGATACAACCTGGACTGGTGTAGGGGATAAAGCATGTTTTAGAGACATGTTCCTGAAGACCATTGTTCAAAGTAAGTTGGATATTTTTTATATTTAAGTAGATGTGTATGACCTTATGCCATTCTAATGGAATGACAGATCTTTATTTTCTACAGGAGCCATCAGGAAGAACCCGGCAACTCAGGATGCCACTGATGAGGCGATCCAGGTTAACGTTACGCGTTACCTGAAAGGAGCATCTGAACGTGAAGGTGGAAAAAGGCGCCGCACAGCTGAGAGGGACCCACAGTCGACCCCTTAAACCTAGGCTGACTACTGACACCCCAGCATCACTGACAACTGGAACCCTTTCTTTATCCTGCAGTCAGTAACATCAAGACCCCTAAAAAAGCCTGCTAAAAGTGTCAGACTACACTCACCCAGTCCACACTGTTCACTGTGGAAATTGCTGTTTTTTTTTTTTTCATGACCCTGCCTTGAGCGCAGCTCCTTGGATGAATATGGGATGGTTTGTCCCTTTATACAGGAATCACTGAAGATATGCCAATTTGCACTGCCTCATTCTGGAGGTTGGGGAAAACCGGTGATTCTTAACCCACTACGCCACGCAGACCCCAACCACTCCAGACATTCTGATTGGCTGTGTTCTCTACAGCCAGATTTTCTGCTGTTAATTGTATTTGTTCCCACTTGTTGTCATGTGTAAGTTGAATGTCAAAATGTATATTATACCTGTTATCCTGCACATTCTTTGATACCAAAGATCTCAATTATTTAACATACAATTTTCTGCTTATTTCATTGTTACAGTGCTTAACTATTCTATTTTAAAATATAGCTTGTAAATCCTAGATTATACATCTAAAACTTGATATCGGCACATTATCTGGTATCAAATATTCTACTTACCGTGACTTTAGTATTGGCTTATTTCATTCCATCAGTGCTTAACGATTCTGTTATAGTTTGTAAATCCTATTTCATGCCTGATATTTGATATTGCACATTAACTAGTACCAAAAATTCTACTTTCATTCCATCAGTGTGCTTAACTGTTATTCTAATAAAAATAGCTTGGGAATACCATTTCATACCTCTGATACTAGATATTGCACATTACCTGGTACCAAATATTCTACTTCATTCCGTCACAATGCTTAACTGTTATTCTATTGTTAAATATAGCTTGTAAATCCTAGTGCCACAGGTTAGCATTGCAGTTATAATGGTATATTCTACTCCAGCGCTTTACTCTAAATTATTACCACTTATCCTATTGTTAGAAATGACTTGTAAATATGATGTTATTCCTCAATTTATTTGGTATCCTGGACTTTCTTTGGTACCAAATATCCTCATTGCTTATGTTTACTGGTAATTCTTTTCATCCCAGAGCTGACCTCTTTATATTATTAACAATTATTGTAAGTGTTACAATAGTGTTTTTTACAAAAGTGTTTTTAAATTTTTTTTTACCAAAATTTAATTGAAAACCTGCATGTTCTTTAGTGTGTGTGTGTGTGTGTGTATATATATATATATATATATATATATATATATATATATATATATATATATATATATATATATATATATATGTGTTTGTATTTTTCTGTTATTTATATTTCAGTGATCTGAGATCTTGTTTCAATGACAGTTACTGTACTTTGAAATGTGGAATTAAAACTCATTGCTGTCTGGGCATATCGGCACATCATGATGCAGTGGACGGTAAGTATTTAGGGAAGCACGATTTGATCATCAGGTTCCTGAGAGGCGCGAGGAGGTTAAATCCCCCCAGGCCGCATCTTGTTCCCTCATGGGACCTCTCCGTGGTCCTGCGGGACCTTCGGGGAGCTCCCTTCGAGCCCCTTGAATCAGCAAAGGCACTCTCTCTGAAAACCGCCCTCCTGATGGCGCTCACCTCCATCAAGAGTGTAGGGGACCTGCAGGCGTTCTCTGTCAGCGAACTGTGCCTAGAGTTCGGTCCGGCTTACTCTCACGTCATCCTGAGACCCCGCCCGGGCTACATGCCCAAGGTTCCCACAACCCCTTTTAGGAATCAGGTGGTGAACCTGCAAGCGCTGCCCCAGGAGGAGGCAGACCCAGCCTTGGCGTTGCTGTTTCCGGTGTGCGCACTTCGCATCTACTTGAATCGCACGTAGAGCTTTAGAAGCTCCATGCAGCTCTTTGTCTGCTTCGGTGGACAGCGGAAGCGAAGCGCTGTCTCCAAACAGAGGATCGTCCACTGGGTCATCGATGCCATCATTATGGCATACCACGGCCAGCACGTGCCCATTCTACCAGGGGGTTGCGGCTTTTTGGGCGTTGTGCGGGCTGGGCAACACCTAACACCTTTGCAAGGTTTTATAACCTCAGGGTTGAGCCAGTTTTGTCCCGTGTGTTATCAGGTGACACAAACAGGTAAGTTAGGGTCAGCTGGCCGGGTGTATCGCTTGCGCACGAAGTGTGAACCCTGGATGTTCCTCCATTCCTAGCCTACCGGCCGATGAGTCTTCGGAGAGACTCGTCGCCATCCCAGTACGGGCGTCACCTAGGCCCCTGTACTGAGGTAAGTGCTCCACATGTGCTGGTTGTCTCCCTACGCAACCCTGTGTGACGTATTTTCCGCAAAATGGTTTCCCCGCCGGTAAACCGTGTCTTCCTTGGGCTGAGGTCCCTCTGTCCTTGGTCGCCGTGTCTGTAGTAACTCCTCCCCCCTTTGGTAGGATCTACCATGGAGCCGCTCCGCACGATGTGCTTCCGCTCCTACCCGGTTAGACCATGTGTTGTATTCCACTTAAAGATCCCCCCTCCTCTCGGGGCCGGGTGTGGTCTCCGCGGTGTCCTCCTCTTTGGAGGACACCCCCCAGCTTGGACATATATTGGCCTCCAGCTGAACGATTTAGTTCCTTTTTTGAGGAGAACAATAGAGAGAAGGCCACGGCTGGGCCAGCCAGTCCTTATACTTCTGAGCAGTTAGCCTTTCCCCAAGGTGCATGGGAATGCTTCATGCCTGCTAGTGTGTTGGGGGTAGTTATGCGATGGCTTGCTGCGCTGGCTACGAGGCACATTCATCTACGAGGTCTGCCCATCTTGCACCGCCATTCTGCGTAACTCGGTTCAGCTCTGTGACGTATTCCATTGGGAGCCCTAGTGTCAACTCACCGACACAACGTCTCGGTTACTGACGTAAACTCCATTCCCTGATGGAAGGAACGAGACGTTGTGTCCCTCCTGCCACCAACCGCTGAAATGTCCGGGTCTTTGGCTCGGCTCCTCAGTGTGATACCTGATGTGCGTTTGCATTGTCACTCCTTTTATACCCATATGTCCAGGGGAGTGGCATGCAAATTCCACACGCCAATTTCCATCGGCCTTTTCTTAAGATCAGAGATGTCTGGGCTCCGCAGGAGCGACCCCTAGTGTCAACTCATTGACACAACATCTCGTTCCCTCCATCAGGGAATGGAGAATACTTCAGTAACCGAGATGTTTTCTTGTATTTTTACATTTCAATTGATATTTTTACTATATATTATTTATAACAAATGTAATAAATATGTTTATTAACATTAAACTTTAAAGTTAAATTATGCCAATCCCTCAAAACATGTGAATATGCACAAAAAGGAATAAAGACATTTAATGCATTGCCATGCCAACAGTATTTAAGATATCAAGAAACCCTTCAGAATTAAAAATGTGCAATGCCTTGACATTAATCTGTAGTTTTTTTAAGCAATTCAGGCTAACATAATAGGGATTTTTCAATGTCTATTAAAAGTGACACACTTCCTTCCGCCAGTTGGTGGCACTAAGATCGTGACCCACAATAGTCACATCAATGTGATCAGCCAGCTTAGGACAAACATTTGGCTCAATTTTGATGTTTTTAATTTTCTGCACGCAAAAGATATGAGACTTTTCCTTATTCCATTTTTTGACGTTATTTTATTGCATCGCCATGGCAACACCATTCGACATATCAAAAATCCCTTCCAAATTTAACATCGCAAATGTGTTGGCATGATGTCGCCCACATTTGGTACCTGTATCATTAAATCCATGGAAAAGTGCATGCATTTTTCAAACAATCCAAAATGTCCAACTTCCTTTTGGGCAGAGCCTATGACTGTGAGAAATGAGAAATGAGGCTTATACACCAGTTTCAGATGAATTGGACAAATGGGGTGGAAATAACATCACTTTGGAAAAAAAAATTATGAATGTAGGCCATTCTTGGTGTGGGGTTATCCATTGGTCAGTAGTATCACTGTGCCAATTTAGAAAATGTTTGACCGGTGACTTTTTTAGATATTGGGGCGCAAATATCTATTATAAAATAATTCTAATAAATATAGCTGCAAGCTTCAATGCGGATTCCTACTCAAAGTGGCATATCATTTAAAATTTATTAAAATTGATGTGGGCCATTCTTGGTGTGGCGTTATCCATTGGCAAGTAAAGTGGCAAATCATTTCAAATTGATCAGTAGAGGGGTGGGGTTAAACCCTCCCAATGGAGGAATCCAAAAAACTAAAAATGTTTGTACATGTGTATCAAAAATAACATTTTGACTTTTCGTTTGGTAGATATTGGTCAATACGCACAAAATGAATGACTTCTGACTAATTAGTTGGCTTATATCTTCGCAACGTTTGGGCAAATAAAAATTCCTTTGATAGATTTTTGTCAGGTGTGTTCATAGTAGACACACACATTTTTGTGAGAATGGATTATACGATCTAGGAGGAGTTCGAAAAAGATTCTTTTTTAGAAAATTTGAATTGTGGAAAGATTTTATAAAATTCCATAAAATGAAGATATGCAATTTTTAGGTCTTGGTGCGAGGAATTAGAGAATAACATCATTTTTAGATTATTAAACTCGGTTGTGGAGTTATTGGTGAAAACATAAATGTACTTTTTATAGCGCCAACTTGTGGATGATTTTCATAAAACTTCGTACACAGCCTCATTCTAACAATGTCTACAAATATCTCAAGTTTCGTAACAGTCGGACATTAAGATTTGATGTTATTAGTTGCTGAATATTGAGTAGCTGCTGGCAGCCATGTTTTTTTATTTGTCTGATTGATATTGTAGGATATGTTAGCCTTTTGGCCCCTACAAGATGCATACCGATTTTCAACTCCATTGATTATACGGTTGCAGAGTTATTAGTGTTTTTTGTTGTTGTAGCGCCCCCTATAGGCGAAACATTTGGTCTTTTTGTTTGGTAGATATTGGTCAATACGTACAAAATGGATGATGCCTGACCAATTTGATGGCTTATATCTTCGCATCACATCAACAAATCAAAATTCCTTTGATACATTTTTGTCAGGAGCGTTCTTACTAGACACACCCCAATTTTATAGCAATTCGTAAATACGGCGTAGGAGGAGTTCGAAAAAGTAGGTTTTTCGAATTATGCAAATTAGTGTGAAAATGTTCATGATGGAAATGAAATCGGGGATATATGTTTAGAACTTGACTCAAAGATTCAGTCGAAAAGAGAATTTTGATCCTAGACCTTTCAGTTCCAGAGTTAAGACCACAAATATAGCGCCACCTAATGTCCGACGGGTTTGTGTGTGGGTGCCAGAGTAGTGGGGAGAATTTCTGACCATCCCACCAAGTTTGGTGTCCCTGTGACTTATGGTCTCTGATGCCCAGACACTTTTAGGGCAGAATTTGTTTTTAATAATAATAATAAGAAGAAGAAACAGAAAATCGGAACAAATACAATAGGGTTCCTGCACCTTTCGGCTTGAACGCCTAATAATAAGAAAATTGGAACAAATACAATAGGGTTCCCGCACCATCAGTGCTTGGACCCCTAATAATAAAAATCCTTACAATTACAATAGGGTTTCAGCCCTTCGGGCTTGAACCCCTAATAATAATAATACAACCGTCAATATCAATAGATTTACTCTTACCAGAGGAATCTAATAATAATAATAATAATAATAATAATAAAATCGTCTATAACAATAGATTTCCTCCTTCCTGAGGAATCTAATAATAATAATAATAATAATAATAATAAAAATAATAAAACCGTCAATAACAATAAATGTTATCCAATGTAATCCTACCGGAGGAATCTAATAATAAATATAGCTGCAAGTAGCAATTAACGTGGTTTAAGCCTTTTAAGAACTTTCAAAGTATGCAAAAAAGGAATGTATTTGTAGTGCTTAGTAAGATGCTGAATTTGCAAACTGTTGTTAAATATGACACCAATTTCGGCATCAACACGTCCACCATTGTGCCTGTACCAAAGCAAACCAAAATCACTTGCTTAAATGACTGGCATCCTGTTACTCTGACCCCCATCATCAGCAAATGCTTTGAGAGGTTAATCAGAGATCACATCTGTGCACATTACAGTTTGGTCTGCACTATAATTTTTAAGGCAAAATAATAATAATAATAAAACTGCATCCACTGCATCCGCAAAGCAACCAGCATTGTGGATGACCCCACACACCCCTCACACAAACTCTTTACCCTCCTCCCGTCTGACAAGATGTACCGAAGCATTCGGGCCCTCATGGCCAGACTGTGTAACTGCTTCTTCCCGCAAGCCATCAGACTCCTCAATACTCAGAGACTGGACTGACACACACACACATGTCCTGAGTTGCACTTTAATTATTGTCACTTTATTTCTGACTGCTACCTCAATAACTGCTATGTGCAAAGAACACTATCTCATAGTATGTTATGTTTACATTTGGCATTTTTAGAAACTGTCATCTTTTTGCACTACTGTGTACTGGTCGGCACTGCACTGTCTCTCACTGTGTCCATTGTCCTGTTCATTGTTAGTAATTTATTGTACTGTCCTGTACTTTTTGCACACGTTTACACGTGCACTTTATATAGGTATGTTATTTAGTCTGTGTAGTCTCATGTGGTTCTGTGTTTGTCCTATGTTGTTTTATGTAGAACCATGGTCCTGGAGGAACGTTGTCTTGTTTCACTGTGTACTGTCCTAACTGTATATGGTTGAACGACAATAAAAACCACTTGACTTGAAATTCATGCTGACACTGGTCAAACTCTTACTGGATTTCCACACCGGCAGATTTGCATGTCCACATTCACACCACAATTGCACATAAAGAAAAACACATTGAAAAAGCATTTATTTGTAATTTGTAAAATTTTACAGATTTGTGGTAACCATGAAATTTCACCATAACTCAATAAGTCAATAAGCACACAAAAGGTGAAGAAGTGAATGGTATGTGTCAATAATCACACAAATCTGATAGTGTGTGCATGAATGTTGGTGTGAGGCAGTGGCATAGAGGTACTGACCAAGTTAGCAGACTGGAAGTTAGCTGGAGAGTGTAGCAGGTTTTTGGGATTTTCTACACTACCACAAACTGCAACCAAACGCTTCTGATAACTGGAGATCAATCTTTCACTTACTTCTTGGACTAGGACTTACTCCTATTCTTTGGATCATTGTCTTGCTGCATAATCCAGTTGCGCTTGAGTTTCAATTTATGGACTGAAGACCGGACATTCTCCTTTTGGATCTCAATTATTGCAAGTTGCCCAGGCCCTGAAGCAACAATGTATCCCCACACCATCACACTACCTCCACCATGCTTGACTGTAGGTATGATCTTCTTTTTGTGGAATTTGGTGTTTGATTTATGACAGATGTAATGGGACCCCTGTCTCACAAACAGTTCCACTTTCGACTCATCAATCCACAGAACATTCTCCCAAAAGGTTTGATGATTATCAAACACAAAACTGTATTTTGTGTTTACTCAGATTGCCTTTGTTTTATCTTAAAAAAAAAAAATTATTTCTGAAACAATTCAGTATAAGACATACATAAAAACAGAAGAAATCAAATACTTTTTCACAGCACTGTATATGCCTGTTTTCCTTTCAGTAGAGGCTGTGAGCCTGAGAGAGATGGAGCTGATGAAGCAGACAGAAACATTTGCAGAAAGCAGAGATGGGTAGAGTAGCCCAAAATCTTACTCAAGTACAAGTAAAACTACTTATAAAAAAGAATTACTAAGTACAAAATTACTAACAGTAAAAGTAATAATGTTAATAATGACTTGAGTAAGATTAATTACTTAAGATCCAAGTTACTACTTACTTGGGATCTGAATAAAATGAAGGGAAAATCTATAATCTCAGACTACATGGAGAACTGTAAGTCACACCTCTCCTTGAAAGTCTGTCTGTTCTGTTTGATATAAAACCTGGGTTCAAGATGAAGCAGCATATCCCAGTCCTGTGATGGGTACAATAACACACAACCTGTCATTTTCAACAGTTGACTGTCTTTATTTTCACAACATGTTAACAACACAAACTTGTCAGCATCTGCATTTAAACAAGAAAACAGAGAACAAAAGAACAGACTATGGAATAGAACAGAAGAGAAAGTGTGTGTTTGTCTGTGTTATTATGTTTGTGTGTGTGTGTGTGTCCTTCCTCCCTTGACACGCTTGCTTCTTCCCCCTCTCCAGGTCTGAGCCTCTAAAAAAGTGAGCGGTTGCGTCCGCATTCAGACCACTGCAGCGTATGGCGAGACCTCATTATACGTGATATAAACAAATGATTAAAACTAAATATATTCATTAACATTTAAGAGTAACGGAGGAATGCCACAGAATGTAGTGAAGTAAAAGTACATTTCTGTGATTAAAAAGGAACTTGTGTAAGTGTATAAGTATGACCAGTTAAACCTACTCTTAAGAGTACTTTTTTTTCAAAATGTTACTCAAGTAAATGTAACAAAGTATATGTAGCACATTACTACCCATCTCTGGCAGAAAGTAACAAAGTTTAATCAGCTGTCATGTGCAGATGGAGTAGCTGGCTACATAAAACCCCATTTAAATGTGGCATATCAAATGTTATATTTTAGTGAAAACTCTTCCCTGTAAATGTATTATTATTATTATTATTATTATTATTATTATTAACTGCAAAGCAGTTCTATCAGATATATATGAATTTCAGGTTCCTTTAAAAGTTTGCCATCAAATCAAAAAGAATGACCCCTTGGATTAAGGTTGCTGTAAGTGGTGCAGGGACAAAACCTTAGTCAGTTGTGCTTTGCTAGTATTATACTGGGATAATTGTAACGGGTTAATGTTTAATTACTAAAAAAGTTGAAATACAGGTTAGTCAGAGCGTAGTAAAATCTGCTTATGATTCTCCCTTGGCACAACCCTCCAAACATGATGAATTCTCCTTCTATGTTTCCATAGAGTTTGGTGAGTTCCTCCTCTAGCTGCTTCACCGTCTTCTTCCACACCACCAGTCCTTTATGGTTTCTTTTGGCCAGCCAGGCACCTGACAAGAGAGCATTCGATTCATTGTCATGGCAGCAGTAGGCGGTCCAGAAATATTCAGGGATGTTGACTCCTTCTTTGACAGGGATGTTATCTCTCTTGATGTCCAGCCAGAACTGTCCAGGCACTGCTCCAGTCACAACATGTGCAAAGCCCTTGTCACAGTTGTCCTGTATGATTTTCTCTATCTTCCGCTCCACATTGTGAGCCCAGTCATTGTTGTCGGCTTGCGTCTGTGGTACAGCATTGGTGTGTGTGTAGGTAGCGATGGCACAGTCCTGATCGTTATTATGGCAACGTGGGTAAAGGTGGCCCCTGGTGTAATCTTTTGTGTGAAATGCATAGTCACCATACAGTGCCTGGTTTTTGCCTTTGTCTTTTGTCTGTATGGTGTTCTCTCGTTCCATATCAGGTCCTAGATTGGGGTCATCAAGCTGGAGAAGAAAATAATAGTTTTGAAACATGAAATTGTCAAAAAGATATACAATCAAGAAGATTAACATAGCACACACATTTAACACCCACTTTATTAAAAACACTTGCCTTATAACCATGCTCACTGACAACTTTATTAAGTACAAGTATTTGAATGGTCTTTGACAGTGGTCTGCCACCCTGTAGTCATAAACTAAGAAGTTGGAGAATGGTTAACATAAATTGTGCATAGCAACAGATGGGATATTTTAACTATATATCTACAATGAATAAATAAATGTTTGTAGTAAAGTGGGTAGCAAGTGTATTTAATTCATTTATTGTTTAAATGTTAAATCACTATAGGCTACTCAATCAAACTATTTCTTAATTAATACATTATGAATTATTAAAAGAAAAGCTGGTACCACTTTTTAATCACATTTAATAAACAACTTTATATTAAGCAGAAACTCACCTGTGGCTCAATCTTCCATTCAGCTTTGTCTACCTTGTGATATCCTACATAGTAATAAGCAGAGTACACTGGGATCCTGCCCTTCGTGTCATACAGAGTGGCATATCTGTATTCATTGTTCCATTGCTGACAAATCTGCTTGTATCTATTTGGATTTTGGCTATCATAAAGAACAGTGGGAGGATAGTGGACATTTTGGTCTGACGGATCATTGATGAAGAAATCAGGACATGAATCCTTAAACGACTCTACCACCTTTCCAATGGCCAGGTATCCAAATGCCTGCAGCATGAACCCAAGAATGAGCAGCTTCATTGTGAAGGTGAGGAAGAGTGATATATGATAAATAATGTGTGAGGGAGCTCAGAGTGAGGCATTAAATACGCAACAGCACAGAAGGAGGAGAAACAAGGCTAGATGAAAAAAATAAAATAAAAACAGAACTGCGTTTGGAAAGGTGGTTGACCTCTTTACTGTTAGCAAACATACCCCATGCTCCCATTGGATGGATCAAGCCAGGCATCCAGGGACAGCAGCTGTCAGTGAGGTGGTAGGGTTGCTGTTAGGAAATATGATGGTGGTCTTTGGCCATAGGACTCTGTCCTGAGCTGGCTGTGTGGGTGTACAGCCTTTTAGCTAGAGTTAGCAGGTTAGTGTTTGACCTGCTTGAAAGCTCAACAGATATACAGGTACAGTGCTGTGAAAAAGTATTTGCCCCAATTTCTTTTGTTTTTGTGTATATCTCATACTAAATTGTTTCAGAAATTAAAACAAAATCTAAGATGAAACAAAGGCAACCTGAGTAAACACAAAATACTGGTTTGAAATGATAATATTATTTATTGAAGCAAAAAGGTTATCCCGTTCAAATGGGCCTGTGTGAAAATTTATTTGCTCTCGTAGTTACTAATTCTCCAAATCTATGAAACTGTACACATAAAGGTGTTTAGCTGGACTAGAAGCAACCAGGTCTGATTACTTCAAACCCTGTTCAATCAAATCACCACTTAAATATAACTTTTTCAACAGCATGAAGTTGGTTAAAAGATCTTACCCAGTAGCACACTATGCCAAAATGTAAAGGAATTCCAGAAATGATGGGGAAGAAGGTGATTGAAATACATCAGTCTGGGAAGGGTTACAAAGCTATTTCAAAGGGTTAATTTTGCCAAAACACACCTTGATGATCCGCAATCCTTTTGGAAGAATGTTAGTAGTTCTTATAATATACTTTGTGTCAAAAATTGATTTATGGCTTAATTGCTGTACCTTTGACCTTTGCCCTTCCGCTCGCCCCGCCCCGCCCGCCCCGCCCGCCCTCCCTCTTCCCCCCCTCCCACCCACCCACCTTCCCCCATTCCGGTGTGTGTGTTGTGGTGTGACGTGTTTGATCATATCTGATGTTATATGTTTGCAGAGGTATCCGCCCCCACAACTGTGTATTTAAAAATAATGTATGATTCATGATGAAATAATTCATTGTTGTAATCATTGAGTTGTTTTTCAGAAACATGTTAAAGTAATGTGTGTGTGGGGTTCATTTGGATTTATTATTATTATTGTAAGACATAAAAAGCAGTATTATGCTTAAAATGTGTTTAAATGACATCTTTAATGAGCGTGTAATGCTTGGTGTCAAACATGGTACAAGTTTTTTTATTAACAAAAGGGTGAAAATGTGTTTTCTAAAACAGTGGATATTGGATAAGGCAAAAAACATTCAGATGGTCGCTTTAAAATAAGGATTTAATGGTTAATGATTGTTATTTACTTTTTAACAGAGGAGAAAATGTGTTTTCTAAAACAGTGGATATTGGATAAGGCAAAAAACATTCAGATGGTCGCTTTAAAATAAGGATTTAATGGTTAATGATTGTTATTTACTTTTTAACAGAGGAGAAAATGTGTTTTTAAACACCTCTCAGACTCCCATATGGTCTAGAGGTTAGGATTCCTGGTTTTCACCCAGGCGGCCAGGGTTCGTCTCCCGGAGAGGTGTGATGGTAATCCACTGAGCTCTGATCTACGCGGAGCTGTTGTGAAAACAAAGGCAATTCAGTGGCATTCTCGGCACAATGATGTGGTTTTCAACAACTATAATCTTTGATATTGGTTTAACAAATACACGTGTTATTAAAAACAATATTTCATTTAATTGTAGTTCTAACAACAGATGTTTCTAAACAGTGGATATTGACTGATCAAAATCAAAGGATGCTAGTCATTTTTAAAAATAATAAATAAATGGTGTTACGAAAGATTACGTTTAACATTAGTTTATTTATTTTATGCCATAGTAAAAAACTCATTACATTACATGTGGTCTTCAGATTTGAAAACACAACCCATTTAAAACAGACTGTCTAGTGTATTTTGTGTGCAAATGTCACCGATGAGACACGTTTGTGTGCGAGACGGCAGCGGGTGTTTAACAAGTGCATTACTCTTTTAAAATGATATTTTTCCAAGCGAATGTTTGGCATTAGTTTAGCAAACACTTTTATTGTACTAAAACACAATACTATATATTTATTTATTTATTTATTTTAGCTATAGCTCTAACAACAATATCTTACATTTTTACCTTTAACAATGTTTCCTAAACCGTGGATATTGACTGATCAAACTCATTCAGATTTTCACTTTTAAAGATAAGGAATAAATCGTTAGCAAATGCATATGTGGTATTTTATCAGTGACCTTTTTTATAGATCAAAAGTTCAGATTGTCAAAACACATCAAAGACATTTTTAAAAATATTGAAAATAGTTTATCATCCTTAATCTTTGATATTAGATTAACAAACACAATAATTAATTTTATCTGTAACACTAACAAAAGGTCTTACATTTTAAAAACAAAATAGTTCGCTTTATAAAATACAGATTTAACACAAAAATCTTACATTAGTTCTGCGCAGTCCTTTCATGAGCGAGGGGTTGCGATAATGGTTTAAGAACAGTGACAAATGCAAGACAGTCCTAAAACCTGTGTTAATTTCATATCATCATTTCTCTTAGGAGATGTGTGTGTGTGTGTGTGTGTATATGTGTGCCCTATAGAGGGTTGATGGGTAGATGATTACCTAAACGTGTGTGTGTGTGTGTGAGTGTGTGTGTGTGTATGTGTGAGCGTGTATTTATCACTTTGTGGGGACCAAATGTCCCCATAAGGATAGTAAAACCCGAAATGTTTGACCTTGTGGGGACATTTTGTCGGTCCCCATGAGGAAAACAGCTTATAAATCATACTAAATTATGTTTTTTGAAAAGGTAAAAATGCAGAAAGTTTTCTGTGAGGGTTAGGTTTAGGGGTAGGGTTAGGTTTAGGGGATAGAATATAAAGTTTGTACAGTATAAAAACCATTATGTCTATGGAAAGTCCCCATAAAACATGGAAACACAACATGTGTGTGTGTGTGTGTGTGTGTGTGTGTGTGTGTGTGTGTGTGTGGCATATAGAGGGATGATGGATTAGATAACTACCTAAACTTTGTGTCAAAATTGGGTTTCAGTGCGGAGGGGGTAACTTTTTACCATTTGTGCGGTATGTGTGTGGAAATTGCGCTTTAACTGACAAAACATGTGCTTTGTCACTACAAATGAGTACCGTCAGTATTTTGGTAAACAGGTTTTATATAGAGTTCTGACGAAATATCTTTAATACAAAAGTTTGTTACATAGTAAAAAACTCATTACATTACATGTGGTCTTCAGATTTGAAAACACAACCCATTTAAAACAGACTGTCTAGTGTATTTTGTGTGCAAATGTCACAGATGAGACACGTTTGTGTGCGAGACGGCAGCGGGTGTTTAACAAGTGCATTACTCTTTTAAAATGATATTTTTCCAAGCGAATGTTTGGCATTAGTTTAGCAAACACTTTTATTTCGCTAAAACACAATAATATATATTTTTTTAGCTGTAGCTCTAACAACAAATATCTTACATTTTAACAATGTTTCCAAATCAGTGGATATTGGTTGTGAAGCAAACTCATTCAGATTTTCACTTTTAAAGATAAGGAATAAATGGTGTTACGAAAGATTACGTTTAACATTAGTTTAACGAACACGGTTATGTTACTAAATTGCAGTAACACATTTAAATGCTAATTTAGATGTATCTTTAGCACAAAGATTCTTAAATTTATTAAAGACATGAAAAGTGTCTTTCTAAAACGATGTGTAAAGGGTGTGCTGCAAATTAAATCCACATTCACTAGGCAATACAGTATTTTAGCAAACAGGTTTATTTGACTAAAACGCAATAATGTTTTTAAAGAATTCTGACGATATCTTTAATACAAAGGTTTGTTATTATAATTATGTCGCGACATGTTTCTGCAAATGGTTGTATTGTTTGACCGGTCTAAAGAAACAATATGGTGCCATGAGTTTCCTGGTGTTTTATGGCTTGCTTTCATTGAAAAGCATGGTGACAACCAAAAGTGTGAAAGAAGGGAGATAAAAGGGTTTATTTTGTTATAAAAGTTTTTCTTTTTACCCATCAAGTGCTCCATGTAACGTTGTGAAACATGGTAGAGATGTGGTTAAAGAAGTATTGCTCTTTGTAATACAGGCAACAAGTAAATATAATTACTTAAAAGAATAGAAAGATTTTAGAAATCACTTGCAAAATCAATAGTTCAAATTCAGAGGTTTTTATAGTATACTGCACACAGTTATCATAAAACCCATGTCAATTCAAGTGTGAACATTTCAAAGAAATGGGGTGCTAGCATACTGGACAACAATCAAATGACTTGTGATATACACACACACACAAGATATTTTAACACTTAATTCACACCCTGAATCTACATTCATGGTACTGTTACGTCAGTGGGGTGTCAAACACAAATGCAAAGGCTGAGTTTACTTTGACACTCATATTTTTGGTATTAATTTACTCATTCCTGGATCAAACCCCACACTCAGAAACGTGTACATGTAAACAAAAATGTGTACTGTTGTGATGCCAACTGATCATCGCTTTACTGATTTTTATTTCAAGAAAACCACAAAGTCCACCAATAAATGATGAAGTAACGTGTTTACAGGGGTGCATTTACTCACAAAAGTTCCTCTACTGCCACAATTGGATTTTTTGTTTGTTGTAGAGTTATCCTCATTTGTAAATAGTTATTTGTTTAAATGTTGCTATATTTTCTAGTTTACAAAGATGTCAGTTTTAACACACACACACTCTCACAGGTAAGTATCATTATAATATAAAATTCACAGCAATCAGTCCTTCTATACATTACACTAATGGAAGTACATTAACTTTGTCGTACGTTGACTGAACCACAATAAATGTTACTCCAAACCTGGAATAATATAATTTGCCAGAGTACCAGATTTATTTATTAGCCAACAAACATCCGGGTCAATTTTGAACAAATGTTGAAGTATTTTAAATATTACTTAAATCACAATACAGTTCTGGGTTTTAATGGCATGTGACATATGACTACAGAATGTTGCATATGAATAAAAAATTGTAAAATAGCGAAACTTCATGGTTGAGGGTTTTTCTATGATGAGTTTATCTCTTATTTTTGCTATTGTGTGGACATAGTATCACTTCTTTTACATTCGTCATCAGTGTTTACACTCAAATCTGGACACAGACCCTTCAATTCAGAATAAAATGACAGAGAGCTCAGTCAGATGTTTTATCACTTTGATTTATTTAATAACCACAGCTTGATGTTACTTGTTCTTTTAAGAAAGTTCACTTTCACAAAGATCTTCAGTCACTTAACGCGGTATCGAGCTGCAGGAAATGACTGCAAAATGTAATTTACTTTTACACATCTAAAGCACAAATAGTGTGTCAGTACAGCGTTTGTTTGTGCATGTGTGTAGTTAGTAAAGTGTTTGTATGGTGTGATGTTCCGATACAGCCATTACACACAACTAGATACTTAACAAATACTTGTAAAACAACCCTTCTTATTGGTCTTCATGGAAAAACTATAGTGATTACAACAGACATGATATGTTTAAACAGTCTAGCTGTCAAAACTGTTGATGTTTACTGAAATGCCATGAATTTCAAAATATGACTTTAGTATTTTAAAAACTGAATAAACTATTATAAAATAATGCAATAGAAGAACGATGTAAAATTAACAGTGTTAGTTCAAGAGTATTTTCTGAAAGTTAAAAGACTGACACAGCCCTATCAATACACATAAGGGTTTACTATAGGTCATTCAAACGTTAAATCTCTCACAGTATCCATTTGTTTCTTTAGACCGGTCAAACAATACAACCATTTGCAGAAACATGTCCCGACATAATTATAATAACAAACCTTTGTATTAAAGATATCGTCAGAATTCTTTAAAAACATTATTGCGTTTTAGTCAAATAAAATCCAATAGCTTTCCTGACTCACATATACTAGTTAACTTTACTCCGTTATATAAAATACATACTTCTTACTAGTTGTTTTGAGTTACAGTCAATTGCATGGTGAAAAAAACTATTTACTTATTGTTTTGAGTGAATATAACTTTGTTGAAGTTATCTTAACTTGCTTAGAGCGACTATTTGGAACTCAACCTACACTGTAAATTCCAATAGTTGTCATAACTTGCATAAATGAGTTAGCTGTAGTCGGTTATGAATAATTACAAAGTAACGGTTAATTGCATGGTGAAATAAGCTATTTACTTATTGTTTTGATTGAATATAACTTTGTTGAAGTTATCTTAACTTGCTTAGAGCGACTATTTGGAACTCAACCGAAGAACAAGCAGGGCTGGGTGTGAGCATGCTCAGTAGAAGTCACCAACGGTTAGTCTCGTGCTCAAGACCACAGTGGTGCCTGTCGGACTGTGCTGACGCATTTGCTGAAAAGTTAATGATTTCATCGCTTGTCGAATAATAAGGTAAGTTTTCAAACGAATTAGGTTAATATTTGTGTGTGAATTTGTGTTTCTGTCCGCTGCCTCCACATTAGCTTTTGTTAAACATTCACAAACCTTTATTGTTTTACATAGTGTAGCCTAAGGCAGGCCTAACTTACTTTTTTTCCTTGTAACAATTTTAAATTGTGATGTGTGTGTGATATGTGATCCCTTTTAACCAAAGACACATTTCTAACACTGGTTGATAGATAATAAAGTTGTTTTTTTTTGTTTTGTTTTTATTTGAAAGGGCAGAGCACTTGTTCGGGCATATTTTAGGCGGCATTTTGAAAAATTGCCACGTTTGAAAATCTATTTTAACTGAAAGTAGAAATACTCACATTGTTAATGTAGTAGCTATACAGTTAATTTTAGTTTTCCCCGAGTTGATAATGTATTTTGGTCGAATGTTGGGTATTAACAACACAGACATATCCGAGTAACAAATTAATGTTGGCCTATCGATTACATTTGCTGCATCCGTCCTTCCAGAAAAACGCGGAGATTATTGGTGATTGTTGCGGACAAAAAACCTTGAATATGCGGGCTATTTATGCAGTTTTATGCGATAAAATTGTGGGAACTAGCAAAAATTTCGTCACCTCAGAACGTTCCCATGGCAACAGGTGAAAGGATGAAGGTGAAGAGGAGACTGCTTTTGTGGAACAAACGCAACATTTTTCAACTTTCTGCTAAGATATATGTGACTTTTTTGCAACGAAAATGTGGGGATTATGAAATCATGCAAGCTCTGCATATTTTGCGCGGAAATCTTTAATTTATGCGTCGTATTTGAAAAAAAAATGCGGACTTTGGCTGATAGCCTAATGCTTTGAATCATGCGATCGCTAATCGCGTTTTTCTGGATGGACTGGGGCTTTTTGTAAGCTAGGCTACACAGTTTGCAGCCATATTTGTCGGACGATTAAGAGAACATAAGTAACTTTACTACTAGTTTCTGTTTAATCTATTGCAAACTTGTGTGTAAAATAGATGAAAGAAACGTTGTGGTTTATGTATGAAACGTCTGAATTATACTTTCTTCTTTCCTCTAAAAATTATCATCTCGTAGCACAGGTTCAGATTTATCTTGTGACTCTTGCAAAAGTCTTGAAGATCAAATAATTTAAATAAAATGCTGCTAATGCACTGATTTATCAGAATGTACTTTAAACGTTTTTTTAGTATAAAGCTAGTCACAAACCAACACTTTCTTTCCAACAAGTACTATTATTTCTTTAAGTAAATGTGGTTGCTAATATTGCTGTAATTAATACTTTTTATATTTATATTGGAAAACAAGCAATTTTCTGTAATGCTTTTAAAGTATACACATGTGTCTTTAATCTACAAATCACATGACTGTAAGTGGAGCTTTCTTTTAACTAAGACATTCTTTGTCCTTTACAGAAGTGCTTGTGACAACTGCCTTGAGGGCTCTTCACAGCTGCTTTGTCAGTGCGGGCTGGAGTACACTGGAGGTAAGAAGTAGACAACATTTTGGAGGATATTATATAATATATATATATATATATATATATATATATATATATATATACTCTGTGGTACCACCTAAACAGAGGTGGTACCACAGAGAGTGGAGCCATACCGTACCATGCAGTGGAAAAACATCAATATAGTCAAACCATGGGTCACAGGAGGGGCGGGATGTTGATCAGCCTGCAAATCTTCCTTCCTTGTCAATGACACAGCCTATCAAACAACCGAAACCAACATCTGCACCCTGTGTGTTCAATGCTACTTTAAAGTCACCTAGTCCGTGCTTGTAAAATATCTACCGCGACTTGTAGCGTCATCTCAAGTTTTTAACCGAGTGAAGTCTGTGCGATTGAACACATGCACATAAGACGACCGAAGACTTACAACTTACACCTAAAATTTCCACTTACAATAATTTCTTGCAGATGCAGTGGACCTGTAAGCAGTGTATTTTTTCTACAGACAAAAGAGGACAGTTGTTGAAACACTATCGCCTAAAACATGGAGGCTTTACTCGGCAACAACCAATACCATGTCTTCATCACGATTGCTTATGCACTTTCAAATCTTTTAATGCACTCAAAGTGCACTTATCTGTTTGGCACTGTCAATCAGACATTGGACAAGCAAGTAAACCCACAGCTGTATTTCACTGCCAATTATGTGAATACATAGAGCCCTGCACGGAAGCAGATTTTTTCACACACTTGCGCAGCCATTTAAAACTTAAGCAGAGAGTTCTGTGTCCATACTGAAGGGTGTGAGTTTTACAGCAATGTGTATTCAACATTTAATGCACACAAAAGTAGGGTACACAGAGGGAGTGCTACAACACATTTTAAAACTGGAATAATATCAAACATTGAACATCAAGATCAGTTGACTGAAGTGGAGAAAGATGTTTCCTCACAGGATGACATGGAGTGTGAGTATGAAGAGTCTGTATGTGACATAAAGGACTTGGAAAGTCAGCTTGAACGTAACCTTGCTTCTCTGTTTTTGAAAATGCAAACAATCCTGCATACATCAGAAAGTGCTACACAAGAAATTATTCAGCAGATCAATCAGATCCACTTACTTTCACAGCCATTACTTCAAAGTAAAGTCCAGGAGATTATCAGTCAGCATTGTGGTGATGTGGATAATTCCATAGTTAGTGACGTTGTAAATGCAGTTTCACAAACGAATGTCCTGCTGAAATTCACTTCTACAGGAGGATCCTTGTCAACAGCTAGCAGGAGAGCATCTTATATACAGCAAGAATTTCCTCTCGTTATGCCAGTTGAGTTTCGATCTTGACAGAGATAGTTCTGTTGTATATGTCCCCATACTGAAAATGTTGCAGGCTTTGTTAAGCAATAAGGATGTTTTGGATAAGGCTGCATGTAGAATGTGGTGCTTCACCGGAAGGATACCACTCATTCAGAGATGGCTCTCGTTTTAAAGAAAATGTTCTTTTGAATGTGGAAGAATTTAGGATCGCTCTTGGGTTATATATAGATGATTTTGAGGTTGCTGAATCCACTGGGAACATCCAAGAAAAAACACAAACTATGTGCAGTATATTGGGTACTTGCTAATCTTGACTCCAAATATCGATCAGCTCTTCACTCTATACAACTTGCACTTTTATGTAAGGTCAAGACTGTGAAAGAACATGGCTATGCAGATGTTCTTCGTCCTCTCATCCAGGATCTTGTCACTCTTGAGGAACATGGTGTGTATGTTGAACAGCTAGCAGAAAGTGTTAAAGGCACTGTATTGTATGTAGCAGCGGACAACTTGGGGGCTCACAGTTTGGCAGGATTCCATGAGAGTTTTGCAGCAGATCTCTTTTGTCGGTTTTATATGTGTAAACAAGATGACGTGCAGGATAAGGAGGTCAGATCAGGTCTACACCAGCCAAGGACAAGAGAGGACCATGACCGACATGTGCAAGAGGTTATACATGACCAAACTACGGCCAGGCGTCATGGCGTAAAAAGAGGGTGTCCACTGAATGGAAACTTGAAACACTTTCATGTGGTGGATGGTTTTCCACCTGACATTCTGCATGACTTTTTAGAGGGTATAGTACCAGCAGAGATGTCTCTTTGTCTTCATGATTTGATGGTCAAGAAGCATGTTTCTTTGGACTCATTGAATAAGGCTATTAAACAGTTTCCTTTCACATTCTCAGATAAAGCTGACCAACCACAGATCATTCCAAAGACCTTCATTTCTAAGGGATCCATTGGGGGCAACGGCCATGAAAACTGGGCTCTCCTAAGGATGCTTCCATTGATGATAGGCCATAATATCCCCGAAGGAGACCCATCATGGGAGATACTGATGCTTCTAAAAGATATACTAGAAATAGTAATGTCATCGCACTTTACTGAAGAGTTAATACACTTTCTGGTTTGCAAAATCTCAGAACATAGAGAGTTACTGCAGCAAACTTTTCCGACCTACAAACTTCGGTCCAAAGCATCATTTTATTGAACATTACCCTCAAATGATAAAAACCTTTGGCCCACTAGTTGATGTGTGGACAATGCGTTTTGAAGGGAAGCACAAAATTTTCAAACAGGTTGTGCATGACACTCGTAATTTCAAGAATGTAGCACACACCTTGGCCGTAAGACACCAGAAGATGATGGCCTTCCATTTGGATTCTGCGTCATTCTTTAAGCCTTCTGTGGAAATTGATAAAGTGAGGTCAGCTATGATTACATCTTTCCCTGAAAATGTTCAGCACTCACTACATCAGCGAAACGGCAATCAAAGTACAGTGCTGGTTGCATCTTCTGCTTGTGTTCACGGTGTAAAGTACAGTGCAGATATGATCATTTCAGTTGGATGTTGCTCGGGTCTCCCAGAGTTCCAGCAAATTACGCATATTGTTGTTATCAACACAGAAATCCTGCTAGTCAGCAGGCTTTTGACCTCATGGTATGTTGAACATTTACGTGCTTATGAGTTGTGGTGCAGTGGGGGAGGGTCTCTCACAGTCACCCAGCTTTCCGAACTGAATGATGTTTTTCCCTTATCTTCCTATAGAGTGAAAGGCAATGTGTATGTGACACTAAAGCGTTACATTATATGCTGAATGACATTAAGTGGAATGGGTACTAAAGTGATCTTCTCTCTGTCTAGGACCATGGGAAGCTATAAACTAAGAATCATCAAAAATGAAGAGGACATACTCAAAGTGTCACTGGATGGAAAACCAGAAACGATTGAAGAGCTGAAGATAAAAATTAAAGATAAATGCAAGCTGCAGGATGACTTTAATCTTATGTATGAAGACCCTGACTTTGGTTATTCCCTCTGCAACCTTAATGACATAGAAGACTTGCCAGCTACAAAAGCAACTGTGAAGGTCATTCCATTTGTGACACTGACACTGGTACCTGCTTCCACCTCCACCATTTCTGATGTCTCAAATGTCTCAGATGATACAGAGATTCTGTCAACATACAGCTCATCGTCATCAGCAAGACAAGAGCAATGGCCAGAGTTTTTCGACATGCCAAACTTCTCAGTTGACGTGGAATTCAGATTGAGACAGGCTAATCTTCTGTTTTTAAAAGACCAAACTTACCTGAATGTACCAAGACACATGAAGCATGGTATTTTGGAGAAGCTTGCTGAAGCAATCTACAAATTTGATGCTTATCCAAATGAAGATAGATGCCATTCTGTAGCATTGGCGCTCATAAGAAAACATCCCTGCCTGACGGAACCAGGCTCGCCAGATGGGTGTTCTGGCTGGAAGAATAGCTTGACATACAAAATGGGGAACTATCGCACTAAACTGAGAAAAGCTGGGTGTGCAGAGATTGCTATAAATCGGGGGAAAAAAGGTGCCCCGGAAATGGCATCAAAAGGCCTCAAAAGACCAAAAAGGTTTGAGGTCAATTACTTACCAGACCTCCCTGAGGGGCAGAATGAAGATGGACTAGAGGCTGAAAGAAAGCTCCTGGTTGAAGAAATGAAAAAGCGGAATCCCAGTGGAACTGTCATTGCATCTAAGATGGACCAGACCTTCCCACTGCTGGAGACGGGAGATTGTGGAGGCTGAACTTCCAGTGAAAACCCTGAAGGAGCTGGCCAGCCCTTTTTACAGAAAGACAAGTACGTACTGATATTTATGTTTTTTTCTTTTTCTTTTTCATGACATAGTGTGTATTTAGGTTTTAGGACTGGTAACCAAAGGTTTTCCAAAATTTCCAAACTGGCTCAAGCCAGTCTACTCACTCACATTTCTTTCCTGTGTCTTGTAGGTGTTTGCTGAGTTCAACAGGATAGCTGCGACTAACTTGAATAGTGACTTTTTTGGTGCTATTGACCGCTACACACCACGCTTTCTTGCAATTTTCAAGTCCAAGAAAGGAAGTGTTGGAGAGAAACTGGCTGAAATTGTGCAACAAATTGATTCAAGGGTCAGTCTACTATAGACTTATTAAGTTTTTGCTGTGGATTAGATTAAATAACTACTCCAATTGGCAACTGTTCTCTGCACTGTTAAGCATACATGGTGGCACCTTTTTCATATACACTTTTAAAAATGTGTTTTTGTATTGTAACTTTTGAATGTTGCATAATCTTCAACTTTATTTGTTCTATCCACTTCTAGAAACCAGATGTGACAGCAGTGCGTACCCTTGTTCTCCAAGGCATCTCTGTTCTGCTTGGTGATGACTCCAGTACATTCTACAGCACCTGCTTTGTAAGTTCTCACATCTTAAAGGAGCACATACTGTATATCACTGTGATTTCAGAACAAAGATGGGCTGCATGCTGTGACAGTTCAGTGTATACCAGCAGGGTGATGCTACCAGCCTAGCTCCTGTGAAATTATAGAAATACAACTTTTGCATATTTAAGATTCAGACGAGATAAAAACAACAACACAACAACCCACTTGTCATGCTGCAATTGTGGGTTTTGCACAAGAGGTAGAACATTTCTCTCCCTCACATACACTAGCTGTAACAGCAATAACATCTGAATAAGTTGTATATCAGGACAGACATCAGAGCTTAATTTTATTCATGTTATTAAGCTGGGTGTAAAGTGAAAACTTAAATAAAAATAGGCTGGAGGGAAGTGTTGGCAGGACAGACGACTTGATGACAATTGATAATGTCCATCAACATTTACCTGTTGTAATGTTGTTTTTCTTTGGTTGTATACAGGATTCTGACAGTAATGAGGCCTGGGCTCAGGTATCTGTAGGCTTGCTGACTGTCATCAGTGAAGATGCGCCCCTCTCTCCAAATCATCTCCATCTTGACCCGTTGTCTACTGCCATCATTCTGGAAGGAGGTATTGTAATGGACAATCTCGAGAACCTACCTCAAGCACTTTGCCTCTTGTTTGGAGAGGCAAAGTGTAGCATATGCGCTACACTTGGACTACCCAAAACCAATGAAAAACACGTTTGGTTTTATTCAACGAGTGATGCTTGGCCTGGGAGAGAACAAACTCCCCCCCAAACTTCAAAGTCTTAAAAATCTCCTGTTGAGTTAGAATGGTAAAATTCAAGAGTGACATTTGGCATACAATCTCATTTGTTTATGAAAGTGGGTCCAGTTGCTTTTAATTGTTAAAGGAACACGCCGACTTTTTGGGACTTTAGCTTATTCACCGTATCCCCCAGAGTTAGATAAGTCCATAGATACCATTTTCATCTCTGTGCGTCCCGTAACTCTGTCTGATGCACACACCGCTAGCCTAGCTTAGCACAAAGACTGGAAGTAAATGGCTTCAGCTAGCATACTGCTCCCAATAAATCACAACATAACGCCAACATTTTCCAATTTAAATGTTGTGATTTGTATAGTCAAATCACAATTTGTATTGGGAGCAGCATGCTAGCGGAAGCCATTTACTTAGTCTTTGTGCTAAGCTAGGCTAGCAGTTGATCGGTCAGACAGAGTTACGTGACTATGGAGATGAAAAGGGTATGTATGGACTTTTCTAACTCTGGGAGATACGGTGAATAAGCTAAAGTCCCAAAAGTCGACGTGTTCCTTAAACTAAATTAAGGCACTCCTTTCATATTGTTTTATATCAGCCACTGGGTTCATCAGCAAGTTACATTTAGAGGCTGCAGTTCATTCATACACGTGTGAGATCTGTTGGCATTGTTATTACCCTGTCATTTTTGTACACTAACTGGATGTCACTTGTCCTTGTCAGCAGTTCATTCTTTGCCAAGTTTGTTCTTTAAACTTTATTGTTATTACAAAAGCAAAGCAGTTGTTCAGGATTGTTAAATAAAAGGTCAGAGTTGGAATAGTTTTTCCACAAAAGAAAGTTTTATGTACTGTATTTTATTGGAAGATTATTGAAGAACAATTTTGGTACCGATGTATATGTGCAGATAGGCAAACACTCTGTCCAACAGAGTCTGTTGTTCACACCCCTGGGTGTTGCTTTCACTCTGCCATAAAATATAAAAATAAAAAAAATCTTCAAAAGTACAGTGTAATAAGTGTGTCTGGTTTTGTGAGAAGACATATTCTGGGGTTGGCGCTAATACCTTGACATTGATCAGTTTAGTCTGAATTTTGTCTTCAAGTGGTACTGATAGTATAGTAATGACTAACATTTTAATCTCTTCAAAACCAATTAGTATCTCTATCAGCTATCTAAAGTACAGATTTGACTGTTTTCCCAGTAAACATCTCTGTACCGGATACACTCATAAAATCAAGTATATTTCTCAAAAATTCATACTCCTATAAATAATACGGTTAAAAAAAATTCAATTACTTATCGGCCAAGTCAAGAAGTCAAAATCCGAAATCCTGCTCAAAATTTGATTGATTTGAAATAACAAGGTTTATCTGTACCAATAAGATGATAAAATATAATCAGAATAAATGTCAAGGTAATGCATACTTTATACCAGATTCAAAAGGTTTTAGTACTTTGATTTTAACATTGGAAAATAAA
Source organism: Xyrauchen texanus (assembly GCF_025860055.1). Classification (NCBI taxonomy): domain Eukaryota; kingdom Metazoa; phylum Chordata; class Actinopteri; order Cypriniformes; family Catostomidae; genus Xyrauchen; species Xyrauchen texanus. The sequence continues at coordinate 45,153,915 of NC_068281.1, read as the reverse complement.
TACCAATGGTTAAGTTTCAAAGAATAAACCTGTTTCAAGTATAATGTGGTTGTGTGTTAAATATTCCTATTTTATGATACTTCCTGGTACATTTATGTGACACATAGTGAGTTTGCAGAACAGAGTTCACATATAGGTGAGCATTTGGTGTTTGAGATTGTTATTCTGAATAATAACAATCTCAATGTCAATTGATTACTGTAAATTGAAAAAGGTAAAATGAATGTATGAAGTGCTTAATTTACAAAAGTAAGAGTTACTATCAAATACGCTCTTCAAGTAACTAAAAACAAGAAATTCTAAGTTGCAAGAATTATCACATTAGTTAGCCCAACTTAAATAATTGTGTTTAGAGTACACACAAAGCAAAGTTCACATGGTATTACTTAGTTGTTTGAAATAGTAATTCTGTGTAGTCTATACTAAGTCAGGAGTACATCTTAAGTAAATTGTCAAGTACACTGCACACATTTTTTTTAGTAACTTAAACTCAAGACTACGTTTACTATACTAAACAAGGATTTGTTACTACAACACGCAATACCTATTCCACTGTACTTAGTTTTTTAAGTGCAATCGGTTTGCATGCTTTTTTCAAGTAAGCTGAACTAATTGGATTTTACAGTGTAAACCTGTTTGCTAAAATACTGTATTGCCTAGTGAATGTGGATTTAATTTGCAGCACACCCTTTACACATCGTTTTAGAAAGACACTTTTCATGTCTTTAATAAATTTAAGAATCTTTGTGCTAAAGATACATCTAAATTAGCATTTAAATGTGTTACTGCAATTTAGTAACATAACCGTGTTCGTTAAACTAATGTTAAACGTAATCTTTCGTAACACCATTTATTCCTTATCTTTAAAAGTGAAAATCTGAATGAGTTTGCTTCACAACCAATATCCACTGATTTGGAAACATTGTTAAAATGTAAGATATTTGTTGTTAGAGCTACAGCTAAAAAAATATATATATTATTGTGTTTTAGCGAAATAAAAGTGTTTGCTAAACTAATGCCAAACATTCGCTTGGAAAAAATATCATTTTAAAAGAGTAATGCACTTGTTAAACACCGCTGCCGTCTACGCACACAAACGTGTCTCATCTGTGACACTTGCACACAAAATACACTAGACAGTCTGTTTTAAATGGGTTGTGTTTTCAAATCTGAAGACCACATGTAATGTAATGAGTTTTTTACTATGGCTTAAAATAAAATATTTTTAGATTGACTACCGAATAATACACGTGTATAAACCTCGTATTACCTAATGAAACGGTTTAACCCCTTACAGAAGTAAACAAACATATGGTTTGAAAGTGAAAACAACACACCGTTCAGCCTGCTTTTTACAACGAAAAGAAGAAATAGTTATATCATTTGTAGCTGTTTGATATTGGCATACTTCTGTCGCTCTGTTCTTTTATGTTGATACGATGTTGCTTGTTGGTTGCATAGTTCTGAGCATTGTACTTTTTAAGTTTAATTCTATCATTTTCAGTCACATATCGAGAACTTGCACTTCGTTTGGCATTCTCTCTCTATAACGCTTCAGATTCAATTCAATGGTCTCATGTCTCCATTGCTTTTATAACCGCCTTTGTCTCTCATGTTTAAGACGTGTTGTTAAACGTACATTGCATTTGTCAAATCTTTTGCAAGTGTAACAGTTATGTTATTTCATTAGGCCTACTTGTCAATGCCAGAAGATAAATCGCACAACCACTCAGACTATTTCACAAAGACAGTTTACTTTATTAAACATCAGATTAATAAGTCCAGGCTGCAATACAAATACTGCGATGCAGCACACGTTATAAAAACACAACAGCCAACTCAAGATCCACTCAATTCATTCACAGTTTTACCCCAATTCACCGCACCCCCATAGGACGCAACACCCTCCCCATCCCCTATCCCCTATCCCCTATCCCCTGACCCCTTTCCCCTTTCCCAATATAGTGCCCGCACTGTGGACAGAGAGACAGACAATACATCCATACAATGTTACATAGAATAATTTAAAACACTTCCCTTGTCCTGGGTCGGCAAGACCCCTCCCAAATCTACTTCAATCAATGTCTCTTCCACACAATCCTGGATGGTATTATTGGCATCCATATGTTCCAACACTTCATTAAAATCCGAAATGGCATCTTCCACAACGTTTACCAGCATTGGTTGTTCTATGGCATCATTCACACCGTTAAAATCCGAAATGACTTGTGCCACAACGTTTAGCGTCATGGGTTGTACTATGTCAACATTTTCTGAAGCCTCAGGGAAATCAAAAGGTGATACTGCATTATCGCCATTATCTGGAGTTATGTCAGATTGACTGACAGAGTTCCAGTTTCTCACAAACTCTGTGTTATCGAAGATAGCTGTGGAATCTTCGGTAATTTGCAAACTGTTGTTGTACAGATCTATATAATAAATGAAAACAGAGCATATGTATTAGCGAATGATTACCATTTTTATTTATAACATTTGTTATTGTAAAATTAATAGGGTACTTACCAGATGAAACGTTTAACAATGAATCTAATTCAGGCGCCGGTGTTTGTTCGTTTCCCCGTTCTCCTGACAATCTCGTAGGTTTTTTTGTTTTACCAAAATGATCTGTTGTACTGGATCCTTCGGCCAGTTCACTACAAGTGTTTCGAGACTTCCTCGGAGCACGACACACAGACTTGTCACACCTCCGTGCACTGAGAGACAATGAACGCTTCGGTGGGGGTGTCACAAAACACGTTTGTGTCACAAGATCTAATAAACTTGCGTTTGAAATATCTGCAGACACAGAAAATAAATGTTAGTTTTTACCAATAATGCGTGAGTGCTATATAACACACAGATAATGTATATTTACCATTCAGAGCCGTTCTGTTGACGATTTTTTTTCTGATCCGATGTATTGTTAATTAATGGTTCACTCACTGATAATAATAATAATAAAAAAAAGAAATATATTCGTATAATATCTAAACACATCTAGCATGTAAATACATAAAAAAATCTTTACTTAAACTTACATAGCTGATCAATCCGGCTGCTCTCTCATAGCCAATCTTGCATTTGCTCATTTTCCCCATTAGTAATCAACAGTTCACACAAGTATGAGCACAATCATCAGAATGTATTATTTTGGTACACATCAATTTTAAATGTATACCACTCATTGATTTAAGTAAATTGCTCTATTGTTTGAGTTTATATTGGATGTGCATTTTTTATGTCACTTGTTATGACTGTAGGTAAATATAGATGTGACAAATCTGCAGCAGACGAATGCTCGTGAAGAAACGCACCCATGGATATTTACACAGAAAAATACACTTCCCTTAGACTAGACAACAATTGATCTAATTTTGCTTTTTCCATATATTTAACGAATGCAAGGCTTTCTGTCTTGGATTTAACTCACTAGTTGTTTTTAATCATACTATTATTGATTATTTTTATTTATTTTAGTAGACAGTTGCGCGTGAAGAAAGGACGCATTAATTTACAATATTAATATGTTTAGTTAACATCTCTTTTAGAATTGAATAATGCAACATTGGGACGTTTGATAGTTTAATCTGTGCCTAAATCATTTAAAAGGACTGTCCAGACTAAACAAAATCCCTGACACTTCGAAATCTTGGCGCGTCTTCACCCCCCCGCCACAAAACTTTTGTCGATCGTCGTCTTAAAGTCTGGATCATAAAATTGGAAAAATGCAATACAACACGTGTTAAAGTTACAATTTATAATGCATACTATTTCAACGGCAATATTGTGTTTGCCAATCTGAACATTTGGTTTAAAATACGTTTTAGTCTCTGGTAAAAATAAATAGCCTAACCCTTGTTAATAAAATGTCCGTCTAAATGAGTTTGCTCTGCCAGTATCCTCTGTTTGAGTAAAATAAACTAATATCATTCAACATCCACTGTTTTAGAATCTCATGGTTAAAAAAAAAAATGTAACAAACTTTTGTATTAAAGATATTTCGTCAGAATTCTATATAAAATAAACCTGTTTACCAAAATACTGACGGTACTCATTTGTAGTGACAAAGCACATGTTTTGTCAGTTAAAGCGCAATTTCCACACACATACCGCACAAATGGTAAAAAGTTACCCCCTCCGCACTGAAACCCAATTTTGACACAAAGTTTAGGTAGTTATCTAATCCATCATCCCTCTATATGCCACACACACACACACACACACACACACACACACACACACACACACACACACACACACACACACACACAGACACACACACACACACACACACACGTTGTGTTTCCATGTTTTATGGGGACTTTCCATAGACATAATGGTTTTTATACTGTACAAACTTTATATTCTATCCCCTAAACCTAACCCTACCCCTAAACCTAACCCTCACAGAAAACTTTCTGCATTTTTACATTTTCAAAAAACATAATTTAGTATGATTTATAAGCTGTTTTCCTCATGGGGACCGACAAAATGTCCCCACAAGGTCAAACATTTCGGGTTTTACTATCCTTATGGGGACATTTGGTCCCCACAAAGTGATAAATACATGCTCACACATACACACACACACACACACACACACACTCATGTTGTGTTTCCATGTTTTATGGGGACTTTCCATAGACATAATGGTTTTTATACTGTACAAACTTTATATTCTATCCCCTAAACCTAACCCTACCCCTAAACCTAACCCTCACAGAAAACTTTCTGCATTTTTACATTTTCAAAAAACATAATTTAGTATAATTTATAAGCTGTTTTCCTCATGGGGACCGACAAAATGTCCCCACAAGGTCAAAAATTTCGGGTTTTACTATCCTTATGGGGACATTTGGTCCCCACAAAGTGATAAATACACGCTCACACACACACACACACACACACACACACACACACACACACACACACACACACACACACCTTTTGTTAGTGTTACAGATAAAATTAATTATTGTGTTTGTTAATCTAATATCAAAGATTAAGGATGATAAACTATTTTCAATATTTTTAAAAATGTCTTTGATGTGTTTTGACAATCTGAACTTTTGATCTATAAAAAAGGTCACTGATAAAATACCACATATGCATTTGCTAACGATTTATTCCTTATCATTAAAAGTGAAAATCTGAATGAGTTTGCTTCACAACCAATATCCACTGATTTGGAAACATTGTTAAAGGTAAAAATGTAAGATATTGTTGTTAGAGCTATAGCTAAAAAAAAAAAAAAAAATAAATATATAGTATTGTGTTTTAGTAAAATAAAAGTGTTTGCTAAACTAATGCCAAACATTCAGCTTGGAAAAATATCATTTTAAAAGAGTAATGCACTTGTTAAACACCACGCTGCCGTCTCGCACACAAAGCGTGTCTCATCGGTGACATTTGCACACAAAATACACTAGACAGTCTGTTTTAAATGGGTTGTGTTTTCAAATCTGAAGACCACATGTAATGTAATGAGTTTTTACTATGGCTTAAAATAAATAAACTAATGTTAAACGTAATCTTTCAGTAACACCATTTATTTATTATTTTTAAAAATGACTAGCATCCTTTGATTTTGATCAGTCAATATCCACTGTTTAGAAACATCTGTTGTTAGAACTACAATTAAATGAAATATTGTTTTTAATAATACGTGTATTTGTTAAACCAATATCAAAGATTATAGTTGTTGAAAACCACATCATTGTGCCGAGAATGCCACTGAATTGCCTTTGTTTTCACAACAGCTCCGCGTAGATCAGAGCTCAGTGGATTACCATCACACCTCTCCGGAGACGAACCCTGGCCGCCTGGGTGAAAACCAGGAATCCTAACCTCTAGACCATATGGGAGTCTGAGAGGTGTTTAAAAACACATTTTCTCCTCTGTTAAAAAGTAAATAACAATCATTAACCATTAAATCCTTATTTTAAAGCGACCATCTGAATGTTTTTTGCCTTATCCAATATCCACTGTTTTAGAAAACACATTTTCTCCTCTGTTAAAAAGTAAATAACAATCATTAACCATTAAATCCTTATTTTAAAGCGACCATCTGAATGTTTTTTGCCTTATCCAATATCCACTGTTTTAGAAAACACATTTTCACCCTTTTGTTAATAAAAAAACTTGTACCATGTTTGACACCAAGCATTACACGCTCATTAAAGATGTCATTTAAACACATTTTAAACATAATACTGCTTTTTATGTCTTACAATAATAATAATAAATCCAAATGAACCCCACACACACATTACTTTAACATGTTTCTGAAAAACAACTCAATGATTACAACAATGAATTATTTCATCATGAACCATACATTATTTTTAAATACACAGTTGTGGGGGCGGATACCTCTGCAAACATATAACATCAGATATGATCAAACACGTCACACCACAACACACACACCGGAATGGGGGAAGGTGGGTGGGAGGGAGGGGAAGAGGGCGGGCGGGGCGGGTGGGGCGGGGCGGGCGGAAGGGGAAAGGTCAAAGGTACAGCAATTAAGCCATAAATCAATTTTTGACACAAAGTATATTATAAGAACTACTAATGTTCTGTGGACTGATGAGTCAAAAGTGGAAGTGTTTGGTTTATGCCAGATGTAACGGGACCCCTGTCTATGGTCAAGCATGGTGGTAGCAGTGCGATGGTGTGAGGATACTTTGCTGCTTCAGGACCTGGGCAACTTGCAATAATTGAGGGAAACATTAATTCTGCTCTCTACCAGAAAATCCTAAAGGAGAATGTCCGGTCTTCAGTCAATAAGTCAACCCAGAAGTCTCTACGTTGTTCTGGTGCAGAGATATGTGATTTGTTACATGGTTTCTAGGGTAACCCCATATGGTTGCAAGGCAGTTATCAAGGTTATACTCAAAAGACTCCTTGCCACCCTGAGTGAAATAGGTAAATCCGGAAGTCTCTACGTTGTTCTTTGCAGAGAAATGTGATTTGTTACTTGGTTGCTTGGGTAACCCCATCTGGTTGCTAGGCAGTTACCAAGGTGATACCCAAAAGACTCCTTGCCGTCCTGAGTGAAATAGGTAAACAAGAATTTCTCTACGTTGTTCTGGTGCAGAGATATGTGATTTGTTACTTGGTTGCTATCTGGTGCCACATCTGGTTGCTAAACAGTTACAAGGGTCATACTTTTCAAGGCTCCTTGCCATCCTGAGTTAAACAAGTCAACACAGAAGTCTCTACAATAATCTGGAGCAGAAATATAAGATTTGTTATTTGGTTGCTAGGGTAACCCCATCTGGTTGCTAGGCAGTTACCAAGGTGATACTTGTCAAGTATCCTTGCCATCCTGATTGAAATAAATCAACCAAGAAGTCTCTACCATTTTCAGGTGCAAAGATATATGATTTGTTACTCCGTTGCTACTGTAACCCCATCTGGTTGCTAGGCACTTACTAGAGTGATATTTATCAAGACTCCTTGCTATCCTGAGTGAAATAAGTCAACCCCGAAGTCTACGATTTTCTAGTGCAGAGATATGTGATTTGTTACTCAGTTGCTAGGGTAACCCCATCTGGTTGCTAGGCAGTTACCATAGTGATACCTATAAAGTCTCATTGCCATCCTGATTGAAATAAATCAACCCAGAAGTCTCTAAGAAGTTCTGGTGCAGAGATATTTGATTTGTTACTCGGTTGCTAGGGTAAACCCATCTGGTTGCTAGGCAGTTACCATAGTGATACTTATCAAGTCTCCTTGCCATCTTGATTGAAATAAATCAACCAAGAAGTTTCTACGAATTTGTGGTGCAGAGATACGTGATTTGTTACTCGGTTGCTAGGGTAACCCCATATGGTTGCTAGGCAGTTACCATAGTGATACTTATCAAGTCTCCTTGCATCCTGATTGAAATGTTACTTGGTTGCTAGGGAAACTCCATTTGGTTGCTAAGCAGTTACCATAGTGATACTGTTGTAGTTTCTACCCAATTTGTGAAAAATCACTCAACATCTTTGGGATTTTGATTTCAGAAGAATAGACTTTATTATCATACAACAAAGCCGAGTTGCCTGCAGAACAACTAAAGCATCTCTGGTTCCCCTTCTGTCGCTCTCTCCACGTTGAAGCGACACTAGGGGTCTCTCTTGAGCACTGAATATACCTCTGATCTATGAAAAAAGGCCAATGAGAAGTTGGCAGCTAGTATTTGCATACCCCGCCCCGGGACATACGGGTACAAAGGCGAGGCAAATAGTAGAGTTCATTCAGAAATTTTTTAATGGTTGTGCATGCTGTTTGCGTGAAATCACACCAGTTCCAGTATTCCTCTGACGCTCTGCATGCTGTTGGATTGATGCGCAATACAGCGGCGATTTCTCCTTCTTGCACGGCGCTTCGACAGTGCAGAAACCCAAACTCTAAGAGAGTTGTTTAAAAGAGTGATTTTCTCTAAAAGAGCAATACACAGCGGCGTTGAACGTCCTTTTCAGGACGCGTCTTTTTAAAGACGTGTTTCCGCCTCTGTGTAGTTTCCGGATGCGGTTGATTTCTCCCCACCTCAGACGATCATAAAAACTGCCTGCCGTACCTGGGTTGCGATTACATGCAGGCAGCGTTTTTATGAATGGTCTATGTTTTCAGGGCGAGAACATAGCCATAACAGCATTGCAGTCGTAGGCTTTCTTTTGTCATGAGAGAAAGCCACTTCAGCCGCCCCCCGCGCCTCGCCTCTTTCCCACGGGATTGAGGCAGGTGCCTGGCCCACCTCGTACTCCTCGCTACAGCCCCTCCCTGGCGAATTCCCCTGAGGAAGGACCTTCTTTCTATCAACCAACTCTGACATCCGCATCCAGACCTCTGGAAACTCCACGTCTGGTCCCTGGACGGGACGCGGAAGATCTAGCTGGCCTACCACCTACTGTCGTAGACACGATCAACCAAGCCAGAGCCCCTTCCACCAGGCAGCTCTACGCCCTGAAGTGGCGCTTGTTTGCAAATTGGCGTTCTTTCTGGGCTGAAGACCCACAGTCAAGTCAAGTCAAGTCAAGTGGTTTTTATTGTCGTTTCAACCATATACAGTTAGTACAGTACACAGCAAAATGAGACAACGTTCCTCCAGGACCATGGTGCTACATAAAAACAACAAAGGACCAACACAGGACCACATGAGACAACACAACGAAATAAAATACCTATATAAAAAACCTATATATACCTATATAAAGTGCACGTGCAAACATGTGCAAAAAGTACGGGACAGTACAACAAATTTCTGACAATGAACAGGACAATAGACAGTGCAGCGGTAGACAGAGGTGCGCAGTAAGGTCAGTGCTCCTATTCCTGCAGGAGAGGTTGGAGGGGAGGCTGTCCCCGTCCACCTTAAAGGTGTATGTTGCTGCTATAGTCCTCACGGGCCTCCAGAGACCTCCCTTTGAGCCGCTAGAATCAGTTGGACTCAGGGCCCTCTCTCTTAAGACTGCCCTGCCGATCGCGCTCACCTCCATCAAGAGGGTCAGAGACCTGCAAGCGTTCTCTGTCAGCGACACTTGCCTGGAGTTCGGTCCGGCAGACACTCGTGTGATCCTAAGACCGCGACCGGGCTACGTGCCCAAGGTTCCTACCACGCCCTTTAGAGACCAGGTAGTGAACCTGCAAGCGCTGCCCCGGGAGGAGGCAGACCCAGCCCCGTCGTTGCTGTGTCCGGTACGTGCTTTGCGTACTTATCTGGACCGCACGCAGAGTTTTAGACACTCTGAGCAGCTCTTTGTATGCTTTGGGGGACAGCGGAAAGGAAACGCTGTCTCCAAACAACGGTCAGTTTCATCCCGTGTTTTCTCAGGTCCGAGCCAGTAGAACTCGGTAACACGCTGATGGGCTGGCCGGGTGAATCGCTTGCATATACGCCCTTTCCCTCGCTTGAGGTAAAACTGTGCGTCTTTTTTCCCAGGAGATTCCACTCAACTCGAATCCCTGGTCGATTCCTCCCTAGCCCTCATGGGTCCGCAGTTCGGTGGAGGAACTTGCCGACCCAATCCACTGCGGGTACTCAAATCTACCCTGTACTGGAATAGTTGCTCCACAGTTTGAGGACTCCTACGCGGACTCCCCCTGTGTGTATTTTCCACGATACGGTCCCCTTACGAGCTGACCCGCGTTTTCCTTGGGTAAGTTTCGGCTGCCCTTCGGTCACCGTGTGTAGCAACTCCCCCCTCGCTGAGGCTGGATCTACCGCCGCGCCACTTCCACGTGTCGCATAAAAACACATGTGATGTATTCACCACCTTACCTCCCCAGCTGGGTAGGGGTGGTCTCTGCAGGGTCTTTTCCCCCTGAAAGAATAGGAAATTGGGTAAGACCCCCTTCCCTCAGTGTAAACACCTGCCTGCTCCTGTGTCAGACCACGTACACAGCTCAGCGCATGGCATAATTTAAATTGGACCCCAACACAACGTGGAGAGAGCGACAGAAGGGGAACGTCTAGGTTATAAATGTAACCTCCGTTCCCCGATGGAGGGAACGAGACGTTGTGTCCTTCCCGGCCACGTCGCTGAGCTGAGCCGCTGCAGTGGCCGGACCATTTCCGGCTCCTCAGAAAAATCCTGAATGAACTCTAGTATTTGCCTCGCCTTTGTACCCGTATGTCCGGGGGCGGGGTATGCAACTACTAGCTGCCAACTTCTCATTGGCCTTTTTTCATAGATCAGAGGTATATTCGGTGCTCAAGAGAGACCCCTAGTGTCGCTTCTCCGACACAACATCTCGTTCCCTCCATCGGGGAACGGAGGTTACATTCGTAACCTAGACGGTTTTGGTTCACTTAAATACATGTCCTCACACAAGGTGGGGCTATTCCTATGCTTTAACCCTGATCAGATTATTTTAAGAAGTGGACAGGAGACACCTGCCTCACCATATATTTTCTCAGCAGTCATGAGAGCACATATATGAGGCTATTCCTGTTCCTGCACATATCTTCAAATAGTCACACATATGTTGAGCACATATACCATCACAACCATCATGACCACAGGCCTTTACACACACACACACAGTAAATGGCATGTTTGCCCGTCAGAAATAACTGTGGTACAAATCAACAATGTTTATATTGATTACACCTGATTAATGTATACTCAACTTGATAAAAATACACCACATATCCCTCCTCTGTGACTTTTAGAGTCAAACCTTAACATATTTAAGCATGCGTGTGCAACTGGTTCAGCCTTGTTTTTGGTTGTCACGGTTATGTAGAATGTATCAAACAAAATATTCGTCCTAATTTTAAGAGTTCTTGCTTGTAGTGTAGATGTCTTCAACCCAGATACTTTGCACTTTGTAGAGGGTCACCCTTTGGGGAGAGGTTAGCCAGCACTTACACCCAGGGCGTTGTTCTTCATATCTTCATATATATTCATTGAAGGAATCAATTTCCTCCCAAGTTGGTATTTCTGTCCATTCAGGGTAGTTGCCATTGCATTGGGCATTCACATTGATCAATGTCATCTGATTCACTGTTGCTCGAATCCAAACTGATTTTACCAATGGTAACACACAACAGAATATTATTCCTTTCACAATGCTGTTATTCCAAATATTATATTAATTTTAGCTAAGTGTACACCCCATTTCTTAAAAAATTCTATTTAAATTGCTATAAACAAGCCAGGCCATGTTAATTTTTAGTCACCACCATGTTTTCTTTTTCCCTTCTTCATTATTATTAAAATGTACATGAGTTCAATAAAAGCATAACCAAAATTAATTTTCAATCTTAATCTTTCATTATCCAAACAGTCCCAGGTTTGCTTAATACTTCTTTAATAATTTAGGTGCCTCTTTGTATGCAACGGTTCTCAAAGCTTTACCTCCAAAATCAATCTATAATTTATCTTATACACAGCGTGTGATCCCCTGATAACACAGTGATAGAATGCTTTTTATTCATCGCTGTGATAAAATATTTTAATAAAGCGGTTATTAAGACACAGTCGGGTTGAGTGGAACTCACAACTTCTGGCAGGTTTCTTCTAGACCTCCCTTTTGATGCTTCTTACCTAAAAGCATCCATCCACTTCCTTAAACCCATTTCACCCTTCTTGGGCATGTTTCCAGGGCGGTGGAACCCTGTCTTGGGCAGCTCTCATTTTGCAATTGGAGAGTCTTTACCCGTCATTGGGTCCTTACCTCTTGCCACTGGAGAATTGTACCCGTTGGGTCGTCATCTCTTGTCTCTGGTCTCAATACCGCTCAGTCCTATTATCCAATCTTTAATAATTTGGTATCAGCAAACATATATTTTCTTTTGTTTCAGGGAGTATCACCTGAGAATCGTCACAGTCAATGGAACCATGGAGACAATTCATAATATGGTTACATTTACAAAGCATTATTCAAAGTTCAACAATCTATTGAAATTTATAAAATTCTACAATTTAACTCATCTACAGTTCACTAATTTCCATTCAAGTTGTTATGTTTTCTTCTTTAGCAAATGTCACAAAAGACCTTGTCTCTTGGTGAAGACTAACCATCAGAACAAATCGAAATACAGGGTCGTCTCTGTCAAGCTTCTTGGATGCTTAATTTAAATCAACACTTTAATTCAATAATAGTTTCTAGGTAGATTTAGAACCTAAATTTATTCTTCCAGATGTACATTCAACCAAATATTTAGCATGAACACTTCACTTCAAATTGCCCTCTGAACATCTAAAATCTTTAATCATGATGAGGTAAGCTGTTTGAACCTTTCCTTCATATCACTGTATCTAACATTATTGTCAAATCACATCATTTTCATAAAATAAAATTAAATCAAAAGAAATTTAAATAATTTAGAGATATCCCTTTAGCCCACTTCAAAAACTTAAACTGAGAGCAAGAGAGAAATTAATGAAATAATATAATCAAATATATTTCATTATATGTACTGTTTTCAACCTTTCCCATTTTAAACCATCTTCAAGAAAACTTCTAGAATTTCTACTTCTCTTATCCCTTCCCCCCTCGCGCAATGAAAATAATGCGCATTTGTATTCAGACCATTGAGAAAAATATGTTTTTGTTTTTTTAAGTCAATAAACTTTCTTTTGATTACTTTCTCCCTTTTCTTACTCTTTCTCAGGAGAAGGAACTTTCATTATGTCTAATGAAACAACATAAATCACATTTTTTTTTAAATAAATTAAAGATTTTAAACAAAATAAAGTTGTAAAGAGGCACAATGGAAGTTCAGACAAATCTCTTGTGTTTTGCAATAATTGATCAGTAAAACACATTAAATCCTTTAATTTCTCATGAGTCTTATATTTATATCCTAATTTTTTCATCATTTAACAATATGATTTTTCAGTTAATATCCTCTTATACTTATCAGCATTTCTTGACAAATCATTTAGTTAAATAGCAGAGACAGATGTCACTGTGCAGAAACTGTATACTTCTAAAATGTTATTTTCATGGATTTAACTCAAAATAGAAATAGCTTACTAGAAATAGACACTTAATTAACTCCTTGTAGCACTCATTAATCTTTTTCTTTAAAGTGAGGGTAGTATTTGGAAAATGTAGGGGAATAACAAATCCAATATGTAACTCTTGCTTTGCCATTCAATTTTAATATTTAACCTTCACATCAACAAATTAGCGATTAGATGCTGGATTTAAATTTAGACCCTCAGAACAATTTAGACATGGGTATTGAACCCATGGGTGGCAGTTGGAGAATCAAACATCCAATTAGTCATATATGTCCGAAATCAACTTATCCAGATAAATTTTATCCACATTTGTAATGTCAATTCAGTAATGATTACCAGCATTCATGATAGAAGGAGGTCCAATCATATAACAGCCCACATACTGTATTTCTCAGTCTTTTTTCTTTTCTCTGGACTTTCTCCTGCAATATAAGCATCTTCAATAAATCATCTGGCCCAGCAATCTGTAATGATGAGAGACTGGTTCCAGAATGAGTTATTGAAATGACTTACACAATGCTGACAACAGAAAGGGTAAAACATAGTTAGCATCCACGGCACACAGAATAGACACATGAACATGAAGTTATTTAGGATATTCAATTGAATCTTAAAGTTTCTCCATGGGTTTCACCTATTACCAATTACCAGTTTTTCCTTAGCATTATCAATATTTTTTACAATCAAATACACCACATATTGGGACTTATTTCAATTTTATCTGGCATGATTGGTCACAGAACAAACCCAAGAAAAACTTTTCAAAGCAAATTTGAAAAGTAGAGAACATGAAATGATCTAAATCATTCTTAAATGTATTTTCTTTAATTCTAGTCTCAGTGACAGCTCTCAGTGTATCCATGATCAACCAATGCCTACACTGTGTATATAAAACAAGAAATTAAAGAAAAATATCTCATCTTAAAAGAATCTGCTATCTATCTTTTCTAAATTCGGGGCGCACCTTTGTTTGAGTGGAGACATTTCTTCTTTTTTTTAGTACAGGGTACAACCCCTCCTGCTCACTCTCCTTACAGAGCGGAGGATCTGTTTCTATTCAGGGCACTAACAGGTCTCACTCAATCTCTCCATTCAGACATTCCCTAGCAAAAATAATAAACGCTATCTGTCTTATTTTGTTGGTTGATCAAGTTTATACCAATAAAGTTGCACTCACATGTAAATTGTTCTCCAGATATATTTAAACACATAAAAAACAAAACATATAATTAGGAATGCACCGATACCGATACCAGTATCGGTATCGGGCCTGATACTGAGCTCATGTACTTGTACTGGTACTCATAAAAATACTCCAATACCAAAGACCGATACCTCTCGTGACGTAATTGACAACTTTCAGTGCACAGAAACACCGGCAGCAGCAGTAGAGAAAATGTCTGTCTCAGCAGTGTGGAAATATTTCAGAATGAATGATGACAACCCACGCATGGCAGACTGCAAACTTTGTTCTTCAAAAGTACCAAGAGGAGGAACAAAAACTAGCTCGTATAATACGAGTAATATGAAAAAACATCTGAAATTGAAACACAAAAATGAGCACAGAGAATTTGCCGCTAGCGGTAGCACTCGGCAACAAACATTGCAGCAAACCATACTGAGACGAGAGAAAATGCCAAGAGATAACCCAAGAGCTATAAAAATAACAGAGATGCTTACCCAATTCATAATTCTGATGATCAACCACTGTCAGTTATTGAACCACTGTCTTTTAGAATTTTCATCTTCAAAAACCTACTGTACATATGCTGTGAAGAACATTCTTAGCTTATATAGCTTAATTCTTATGAACACTACTCCTACAGTTATAGTGTTGCTCACTTGCTCACCATGATTAAACAGTACACTGTTGTATTTCCCTTTACTAAACTCTTGGTTGTGATTACATTGTTACACAGTGTTATGTTATAAACATTTGTTCTGTGATATTTGTTTGGAGCTTTTGGACAACTTTGTGACAGACAGATAAAAAAATGACGATGTTTTTATTTCATTTTTTTATTATGCCCTTGGTTTAGTAGAGGAGGTTATTGGACACTGAAATTTGTTTGTGCTTTGACAACTTTGTGACAAGCAGATAATTTTTTGTTTCCATAATGTATTTGAGTTACAGTTGTTTATAATTATAAAGAAGCTGTCCTAAAATCATTAGTCTCACTGTGTTGTACTTCAGAAAACTGCCACTTCACCAAAAAAGTACAGGTACAGGTATAGGTATCAGTGAGTACCAGAAAAAAAATATCGGTACTCGTACTCGGTCTTTAAAAAATGGTATCGGTGCATCCCTACATATAATCATGGGTTCTTATATTTAGATATCAAGACATTATAGTGTTTAATTTAATGTTGTTTAAAATGTTATTCTCTCATATTGGACTAGACAGAACATAAAACAGACACATGAATGTGAAATTTTCACATTTAAGATTTACTTTTCATATTCTAGTTACAAAAAGGCCACATGAGAATTCACACTGGAGAAAAGCCTTTCACATGCCATCAGTGTGGAAAAGAGTTTCAAACGTAAATAAATTCTTATCAAGCACATGAGAGTTCACACTGGAGAAAAGCCTATCACCTGCTCTCATTGTACGAAGAGTTTTGCAGATAAAAGCAACCTTTTTATTCACCTAAGAATTCACACTGGAGAGAAGCCTTTCATCTGCTATCAGTGTGGAAAGAGTTTTGCACACAAAGAAGTTCTTAAGCGTCACATGAGAATTCACACTGGAGAAAAGCCTTACAAGTGTTCATATTGTGAAAAGAGTTTCTGTCCTTGCATTCTGGAGAAACGTCATATAGCTGTGATCAGTGCGACAAAAATTTTTCTTCAGCATCAATCTTAAGAACACACGGAAGATTCATCCAGTTGAGAGGCCGTACATGTGTTCACTTTGTGGAAAGAGTTTTTCACATCTGAACAATTTAAAAGAGCACCAGAGATAACACACCGGTGTGAGGGATCATGTGTGCTCTGAGTGTGGTAAAGCTTTTTACAGAGCTTATGACTTGAAACGTCACAAAATAATTCACAGTGGAGAAAAACCTTACAAGTGTTCATATTGTGAAAAGAGTTTCAGTCAGTCAGGAGTCCTAATAAAACATGAGGGAATGCATGCTGGAGAGAAGCAGTACCACTGCACTTCATGTGGGAATAGTTTCACCCAATCAGGCTCTCTACAGACTCATAGAAAAAGCATTGTCCAGTGTTGTCACAGTGAGCAAAGTTCATCTCGATTTGCTATGTAAAAAAATCAAGATCAGTTTCTCTCAAAAAAACAATTACAATTAAGTGAGTGAATTTCTACATTACCTGTTGAGCTGATTGAACTGTCATTCTGTGTAAAGGCCGATTTATACTTCTGCGTCAAACCTACACCGTAGTCTGATGTGCACCTCTTCAAAAACGTGACTACACTTCACAAACCACAATAACTTTCACGTCAACGCAAACCACAATAACTGTGATTGATCCGCTTTATAACCAGAGACCGTCCCCCAGCTTGACAAAAATATATCTGAGGTAGCGTTGCATTTCTTCAAGATTATTTTAAGCTATGTATCGTATCACATTGCATTTAGACTCGGTAGCATTGTTTTAAATTGGGAGCTGATGCTGTTTTTTTATATTCTGGTTATGTTTAATGTAGTTACAAAGTGAAAACGCAGAGAAGACAACTTGTAAAACCCACTTTTTTTCTATGGGCTTTTACTCAATATATTTTTGGTATGTCAGTAACATAATTTGTGTTGTATTCTACTCGAGAACATTCCGATCTGTATGATGATTTCACAGTATATTTGACAACGGTGTACATTAAATAATTTCATAATTTATTAAACACTTCTTAAAATGCCTATATGCAAAGTTACACTTTTAAGCATTAAAACAACATCTATTTTATGTTGGCCAAGCAAGTAGTTCTTAATGTGATGTTTTTTCCAGCTCCAAGCATCAAAGGTATGCAAAAATATTTCTTTTCGGGTAGCGCAGCATCGCAGGATTATTTAAATCACTAAAATGTGAGAATATGCATATTAGGCACTAACCAATGGGTAGTGAAAATGTATATAAAGTGACTGCTGAGGCGGAGAAAGCCTTAAGGATAATTTCCTGTGCCCTAAAGGAACTGGTAAAAACTTTCACAACAAAGGCTTTCTTGGATTTAAGAATGGCTTTTGATAAGCCTGGTCCAAACTATAAGCAGGAGTCGTTGACCGACAGTGCTTGAAAGTCCCCTATACATTTTACTGAAGCCAAAGCGATAAGCAGTGCAGTCTTTAATGAGATTATGTGTAAACTATCTGTAACCAATGACTCGAAGTGAGTGCTTTTAGCACAAGCACTAAGTCCCAAACCAGGTATCAACCGCCTCATGAATTTTGCACAATACTTGAAGTGGACGGGAGGGAATACTTAAATGTGTCCCGTTTGCCATTTGTCGGCTAGAGCATCCAGGCCTAGCGGAGCATGTGTCAGGGAGTACCACAGGCGACATAGTGTTGTCTCCGGTGATGTAAATAGGTCTATTTCAGCTTCTACAAATCGATCCCATATCATCAGAACTGTCTGAGGACGAAGTCTCCATTCTCCTTTTATAATACCTTATCGCGATAGCAAATCTGTGCTGCAGTTCAGGTGACCTGGAACGGTGTCACACGTATCGATAGGAGATGTTTCTCACAGCAGAAGAGAAGCTGGTGCACGAAGTTCATCAATGGCCATGATCGAACTCCCCCATGTCGATTTATGTAAGCCACAACCGCTGTGCTGTCTGTCCTGATCTGGTCAGAAAGCCACCAATGTTAGAAATACAGCGAGAAGTTCCAGACAGTTTATATGCCATGTCGTTTGAGCACCTGTCCAGGTGCGAAAGGCTGGGTGCCCATACCACAGGGCTCCCTAGCCCCTGTTCGACTTACCTGTTGTGACCACTTTATGTCTGGATACCTGAGTGCCACGCCTGTCTGATAGAATGTGGGCATTTTCCAAATGGTCAACGCAGCTAGACAGCGGAGTGATACCACAAGACTTAAGCGACCGTGTTGCTATGAATGAAGGGGACCTTCAATTTGAACCACCACTGAAGTGGTCTCATCTGAAGATCAGAGTGACCGCTGTTGTGGTGGCTATGTGGCCCAGAGCCTGTTAAAAAAGATTCAACTGAAACATTTTTCCCAGCTTGAACATGTTCAAACATCAATGAATGGAATTAACATGTTCTTCCGTCAGGTGCATCAGCATATAGACTGAGTCGAGGATCATGCCCAGGAATGAACTCTGGTGGCTGGGCATTAACACGCTCTTTGACCAGCTGACTTTGAATCCCCAACGCTCCAAATGTTCAAGTAACAGGCCTCTGTGTTTGCAAGCTTGTTCCTCTGACTGTGCTAAGAGCAACCAGTCATCAAGGTAATTCATAACATAAATGCCTTTGCTAAATTTCATGAATGCAAGGAGCCAGCGATAATCCGAAGGGCAGGACTTTAAACTGGTAAACTGTCCCTCATGAATGACCTGTGATGAGGGCCTATTTGCACATTATTATTATTATTATTATTTTGGCTCCTGCAATGGGTGTGGGGGCGTCCCATCCCTGTGCGTTGAGCCGACCAGATGAACCAGTTGTTTCCATTGCTGACAGTCTTGTGCCATCTGCTCTGCATCCTCCACAGCAACTCCATGTTGTTGGAGGTCGCCCGCAAGGACGTCAAGCCATCGGGTGCGGGGTCTACCTCGTGGTCGTCTCCAGCCTGCGGCTCTCAGATCAAACTGGAGAATGGCTCTTGTCGGGTGGTCAGGAGGCAGACGGAGGACATGGCCAAACCAGCGGGTGCGACGTTGCGCAGCCAGGCAAGATGCTCTGGGCTGGCATGTGTGGGCTCTAAGCACTTGATTGGAAATCCGCTGGGGCCACCTGATCTTCTCAATGGTCCTGAGGGCCCTGCTATCAAAGCCATCTAATCTTGTAGTCAGTGTCTTATTTAAGGGCCAAGTCTCCGAGCCATAAAGCAGGATGGAGAGTACTGCTGAGTTGTAAATCCGGAGCTTCGTCTTGCGTGAGATGGACTGGTGCCTCCAAAGTGGTTTCCAGAGAGACTGCAGAGCTGACGCAGTCAGGGCTCTTCTGCGGGTAATCTCTGGTTTTAGGTCCCCGTTGTCTGTCACTAAGGATCCCAGATACACAAAGTTGTTGACAGGCTCTACAATATCATTGCTAAACTGCAGGGAGGTTGGATGCGGTCCATCACCGACATACATGAACTTGGTTTTTGTCCAGCTCACCTGAAGGCCAAGCTTCTCAGCCTCTTCACTGTATATGCCCAGAGCGTCTCTCAACTGGCTGTAGGACATGCTGAGCAGGATGGTGTCATCAGCGTACTCCAGGTCAGTCAGGTGGTAACTGCCGAAGGACACTCCGGGGACCCGCTCACAAACCCTAGACATCAGATGGTCAATGATGCAGTTGAAGAGGTCAGGAGCAGCCACGCAGCCCTGGCAAACGCCACTGGAGATGGGAAACCAGTCTGAGTCTCTGCCGTTAATACGGACACAGCTCTGAGCGTTGCTATAAAACAGCTTGAATAGTGCAACGATCTTGGGTGGTGCTCCAAGGGCGTGTAGGATACTCCACAGTGAAGTATGGCAAACGGTGTCAAAGGCAGCCTTCAGATCTATGAACCCAATGTAAAGATGGCGATCTTTACGGAATTCATAGGTCTTCTCTATCATCAAGCGAACGGCAGAGATTTGGTCTATCGTGGAGCGGTTAGGCATGAAGCCAGCCTGCTGGGGGCGGCGGCTGCTTCTGATGACTGGGAGAGCACGAGTGAGCAAAATCTTGGTAAAGAGTTTGCCTGGGATGGAGAGCAGGGTAATGCCTCTGTGGTTGCCGCAGACTAGCCTGTCACCTTTATGTTTCCAGAAGGGCAAGATGACTCCTCTGGTCCAGTCGCTGGGAAGCCTTTCTGTCTCCCACACCTCATTGAATATGTGGGTAAGCCACTCGACAATGGTTTCACCCCCAGAATTTAGCGTCTCAGCGGTTATTGCACAGATGCCGGGGGGTTTCCTGTTGTTTAGTTTTTCCAGAGCGGCTCTGACTTCCTCAGGTGTGACAGGGTCTGTATTGCAGACAGCACTAAGGGCTGTAGCATCAACGGTCGATAAGGTGGCGGTATCAGCAGGGGAGGTACCATGCTGCAGAAGGAGGCTGAAGTGCTCTTTCCAGCGTTCAAGGCAGTTTGCTTCAGTTGCTATAAGATTGCCATCGGAATCTTTCACCAGGGCTGTTTTGATGCGTGGGCCATTACGGGCTTGGCGCAGCAGACTGAAGACACGGCTCATATTATTGTTATTGGCCGCGGACTCTAGGTGTTTAGCTTCTGCCTGCCAGAACTTCTCCCTATCCTCAGCTATAGCCACATTGCGCTGGCGGTTCAGTCGCCGATATTCCGTGTCATGTCACCTCGGAGGCGGGCCTCACGTCTCCGGTCGATGATGTTGAATGTTCTCTCTGATATCTATTTGCACATGAAATTAAGCATCTTTTAGTTTGATTAAAACAAACCAGTCTGTAGGGCGAACATCAGACCGACTCTGCTACTGAGTAATCATTTTGAATGGAAACTTCGCAAGTGCCCGGTTTAAGCACCTCAGATCAAAAATGGGACATAATCTGGCATTATTTTTAGTGACTATCGTAGGGTGGCTCCGATACCAAAATTTTGACTTTGTTACAATACCAGTCCTAGTACCTTGGCATTGATACTAAATTGATATTTTGGCAACAAATAAATAAGTCAAACAGAAAAGGATTTTCTGAAAAGAACTGTATAAAGTCTTTCAGTTGCAAATTCTGCATTTTCCATTTACATTTTTCTGGATTCCTTGTTTTAAGTTTTAATTAAATGTTATCGTTAAAACAGTGTTTAATAAAATCAAAACATAAAGCTTGAAACAAATAAAATATAATTAACCTTCAACAAAAAATAGCCAACTCAAATTAACACAAAGTTCCCTGTTTCCATCTTCTTAAAGAGATGTTAAAACCCCATTCCCTAGACTCTGAATTAGCTAGTAGTTAATAGTTTGCTGAAGCATCGTGACCCCTTCCAAAAGTAGCATGCACCATCTCAAGAGTGTCTGCCGCTTTAGGGGGCTGCATACTACACCCAAAGGTGGTACAAAGTAGATGGCGCAGCTGTAAATACCTGTAGAATTGAGATCTGGGAATCCCAAACCACTGTATAATATTTTCTAAGGATCTCAATGTTCCATTTTCATACACATCACACAGCGTAGTAACACCCTTCTCAATCCATTATGTCCATCAGAAAGTGGACTTGTTAATGCACAATTTAAGGTTTAACCAAATACTTGCGGCAACGTTCAGGTAAATGTCTGAATTGAACATGGGGAAACTTTTGTCCACACTAAATGCATGTGCAAGGTAACAGGATGTGTCTTTACTTCTCCCAGCAACTTGGTAGAAAGACTTCAGTTCTGTTCAGAAAAGAGCCAGGGAGGGGCTCTCTCAGGTGGAAGCGACCAATGTGCCAAATGTCTGAGACCAAAATCTAAATATTAAAATAAAATCTTGGGGAGACCTAACCTACCATTGTCAACTGGCCTGTGTAACCTATTAAAATGCATCCGAGGACATTTACCATTCCAGCTATACTATCAAAATGTTTAACATATAAAGAGGGGAACTTCAGTGGGGAGAGACTGTAGTAGGTTGTTGAATTTTGGAATACAATTCCAAGTTTTTATAACATTAACCTTCCCAGTTATTGATAAATGTAGTGAAGCCCGCCAATCCACATCGCTCGAAAACCTTTTTATTAAAGGGTCAAAATGAACTCTGACTAAATCACACAAATTTTCTGGGAATAAAATACCCACTTGAAGGTGTGTGCCTCCACAAAACAAGCTCCAGCCGCTAGCGGAACCAGCACAAAAAACCACAACAAAAAAAACATGCCGTTCAGTTCTTCGGGCAGTCAAACTCACTACAGTTTCCTGCAAGAAATATTCCACAAAACCAACTGCAGCCAACAGGAGGCATAAGCACCCAAAACAAGCAGATTCATCCACAAGCTGTCCCGAAGGAATGTCAGTCAAGGACTCTCAAGTGTTCAGTGAGACAGGTCCACTAGGCGGCAACATGAAAATGTGAATTCTCTACGGCCATCCTTCATTATATCTATTCTCAGGTTGGCGATCTTCCGTTGATCACGTTTCTCTCTGGTCTAATTCATAATGTCTGGTGTAGGGTATTAGATATATAATTTAGAGATGTGGACAGTATCAGTTATGTAGGGTATTTCGGAAATGCGAAATTTAGGAGGGAATTTAGGGTCTCGAAATATGTGAGCTATGGACTAGATTAAACTGTCCTTGTTGTACCTTATTAAGTAATTAAATGTATAAAAGAATTAGTTGCGTTCGACAACCATTATAAATTAGATAAATTACAAAAGATAATAGATTATTTTTCTTTAATAGATTCTCCACCATTAAAATCGTAATACAACGTCTAATTGTATCCGCTCACAGTTTCTACTGTAAGGAATTAGCTTTAATAAGTTCATTATGATTAATTCACTTATTGGAGTGATATTATTCTCATGGCTTATTGAAAATAATATAACATGTATTTAGGTACATCTTTGAAGTGAAATCTTTCAGAAACAGGGATGGGATAATTTATCAAAATATACCACAGTCAAGTCGTCTTTGAACACAGACAAACTTTATTACTATTATAAACATAAATCTAATCTAACACATATACATGAGACAGTTTGTTGAAAAGTGACAGAATGTGAAATAACTGATCAGTACAGTGACGATGAACTTTACAGAGTCTGTTGACAATACCTTAAGAACCATTTCATCCTTCTTTGAGTCTACATCGATTTGCTATCGAATTACCCAAATTATTTGATTAATACACCAGCACTTAGAGCACAATTTTGGAGATGTACTTGCATGTCTTTGTGGTTTTTCCTTGAGTTCTTTGTGTTGCTTGGTTCTTGGCGCTTGGTCGAAAGTTCGTTCCTCTGTGTGATCGAATTTATTGTCTGTATGAATGGTGAGGTTAGCTGTGAAGCGAGGCCTTCTCACTCCTTCTCGGGTCGTCGAGTCCCGAGCTCCTGTGGATCTCACATGGGCATGTGCAGGCAGAAGAGCGAAGAGCCTCAAGAGGATGAAGAGACGAGACACCAGAGGCAAGAGAAGAAGAGCGAAGAGGAAGAGAGTTCTTCCTGTTTGGAACTATTTGAACTGAGATTGGCCGCATCCCCCAAAGGTGTCCTGGGCCAATCAGAAGTGACTTTTCAGACTGGGCTGTCTTTTCCGACAGTTGAGCTATGGTCCTTTGTTTCAGACTCTTAAGAATTTCCCACTCACAAAAAGTGCATATTTAATCACAAGCTTTTATATCTTGAGAATGGTACAAGAGACATGATATTCGTTTTTATCAGCTTTCTCTGTGTACCCAAACAAATGCTTACATACTAAACATGACATTTTTTATGGATGTTATACGTGTAGGTAACAAAACATGAAAATCCCTGGTTACAAAATCATATTAGTTTTACACATCATTGCATTTTATCAAGTTAAGCCTTATTGTTACCATTCTTAGTAGAATAAGATAAATCATACAAAATTAAAGATTATATTTATCAATTATAGGTAATTGCACTACACACATTTTAAAGAGTTCAATCAGTCTGTAATCATTCATATGTTAGGTACAAACGTTACCACAATTCAAAGTGATTTTCAGCATTATCTAGCAAGGCTAGATTAAGATGAAATGTCTTAGAGTTGTGCAAATCTGATGGTCCTGGTAACCTTGCACAGAGAACTCTAGTTTACTCTGGGTGGAGGTTCTTGTTGAACGCCGGTAATTTATGACGTGGAAACATTCCAAACTGAAAGACTGGGTTTTTTCTCTCGTTTCAAATCATGTTGGTAGAATTCTTCTGCATATATAATCTTACAAAAGAGTCGAAATTATCTTATGCGAGATACAACAAAACTGAAAAGCTTCTAAACAAGTCGCGTTTGTCATCCGTCACAGCAACCACCTCACCTTGTGACAGCAAGTGGACTTTTAAAGCTGAAATAATGAATAGATTAGTTATGCTGTTTCAATCAGCAAGAGAGGAATTACGGGAAACCTGGATGTATTTTACCAACTTTCCTACTAGTAGTAGGTAGGGTTTGGCAAGGAGGATGGATTATATGCATCACAGCCAGGCACAGGAGAGAAGGCTACTAATGTTACATTAGGTAAGACACAAAGTTTTTTACAACTTTTAAATTAACTTGTTAATAGTAATCAGCTGTGAACTCAGTGTCGATCGGTTCTGTGTCTCCCGGCCAGGTCCGGGTCCCAGATTTCAATTAATAGATGGGTCTGGTCCAGATCTGGCATTTCTCGGTTCTGCATGGGTCCAAGCTTTCAAATAATAGACGGGTCCGGTTCAGGCCTGGGTAGTAGATTTCCGAGTCTCTTTGGGTTCGGGTATGAATTTTTGGACCTGTGAAGACCTCTACTTTAAATGTCCAAAGTCTACATAAGGGCAAAATAATATGACTCCAGATGACTCTGGTGGTACTATCCATACACATCCCTAGTATGGATTTAACCACCAGAGTAATCTGGAGTCATTTTATTTTGCCCTTATGTAGACTTTGGACATGCCAAAGTCTCCACACGCCAAACCGCGCACTTTTTCGGGTTGGCCGCAGCGATCTCAGGACGTTGCCAAGATGGACGTTGCCAAGATGTTGCATGTGCCGCTCTCAGATGTTGCATGTGCCGCTGCCAATCATTGCTATAAATGATGATATCGTCTAGATAGGCAGCGGCGTACGCAGTATGCGGTCTGAGGATCCTATCCATGAGACGCTGAAACGTGGCCGGTGCCCCGAACAAACCGAAAGGAAGCGTCACGAATTCGTGTAATCCGAACGGCGTGGTGAAGGCCGTTTTTTCACGGGATATTGGTGTCAAGGGGATCTGCCAATAACCCTTCGTTAGATCCAAGGTCGAATAAAATCGAGCCTTACCTAACCGATCGAGCAGTTCATCAACACGGGGCATTGGGTACGCGTCAAATTTAGACACCGCGTTGACTTTCCTATAATCCACACAGAATCGTACAGACCCATCGCTCTTGGGAACAAGGACGACCGGGCTGGACCAATCACTGTGGGACTCTTCTATTACTCCCATCTCAAGCATCGCGTCCAATTCTTCTCGAACTACTTTCTTTTTATGTTCGGGCAAGCGATAGGGGCGGCAACGTACCACCACGCCCAGCTCGGTCTCGATATGGTGATGTATGATGTCTGTGCGGCCCGGTAGCGGAGAAAACACGTCTGCAAACTCCTTTTGTAATTCGGAAACCTCTGCGAGTTGGCGCGGTGAGAGGTGGTCTCCACAAGGAACCGGGGTGTTGAGATTGCGGGCTTTGTTTACCTCCGGTCCAAGCTCCGCCCTCTCCGGAACTACCGTTGCCAACGTCACAGAGGCCGCCTCTTCTCTCCACAATTTCAGGAGGTTGAGGTGATATATTTGACGCGCGCCCCCTCTATCGGTACGTTTAACCTCATAATCGAGATCCCCTACTCGTCGTGTGACCTCAAAGGGTCCTTGCCACTTGGCGAGTAATTTAGAGCTCGATGTTGGGAGCAGTGGCAAAGCCCCGGGGATTGATGAGATCCGACCAGAAATGCTGAAAGCTTTGGATGTGGAGGGGGTGTCATGGATGACACGCCTCTTCAACATTGCGTGGAAATCTGGGACAGTGCCTAAGGAGTGGCAGAACAGGGTGGTGGTTCCCCTCTTCAAAAAGGGGATCAGAGAGTGTGTGCCAACTACAGGGGTATCACACTTCTCAGCCTCCCTGGTAAAGTTTACTCCAAGGTGCTGGAGAGGAGGGTTCGGCCATTGTCGAACCTCGGATTGAAGAGGAATAATGCGGTTTTCGTCCTGGCCGTGGAACGACGGACCAGATCTTTACTCTCGCAAGGATCCTGGAGGGGGCCTGGGAGTATGCCCATCCGGTCTACATGTGTTTTGTGGATCTGGAGAAGGCGTATGACCGGGTCCCCGGGAGATACTGTGGGAGGTGCTGCTGGAGTACGGGGTGGGGGATCCCTTCTTAGGGCGATCCAATCCCTGTACGTCCAAAGCGAGAGCTGTGTCCGGGTCCTCGGCACGAAGTCGAGTTCATTCCATGTGGGGTTGGTCTCCGCCAAGGCTGCGCTTTGTCACCAATCCTGTTTGTGATATTCATGGACAGGATATCGAGGCGTAGTCGGGGTGGGGAAGGTGTGCGGTTCGGTGGGCTGGGGATCTCATCGCTGCTTTTTGCAGATGATGTTGTCTTCATGTCATCATCGGTCCATGACCTTCAGCTCTCACTGGATCGCTTGGCAGTCGAGTGTGAAGCAGCTGGGATGAGGATTAGCACCTCTAAATCTGAGGCCATGGTTCTCAGCAGGAAACCGATGGAGTGCGTACTCCAGGTAGGGAATGAGGTTTTGCCCCAAGTGAAGGAGTTCAAGTACCTCGGGGTCTTGTTCACGAGTGAGGGGACAATGGAGCGGGAGGTTGGCCGGAGAATCGGGGCAGCGGGGGCGGTATTGCACTCGCTCTATTGCACCGTTGTCACGAAAAGAGAGCTGAGCCGAAAGGCAAAGCTCTCGATCTACCGGTCAATTTTTGTTCCTACCCTCACCTATGGTCATGAAGGTTGGGTCATGTCCGAAAGAACTAGGTCGCGAGTACAAGCGGCCGAAATGGGCTTCCTCAGAAGGGTGGCGGGTTTCTCCCTTAGAGATAGGGTGAGGAGCTCAGTCATCCGTGAGGAGCTCGGAGTAGAGCCGCTGCTCCTTTGCGTTGAAAGGAGTCAGTTGAGGTGGTTTGGGCATCTGGTAAGGAGGCCCCCTGGCCGCCTCCCTAGGGAGGTGTTTCAGGCACGTCCAGCTGGGAGGAGGCCTCGGGGAAGACCCAGGACTAGGTGGAGAGATTACATCTCCACACTGGCCTGGGAACGCCTCGGGGTCCCCCAGTCAGAGTTGGTTAATGTGGCTCGGGATAGGGAAGTTTGGGGCCCCCTGCTGGAGCAGCTGCCCCCGCGACCCGACTTCGGATAAGCAGTTGAAGATGGATGGATGGATGGATGGATGTTGGGAGTAATACAAGCACTTTATCTCCCGGTGCGAATTCCCGTAGCTGAGCACCCCTGTCATACAGCCGGCGTTGGCGTTCTTGAGCCTGGAGCAAATTCTCCTGTGTTAATTTCCCCAGTGTGTGGAGTTTTGCTCTAAGATCAAGAACGTATTGAATTTCGTTTTTACTATTAGAAGGTCCCTCCTCCCAAGCTTCGCGGATGACGTCGAGGACCCCGCGTGGGCAACGCCCGTACAGCAGCTCAAATGGGGAGAACCCCGTGGAGGCTTGCTGGACCTCACGTACTGCGAATAACAGAGGGTCCAGCCACTTATCCCAATTTCTAGCGTCTTCGTGTACGAATTTACGAATCATATTTTTGAGCGTCTTATTAAATCGTTCCACCAGTCCATCTGTCTGAGGATGGTAGACGCTAGTGCGAATCGACTTAATGCCCAAGAGTTCGTAAAGTTCGCGAAGTGTTCGTGACATAAAAGTAGTGCCTTGGTCGGTGAGGATTTCTTTCGGAATCCCCACCCGGGAGATTATTTTGAAGAGTGCCCCTGCAACACTACGTGCTGAGATGTTGCTCAAAGGCACTGCTTCCGGATATCGCGTTGCGTAATCCATCAGGACTAACACAAAGCGATGTCCGCGTGCTCTCCGTTCTAATGGCCCGACGAGGTCCATTCCAATTCTTTCGAAGGGAACCTCGATCAATGGAAGGGGGCGCAAAGGCGCTTTTGGGGTGGCCGGTGGGTTTACGAGCTGACATTCGCGGCACGCCGCACACCACCTGCGGACGTCGCCGCCAATTCCCGGCCAATAGAAATGGGCTATTAGACGGAGAAGTGTCTTTCTTTCCCCTAGGTGACCGGCCATAGGATTATAGTGAGCCGCCTGGAAAACCATTTCCCGGCGGCTTCGTGGAATCAATAATTGTGTCACTTCCTCCTTTGTTTGAGCGTCCTGCGTCACTCTATACAACCGATCTTTAATAAGCGAAAAATATGGGTATGCAATGGCGATGCCCGGCCGGAGCTGTTGACCATCAATTACTCTCACTTGGTCAAGAGCATGCTTAAGGGTTTCGTCCCGCGACTTCTCTAGAGGAAAGTCCCCCTCAGGGAATTCCCTGAGAGGAGGGGCGGCCACCTCGCCCCTTCCCTCGTCATTCGAGCAGCCGAGGACGGCCCCGGCTCCGCCTCCCCTGCCAAAGCATCACACACCGCACACCTCTTTATGCAGGACCCATCCGCACAAATACCCTCTAAAATATCTTTGAAATTCGGCCAATCAGTACCCAAGATTAGCGGATGGGTGAGGTGGGAACTAACCGCTGCCTCCACACTATGATTTTTTCCCCTGAATTTAATCGGCAAAGTCACCATGGGATACTTGTGAACATCCCCATGCACACACCTCATCCTCACCAGTTTAGCTAAACCCAAAGCCCCGGGTTGAACCAAGCGTTGGTGGATGGTGGTCTGGTTACAGCCGGTATCCAACAATGCTTGGTATGTACCCCCCTGGATTCTTACCGGAATATCGGGGGCAGCCTGCGGGAAGTCGGAGACCCGCACCACCGTCCCTATTTACATCAGCGGACACTGATCCCGGAAGTGGTCCGGGTCTCCGCACCTCCAGCAGACCGGCCCAGGCGCCATGGCCGCACCCGTGCTGGCGGGCGCCCCCACCTGAGGAGGAGAGCGGCTGAAGGACGGGGAAGGGGTAGGCGGGTTCTCCCACGGCCGGGAAGTTGGTCTCATGAAACCTCCGCGCCTGCGGGGGGGGGCAGGAACGGACCCTGGGGAGAGAGCAGAGCGAGAGGGAAGAGGGGAGGGGAGAAAAAAAGGGGAAGACACAGGGGAAGGGGGAAGAGAGAGAGAGAGCTCATCCGCCCTTGGAATCGCCGCCATGTGGTCCTCCGCGAGTCGTACGGCTTCCTCCAGCGACGCCAGGCGGTGGCACTGGACCCACTCCGCCGTTCTCCGGGGGAAGCTCTGGACAAACTGCTCCAGTACCACCTGATCGACGAGCTCCTCGACGCCGCGGTCCCCCGCAAGCAGCCACCTCCGACAGGCATCACGGAGCCGCTGGCCGAACGCAAACAGGCGGTCGGACTTATCCAGTTTCAGGGCCCGGATGACCTGGCGACTTTCTTCCGGGCTCCGACCAACCCGTTGCAGGATGGCTCTCCTCAAGTCGGTATAAGCCAGGAGGCTTGTTGCCGGAAGTTGTTGTGCCGCGAGCTGTGCTTCCCCGGACAAGAGAGGGACGAGGCGGGCTGCCCACTTAGTCGCGTGGCCAACCCCAAATTTCCGCCGTGCGCTCAAAGAGGTCCAGGAACGCCTCCGGATCATCTGCCGGCCCCATCTTCTGTAGCGCGGGTGGGGGCAGTGTGGCGCGGGTGTCCGGGGTCGCGGCTGCGTCTGGGGCGGCCTCCTGGCTGAGGAGGCTCCGGATAGCAAGCCGGTCCTCTGCTTGAGCCCGCATTATCTCAAAGAACCGACGATCCTGGTCCTGTCGGAGCTCCAGCAGAGAGTGTTGGTGGCTCTGATGGAGAGTAGCGAGGGACTGGAGGACTTCCGCCAGCTGGGAGGACTCTATGGGGCGACTCTGTTCCATAACTTGGAACAAAAAAAGATGTTCCTTCTATTCCCGGGTTTCGGCACCAGTGTGAAGCGGACCAAGGAAGGGACGGAAACAGACGTCAGCTTAAGGGGTAAGCTTTATTTTTACACTTAATTTTCCTTTTGTCACACACAACTATTCTCTGCCTTGTGTCAGGCTCTCTCTCCATGCTCTGTGGCTGCCGGCTTTTTATCCGCTCCCCTCACGCTACTGCAATTAGAGACAGGTGTTAGACATAATTTAGCTCAGGTGTGAGCGCCCTTACCGCTTTTCTCTCCCGGACGGGCGCTTGACCACGCCCCCGCTGCCACAATTGTTTTTTCCCCTTTTGCTCTGATATCCATATTTAGTACAATAATTAGACAAATTCAATGTAATTCGATTTTAAACAATTTAAAAATCAAAGCAATCTGAAGAGGCTAGTTAACTGCTGCAGTGTTACTCCACGCACATGAATGTATTTGCAATCTTTGCCTCACGGATTTGTGAGTGCATATCAACCTGTTTCATGTAATGTCAATGTATGACCACACCGCCATGTTTGTGACCAATATTCCATATACCTTCATTGCGCTGCACTGTGAGATGCGACAAAAACCTTCTTCAGGAGTTAAAAGCAGCTCTTACATTCATACATATGCGATCATCACAGACGTTTTTAAATACTGTGACTAAATCAGACCAGAAAACAACTCAAAAACATTTGTAACTTCTGCATGAGAGATGTTTACGGTGATGTACCGGTGGGAGTGTGTACTTGTCTAGTCATACATCAGACTCGCCTGCATCCGTGGATGAATCTTATATAAAATATATATCATAAATGTCAGCAAATGTTCAATTTGTCAATATTTGTGCTGTCTTCAGACCTGTATGAATTTTTTCTGGGACTTGGCATGGATAAAAATATTAATATTTTTTAATATTTATAAATAGCCCTTTTTCCTTCACTTTCACATTTTTATTTTATTCTTTTTTTGGTGATTTTGGACATTTGTTGTGCATATCACCCCCTACTGGACAGGGAGGAGAATGTATGATAAAAGATTACTTAAATATTGATCTGTTTCTCACCACATCTATCATATCATGTTTGAACACATGGATTACTAGTCATATGGATTACTTTTATGATGCCTATATGTGGATTTTGGAACTTTGACATTTTGGCACCCATTCACTGGCATTGTATAGGCTTACAGAGCTGAAATACTCTGCTAAAACATCTTGATTTTGGTTCTGCAGAAGAAAGAAATTCCTACACATCTGGGATGCCAGGAGGGTGAGTAGATTTAAATTTTTGGGTGAACTATTCCTTTAACAAGGGCAGCGATAAAAAAAAATTGTATCACTGAAAAATACAGTGTTTCTCTCCCACATTGCTTCAGAAGACATGGATTTTACTACTGGATTATTATGTATCACTTTTATGATGGCTTAATGTGCTTTGTGCTTATTGTCATCTCAGATGTGTATGACATTCTTACTTCTGCTGAACACAAATTAAGATATTTAGAAGAATATCTCAGCTCTGTTGGTCCTCACAGTGCAAGAATGAACCAACAAAGCTGAGATATTCTTATAAATATCGTAATTTGTGTACAGCAGAAGAAAGAAAGTCATACACATCTGGGATGACAATGAATGCACCAACGTTTCCATATTAGATGATGTTTAACACACGTTTACAGAGACGCAAAAAATGTTAAACGATCTTCTCTATTGATACTCATAAATCTGCTGAAATTCTGGCATTGTTGTTTTATTTGTTTCTGGACCATTCCTTGCTATTGGTAACTTTTCCGTCCCCAGGAATTAACTATTAATATTTTATATAGACATATAACATATACCGTTTATATATATTTTAATTACCATCTTTTTTGGCACATACACCTTTTTACGATGTCCTCAAAGGACAGTTTCAGTATCAATGAGACACATTTGCAGTAGAAATAGAAATAAATAGGAATATGCCTTTATTATTTTATGGCTCAAGATAAAATCTCTCTATATAAATTGAAGCAGTAGTTATTATTTGTTAGTTTAATAATTTCCTGTGTGTCCCCGAAATCATGTTCCACCCTGTTAGTTTGTGTTTTTTCTCCTCCTGAACAAAAAAAACTAAAATTTCCATGAATCCACATTCAGGAAGTGACATCACTCTTTTGGAGGGAATAAGGGATGGGCGATACCATGTATTTTCTACTCGGTCTGATACCAAGTACTCTTAGGCCAGTATTGCTGATATCGATAGCAATACGATACTTCTGTTAAATTGAATTTTTACAAATTCTTTGGATAAAATTAGTAACTTAAATTATTACTTTTTTTATTGTTTTATATATTTATAGCCAAAATCTGAAAATTATAAGGCTGCTTTGTTTACCCTTTAAAAATGTGTAAGTATAACTTACATGACAACATATAAACCACAAAATGAACCATAGATATTGTTATATGGTTACTATTTCTAGAACCAAGTTTCAATAGAGATACTAAAGTAATGCTGAAGCAAATCAATTGTTTACTATCAAAAAGAAAAGAAAAAAACATGGTTACTAGTCATGGTTAATACAATATTACTACAGTAAATCCATGGGTAGTTTTCATGAGGGTATCATTTATTAATGAGGATTAAAGATCATTATCAATGTTTTTACAACTCTGAATTTAATTAAACCTGTAAAATGGTCACAAAAGCCCATTAAAATACATGTCAAGTCTAGGTGTGCCATTACAGTGTGAATAACTCCAGAAGCTGTTTTTCTGTCTTTACCTTGGAATAGCACTGCTCCCTCTTTGAGTGCTATGACTGAAAGGGTGAGTGCTGTTTGCGACTGCTGGTGTATTTTAGCATTTCTGTGCATCAAGATGAGCAGAAAAAAAAAATTTCTAGTGTCATGCAACAATTCACTCATTTAATTATTTTTCCACTTCAAAGCTTATGGGATGCATTAATACTCATGAAAGCTAAATAATAAGATCGTTAGTTTAAAAAAAAAAATAATCAGAATCTATATTTTTATGTGAGGATCGATATTCATGATACCACATCAGTATCGGAAGTATCAATACTTTAGAATCAAGCCACTCATCCCTAGAGGGAATTCAAAGGAGCAAAGTGTGGTGAGCAAAAACTTTCTGTCTATTTTATGATGTTAACCTGTATGTCCTACTCTTAAATTTCCACCCTTTCAGGCTAAATTATGAAGAAAGTAAACCACATTTTAAAAATGTTACAGATATGTTTGATATACACTCACCTAAAGGATTATTAAGAACACCTGTTCAATTTCTCATTAATGCAATTATCTAATCAACCAATCACACGGCAGTTGCTTCAATGCATTTAGGGGTGTGGTCCTGGTCAAGACAATCTCCTGAACTCCAAACTGAATGTCAGAATGGGAAAGAAAGGTGATTTAAGCAATTTTGAGCGTGGCATGGTTGTTGGTGCCAGACGGGCCGGTCTGAGTATTTCACAATCTGCTCAGTTACTGGGATTTTCACGCACAACCATTTCTAGGGTTTACAAAGAATGGTGTGAAAAGGGAAAAACATCCAGTATGCAGCAGTCCTGTGGGTGAAAATGCCATGTTGATGCTAGAGGTCAGAGGAGAATGGGCCGACTGATTCAAGCCGATAGAAGAGCAACTTTGCCTGAAATAACCACTCGTTACAACCGAGGTATGCAGCAAAGCATTTGTGAAGCCACAACACGCACAACCTTGAGGCGGATGGGCTACAACAGCAGAAGACCCCACCGGGTACCACTCATCTCCACTACATTAGGAAAAAGAGGCTACAATTTGCAAGAGCTCACCAAAATTGGACAGTTGAAGACTGGAAAAATGTTGCCTGGTCTGATGAGTCTCAATTTCTGTTGAGACATTCAGATGGTAGAGTCAGAATTTGGCGTAAACAGAATGAGAACATGGATCCATCATGCCTTGTTACCACTGTGCAGGCTGGTGGTAGTGGTGTAATGGTGTGGGGGATGTTTTCTTGGCACACTTTAGGCCCCTTAGTGCCAATTGGGCATCGTTTAAATGCCACGGCCTACCTGAGCATTGTTTCTGACCATGTCCATCCCTTTATGGCCACCATGTACCCATCCTCTGATGGCTACTTCCAGCAGGATAATGCACCATGTCACAAAGCTCGAATCATTTCAAATTGGTTTCTTGAACATGACAATGAGTTCACTGTACTAAAATGGCCCCCACAGTCACCAGATCTCAACCCAATAGAGCATCTTTGGGATGTGGTGGAACGGGAGCTTCGTGCCCTGGATGTGCATCCCACAAATCTCCATCAACTGCAAGATGCTATCCTATCAATATGGGCCAACATTTCTAAAGAATGCTTTCAGCACCTTGTTGAATCAATGCCACGTAGAATTAAGGCAGTTCTGAAGGCGAAAGGGGGTCAAACACAGTATTAGTATGGTGTTCCTAATAATCCTTTAGGTGAGTGTAC
This sequence comes from Xyrauchen texanus, assembly GCF_025860055.1. Lineage (NCBI taxonomy): Eukaryota > Metazoa > Chordata > Actinopteri > Cypriniformes > Catostomidae > Xyrauchen > Xyrauchen texanus. The sequence goes on along the minus strand of NC_068281.1, from coordinate 45,119,111 downwards.
TGTATATACTAAAGTACTGTTTATGTGTGGAGAGCAAGTTAACTAAAGTTTGCTGGCTCAATAAGCTAATAAAAAAAAAATGTCCACCCTGTTAGATATATAATGCTAACAGGGTGGGAAACATATTACGGACAGTGTTGGGTGTAATGCGATTACAGAGTAATTAGTTACTGTATATAATTACTTTTATGTTAAAAAAAGTAGTGTAACACATTACATTTTTAATTCTTGTAATCAGATTACAGTTAGTGAATCTTTATTAATCTAACTACTATTAAGTTACTTTTATTAGCATTAAACGTTTTGAAATAATATTATTAATGTAGAATTATTTTAAAGCATGAGTTATGGACCTGTAATTAGTGAGGTCTATAATATAATGAGTAATGTGAGGTGCTGAGTGTATAATATATATAAAAAGAGGGAAATAGACATTTTTTTGAATTCGTAGAGAGGAAAAATGTTTTAGAAAGTAACTATCAATCTATCACACACTCTTGTGTATTATCAGATAATATGCATTTACACAGTAACTGATTATTATTATAAAGTGTTGTCTATACAATTTGCATGATAATGTAAAGTTAAATTGTACATATTTGTTAGGAAATTGCTCCACCACTAAGTGCAGCAAAAATGCAGCATCGCTACAGAGCAAAGCGAGATGCAGATCCAGTGAGACGAGCAGAGTATCTTCAGATAATTTTAATAATAATATTAACAATAATATTAAGAAGAGGTTCTGAAATTACAGGAGATACTTCTTTTAAGAGCTTAATTGGGATTGGATCTAACAAACATGTTGTGGCTTTTGATGTTTCAATACTTTTTTTTAGCTCTTCATGACCTATGACAGCAAAGGATTGAAGTTGCACATGAGGAAAATTATTAGACACTGTTTTCTAAGGTGCTATGACAGATGATTTTCTGATTATTTAAATTTTATCTGTAAAGAAATTAATGAAGTCATTACTCTTGTGCTGCAACATAATATCTGGTTCTGTTGAGGCTTTATTCCTAACCAATTTAGCCACAGTACTGAATAAACGCCAAGGATTGTTATGGTTATTTTCTATGTTTTTACTAAAATATGCTGACCTGGCAGCTTTTAGTGCCTGTCTGTAGCTACAGACACTATCCTTCCATGCACCACGAAATACTTCTAATTTTGTATTCTTTCACATGCATTCCATTTTCCGAGCTGCTCTCTTGAGAGCATGAGTGTGATCATTGTACATGGTGCAGGGCTTATTTCTTTCATTTTCTTTAATCGAAGTGGGGTGACACTCTCAATAGTGCTAGAGAAGACTGCATTTATATTTTTTGTTATTTCATCAAGTTCTTCTGGACTTTGGGGTTTATTGATTGTATGAGATAGATCTGGAAGATTATTAGTAGAAGCTATCTTTAGTGGTCGAAAGAATAGTTCTACCTGAATGATAGCGTGGTGTAGATTGAGTAACATTAGCTGATCGCAGCATACAAGAGACGAGGTAATGATCCGAGATGCCATCGCTCTGCTGCAGAATTTCTATATTATCAACATTAACTCCATATGACAGAATTAAATCTAGCGTATGATTATCGTGATGAGTTGGTCCTGTTACATTTTGTCTGACTCCAAGAGAGTTGAAAATATCGATAAATGCTAATCCCAATGTATCATTTTCATTATCTATGTGAATGTTGAAGTCACAAACAATTAAAGCACTATCTAAAGTAACTAAAAGATCTGATAAAAAATTAGCAAATTCACCAAGGAAATCAGAATTAGGCCCGGGTGATCTATTAACTGTAGCAAGGGTAAAAGACGACATTGTTTTTTTTATTTATATCTGACGGTGTCACATTAAACATTGTTTGTTCAAAAGACTTACATTTATATCCTGTTCTCTGAGTATCACCTAAAACTTCACTGTAAATTGTAGCAACACCTCCTCCTCAACCCTTCAGATGAGGCTCATGCTTATAACAATAACCTGGGGGAGTAGATTAATTTAAACTAATATATTCATCCAGTTTAAGCCAAGTTTCAGTCAAACAGAGCACATCTATGATCTGTAATAATTGAATTAACGATTAGTGCTTTGGTAGAAAGAGATCTGATGTTTAGTAGCCCTATTTTTATATGATGTTTATCTTTAACTTTTTTGTTTTGTTCAAGTTTGACCTTAATAAAACATTTTCTAAACGATTTAGTGAGGTTTTTGTGGTTCAGGGAACAGACACAGTCTCTATAAGATATCTAGTTGATACTGTCTCTATGTGTTGTAGTTTATGTGACCTGTGTGACGTCTCAAGGCAGCTAGCAGATGTTCGGATTAACCAGTTTGTCTGCTTCTTGACCTGGGCCCCAATTAGTCAAATACTATCATTATTAAGACTATTAGCCAAATTACTAGAGAGGAGAGCAGCACCTTTCCTGGAGGGATGGAGTCCATCTCTCTTTAGCAGGTCAGGTCTACCCCAAAAACTCTTCCAATTGTCTATAAATCCTATTCTATTCTCCAGGCACCACTCAGACATCCAGCTGTTCAGTGACACTAATCTACTATAAACCTCGTCACCATGACGAGCAGGGAGGGGACCAGAGCATATTACAGTGTCTGACATAGTTTTTGCAAATTCACACACTTCTTTAACCTTATCTTTAGTGATCTCCGACTGGTGAAGCCAGACATCGTTAGTACCGAAACTGAATAATTGATGTCAGACGCTCTGGCACCTGAAATGCAATTAATAATAGTGGCTTGAGTCTCTATTTACACGTTTCTTACAATAGAATTTGCTAATAACAAGGGCTCTTTCAACATGATTCTCAGTGGGTGCATCGCTGAGTTGGGAGAATCGATTGGAAACCCTAACAGGAACGGGAGAGTGGTGTCTCTTTGCTGAGCGAGTGTGCCACCGAGACCTCACCGAAATGCCCTGCTGCGAGAGCTATACAGCCGGAACCAAAGTGTGTGTTGCTCTCTGTACTACTCTCATCCGAAACAGTATCTACCTCCTTCTCTTTCTCATTGACCTCCACTTGCATTCAATGCGTGTCTCTAACTCATTAACCTTCTCCATCAGCCTGACTAATTCCTTATATTTATCACATGTGAATCCCTCACTGCTGACAGAGGAGGCTATTGTAAACATGTGACATGCAATGCAGGAAGAAATACTATGACTTACCACAAATTGTTTGTTGTTGTTGGCTGTTCCTGAGCAGTGAGGGTTTAGGATTGATGTGAATCCCTCACGCAATTGTTTGTTGTTGTTGGTTGTTCTTGATAAGCAGTGCTTTGAGATCGATGCAATAATGTGTGTAACACAAAGGAGAAAAAAGGGTGCATGCTGAAAAATGTACGATAAGCATCTGTGCTCATAACTCTCACTGAATCATTTCATTTTAAACAGTGTGTTTCTGGTCCCACGCATATAAAAGGCCATACGTTGGACCTTGTTTTCTCTTTAGGCCTGAACATTGACCAATTGAGTGTTATGGACATTAATGTTAGTGACCACAGCTGCATATTTTTTAACCTGTCATATAATATTGATTGTCCTCCATGTACACCTATGCTGCAAAGACGCATAATTACCCAAACCACAGTTGAGAAATTTTCTGAGGCAATTGACCCTAGTTCTTTTATTGAGTGTAGTGACGTTGATTCATTTCATCAGTCTTTTGATAGCCATTGTCTGTCTATTTTAAATAATGTTGCACCTCTGAAAAATAAAAGCACATCCCCTAAGAATCCATGCCCTTGGTTGAATGAAGAAATAATGTCTTTCAGGAGAAAGTGCCGTAAAGTTGAACGTTTGTGGAAATCAACTAGTCTGGAAGTACATAGACTGCATTTGAGAGAGCTTATCACAGTGCTTAATGTTATGATAAAACAGGCCAGGTCAGTTTATTTTTCGAATCTTGTAACCCTGAACAAGAAAAATCCTAAAGTCCTGCTTGATACCATATCTAAGATTGTCTCTCCTCCTGCTTCCCAAGTGCCTGTGCACTCAAAGTCTGACTGTAATAGGTTTTTACAGGTTTTTGTAAATAAGGTGCGAGATATTAGAGCTACTATAAACCCATCCCTTGAGTCCATATCCTGTGGTTTAGCTGCCTCATACTCATGGGATACTTTTTCACCTGTCAATGGAGAGGATATTAAGGGCTTATTAAGCAAAGTTAAACCATCTTCAAGTCCGCTTGATGTATTGCCGACTTCGTTGCTGTTAAAAGTGTTTGATTTAGTTGGTCCGTATGTTGTTAGACTGATTAACCTTTCCCTTTTATCTGGTTCTGTGCCTATCAATTTTAAACAAGCAGTTGTCAGCCCCATATTAAAGAAACCTAATTTGGATTCTTTTGAACCGACTAACTACAGGCCTATATCTAAATTGCCCTTTCTATCTAAAATTCTTGAGAAAGTGGTGGCGGGGCAGCTGACTTCATTTCTAGAAGGAAATAATGTTTATGATGTATTTCAGTCAGGTTTTCGCAAATTCCATTCTACTGAGACTGCTCTTCTAAAGGTATCCAGTGACATTTTGATGGCTGCTGATTCTGGACAATACACTGTGCTAATTTGACTTGACTTATCTTCGGCATTTGATACATTGGATCATGGAGTGTTGATAAATCGTCTACGTAATGAATTGGGTTTTTCTGGGTCTGTTCTAAAATGGTTCACTTCATATTTGAGTGATAGATCATTTTGTGTGTCCGTAAACAACATCTTGTCTGACATGACCCCGCTTTCATATGGAGTTCCTCAGGGTTCGATTTTAGGTCCAGTTTTGTTTTTATTGTATATTAGCCCCCTTAGTGAAATAATTCGTAATTTTCATAATGTGTCCTATCACTTTTATGCTGATGATATTCAGCTGTATTGCTCTTTTAATGAGTCAGAATTAGGTAAATTAACCGATTTATTAGAATGCCTGTCATGCATTAAGACCTGGTTATATAATAATTATTTACAACTAAATACAAAAAAGACTGAAACATTGATCATAGCTCCAGAACAAAAATTACCCCAAATTAAACAACACCTCTGTTCCTTGGACTCGTCCTTCCAGATGAGTCTAAGAAACCTGGGTGTTTTATTCGACCAATCTATGTCTCTGGATGGTCATTCTAGACAGTTGGTCAGAAATTGTTTTTTTTCACTTGAGAAATATCTCTAAACTGAGATCTATTTTACCTAAAGCTACCATGGAATTGATCATTCACTCTTTTATCTCTTCATGGCTTGATTATTGTAATTCTCTTTTTACCTGTTTTAACAAATCTTCTCTGAACCGTCTTCAATTGGTGCAAAACGCTGCAGCCAGGCTAATTACACGAACACGAGTAATGTCCATAAGATGGACATTACTCCCATCTTATTTAATCTTCACTGGCTTCCAGTAAAATATAGAATTGAGTTTAAAATTTTAGTCTTAACTTTTAGAGCACTACATGGACAGACCCCACAATATATCGCCGACATGCTGACCTCATATTCTTCCGGCCGCACTCTTCGTTCTTCAGGTCAAAACCTCCTGATGGTCCCCAAAACACGCCTTAAAACTCGGGGAGAGCGCTCATTTTATGCAGTAGCTCCTAAAATGTGGAATGCCTTGCCCTCGTCGTTGCGCGTGGCCGTTTCCGTTGACTCTTTTAAAAAACAGCTAAAGACAGTACTTTTTAGACAAGCTTTCGGTTGACTGAGCTACAGTATGTTGTTTGTATGTTTTATGTTTTATTTTATTTCTGTATGATGTGTCTAAATTGTTATTATTTTGTTAAACTTGCTATGTAAAGCACTTTGTGATTTTATCTGTGATAGGTGCTATATAAATAAATTCTACTTACTTACTTACTTAAGAGAATTATGCAGGGGAAAACCTGATGCGTGCTGAAAAATGGCAGATGTTAAGGATTAAAGGCTGAAAACAGATATATATGCGATGCTAAAAACTAACAGGCTACAAACACAGACTCGAGCTAGGCGCCAGCAGCAACAGGTAAAATACTCTCAGATGAAACAGTAGAAAAGAGGAAAAACCTGAAATGCGGTAATATGTCAATGGATAAAATGAAGAACGTATGAGAATAAGCAGGCTAAGCAGCCTAAGCAGGCTACAAACACTAAGAAACGGCAAAGAAAATGACTTAAAAAATAAAACAAAAAAATCTTGCTGTTTAGATCACAAATACTTGTCACCTGTAGCTTTCTGTTGTAACATTTGGGGTAAATTTTACTACAGTAATTTTAAGATTTGTTTTTTAAACATTTTGACATTTTGTGTTTTCATTTTAGATCTGATGGACATGAAAACTAAATGAAGTCGAAGAGAAACACCATCTGGATAAAACGTGATTTCATAACTGGTGAAGAATAATGTATTGTTTCACCGCTTGTGGGTGAAGTCTCCATTCTCCATACTGTAAATCCGTTCACGTGTTTATTATGCCTGGGACATGCTTCTCGAGGATTGAATAAGCGTGTGCTGCTTCATACAATCAGTTACTGTGCTAGAATGTGCAGTCGAGTCAAGCATGTACCCCTAGAAAATGAATATGTGCCAATTTTAGCAACATGATGTAATGTTCTTGCTGGCACTGGCAATGACGAAGATGATGATGTGAAGATGAAGAACCCAAGTGCAGTTTATTAACATACGTGAAATCCAAAACCCTAACTACAGACGTGAACTAAACTAAACATACACATCAGTGGGGATTTCTTTAAGACTGCAAGGGAAGCTCAGCTTCCCCTATAATGTCAAAAAAATAATGGTCAAATATGTACTATTGTGTAAACAATTTATTGACTAAAAATGCGTTAGAACACGTTCATCTCGAAGACGAGTTCGTTCAGAATAAGCTACATTACATATAGCAGGTCGGCTGACTCGATTTACTTCTCATACATTCCCGTAGCGTCAGTGCATTTCCCTGTTGAAGCCGAGCGTCCATTGACTTCAATGGGGCTGCACTGAATAGTTTTTTTCAGTGCTCCGAAAATAGACGGTCATTGGATAAATGCTGCGATGATGTCCCGCCCACGGACGCTCAGCGTCTCTGGGGTGAATGAGGAGTGGGCTGGCCCGGACTCCGGGCTTCCGCGTGATGATTGGAGGATCTGTCGAAAGACTGCATCTCCTTTTGATTGACAGCGAATCTGTACTATAAGAAGTCACTGAAGCTATTTCGCCCTCAGTCCCATCGCGGATTTCTCAAGTGTAGTCGAAAGACAAACTGCTGCAACCTATTTCTTCATATTTGTTTGGCGAAATTGCTAGTCAATTTGCATAATACATTTCACACAATTATACACCACATTCCTTGTTTCAGTTTTACCAAGTTTAATATATTTTGTTTTAGAGCGTTCGTTCGTTCGTTCGTTCGTTCATTCATTCATTCATACAGTAGGCTAGGCTAGCGTCGTACGGGTGAAACTGCGCACGATGGCAGACGGTGCTAATATTGTCGACCTGATTTTGGCAAAGCCATTTGAAAGTCTTCCTTACGAGGAAAAAATTAGAATTAAACAGCAGGGCAGATCAACACCTAAGATTGATTTAGTGCAAAAAATAGGGAAAAATAACAGGTCTTTTCAGCTCTCCTGGTATGACAAAGTTAGCTGGCTGACTGGAAGTGCTGTGACAAATAAAATGTACTGCTGGCCATGCCTCTTGATGAAACCATCTCACGGATGTGTTGTTTGGTCAAAAGTGGGGTTTGGAGATCTGTCTAACTTTGACAGGGCATATAAAAGACATGAAAAGAGCAATGAACATGTGAGTGCATGTGCAAGATTACGTTGCATGGGCAGGATCAGGGTTGAGCATGCAATCAATGAAGGTGCTCGCATTCAAGTGACTAAACATAATGAAACAGTCAAACAAAACAGGGCCTTCCTAAACCGCCTTATTGATGTAACATCCTTGCTTGGCCGACAGGAGCTGTCATTTAGGGGACATGATGAGAGTAGTGAATCATCCAACAAGGGCCAAGTAACACAATGGGCCAAGGTCGTTTAAGCAGCCTAGCTCTGCTGGCCATTGAGAAGACACTGGTCAAGTCACTGGAAAAGACGCGTAGTTGGTACGACAGAGTCACAGTGCATTTTCTCGAAAAGGAACGTAGGGCAGAATTTACTTTTAAATAAGTTTATAATGTAGGCCGAAAATGAGCTTCCCCTCTTTGAAAGACCAGCAGCCGCCACTGATACACATGAACAATTAACATGAACTTGACAGCAAAAACTTGGCTTGACATAAACATGGCGTGGCATGACCTAAACATCTACATTCAATACTTGACAAGGGACAATGGAAAACATGAGGGCTTAAATACACAGACATGTGTAACAAGACAACCAATGAGCAGACAGAACTATAAACAAGATAACAAGACTAATAAACTAAAACCAATGACAAACTAGAACTGATAATGAGTAACAAGACAATAAACCAATGAAAACAAGACACATGAACATGAACATGGAGGGAAACAGGAATCACATGACTAGTGTGGCTGCAAAATTGGATGGCCAGTTATTATGCAATTCGAGAAATGTAGAATCTGTGTGTTCATAATTTACTTTGATTAGCTGTAGCTATGTAAATGCAGTGGGAAGACTTGAATCAAAAGTTGCTACAATAGCTATGCTTCTATCCAAGTTGTGCATTTAATTTATGCAAAAAATCTGAATAATAACAAAAACAGTGTGCGAATAAAGCAGTATTTCCATCCCATGTAGACAGGATTGTTTATTGAGGAGGCGAGGTTGGGCGTTGGTGAGGGGGAGGTGTTTTTTTTGGGTTTAATTGTTGAGTGTATATATATATATGTGTGTGTGTGTGTGTGTGTGTGTGTGTGTGTGTGTGTGTGTGTGTGTGTGTGTGTGTGTGTGTGTGTGTGTGTGTGTTTTGCTTTCCTTGTTATTATAAGATTTAATAAAACAAATCATAATAAAATAAATAATTCTGTGAAGGCAAGGCATAGATCCAGTGAGGATGGAGACGAATAACAAAATATCATCAGCGTAAAGCAAAAGCTTTTGCATCATACCTCCAACCACCACCCCTGGAAAATCATCTTCCCTTCTTATTGCGGCTGCTAATGGCTCCAGAGCAAGACTATGGGGAATAATAAGTGGAAAGACAATAATGGGGAAAGAGGGCATCCCTGCCAGTTGTCCCTGTCCAGAGTAACTTCATCCATCCAATAAAAGTGTTCCTGAACCCATATATTTCTAAAGCCTTAAAAAGATAATCCAATTCTACCATATTGAATGCCTTTTCGGCGTCAATTGAGATGGCAGCGACTGGAGTCGGATCGTTCACTACTGACCACATGATACGATAAAACGCCTAATGTTATCAGAAGAGCTTTGGCCCCGAATAAACCCCACCTGATCTATATGTATAAGAGATGTCATGACTTTACTGACAATATTTATATGTCTAGCTGGATCAGGGATATTGGACGGTAACTCTTACACTCGCTTGGATCTTTGTAATTTTTAAGAACCAGCCTGTGTCATGGTTGGCAGAAGCTTCAAGTTCTATAGAAAAGTCCTGATCATCAGCGTTAGGTGCGTAAATATTAGCTAAAATCAACTTTTGCCCCTGGATTTCATCTAAAACAATAATGATTCTTCCTAATTTATCTTTAATCTTTCTAAGACATTTGAATTGTAGATGTTTATTATCAATGTAATGACCCCCCTGCACTTACTTGAGCTAGCACTAAAGAAAATTTGTCCACCACATATCTTCCCAAATTTTTCAGCTCCCTGTGAGGAAAGTTGTATTTATTGAAGAAACAATATATCATATTTCTTACATTTAAGAAGATAAATTACTTTCTTTCATGGGTATGGGGAATGTCTTCATACACAATCTATTTGAAACCTCTCTAAAAGAATGACAATATTCTAATATTGGCTATGGTGTTTGAGCCCTGCCTAGGTGGAATTCAGGAGACTTCACCCTCAAATTGAATTGAGGATTTGGGAAATATCTGGCAAAGCAGAAATCAATCTATTTGCCTCAGTGGAGAATACCCACTGTCCCCTCTGGTACTCGAAGTCCCAAGTTGTCAGGCGGAAAGTGGTGATCACGGATGCTTCCAACACAGGTTGTGGGGCAGTGTGCAATATATGCCTGACTTTTGGCATCTGGACAGGTGCGAGGAGGGCGTGGCACATCAACTGCTTTGAGCTATAGGCTGTAATTCTAGCCTTAAAGGCTTTCAGTCAGAAATAGCAAGCTTTCATGCTAGTTTGCTCAGACAAAATGACAGTTGTGGCATATACTGTATAAACAGCCAAGGCAGAATTCATTCACTTCCACTGTTAAGACTGACACATCGTCTCCTCCTTTGGAGTGAGCATCATCTCTCCCTGAGAGTGACATATGTCCCAGGCCGCCTGAATTCTGGCATGGACCTACTGTCACGCTAAGGTGTGATACTGGGCGAATGGAGACTTCATCCTCAAACTGTACTGAGGAAATCAATCTATTTGCCTCAGAGGAGAATGTCCACTGTCCCCTTTGTTATTCGAAGTCCCAAGCCCCACTGGCAACGGATGCAATGACACACAAATGGCCGGCGAAAAGCAAATATATGTTTCCCCGGTATGCCTTATTTACTCTGTCATATACAAAGTCCGAGAGGACAAGAAATTGTTCTATTATTTGTGCTGAAATGGCCCAACTAGCCATTGTTTCCAGAAATGATGGAGATGCTGTACAGCTTGCTCACCATGGGAAATTCCACTGAGGAGGGATCTCCTCGCAGGCACGAGGCACAATCTGGCAGCCCCAGCTGTGGAACCTGTGTGTGTGGCCCCTGAACGGGGCACACTACACACACCAGAACTGAAGCGTTCCATCATGAACACAATTTTACAAGCCAGAGCATCATCCACGAGATGCCTCTACACACTAAAATGGACGGTGTTCACTGATTGGTGTCTCTTACATGGCAAGGACCTAGTAAACTGCCCCATATATGAAATTCTAATATTTCTTCATGAGTGATTAGATGCAGGACTCACCCCGTCAACGTTCAAAGTGTATGTGGCAACTAAATCTGCGTATCATGCACATTAAGCCGATGCCTCTATAGGCAAGCATGATTTAATCATAAAGTTCCTTAAAGGAGCACCTCAGCCGGGTATAGTCCCAACATGGGACTTAACTTTAGTCCTAAAAGCTCTCGCAGGGCTCCCCTTCGAGCCTTTGGACTGTTGATTTGGGCATGCTATCCATTAAGACCGCACTACTGCTGGCTCTGGCCTCAGTAAATCAGTAGACAATTAATATCTGGAGTTTGGCCCCGGTCTTTCAAGAGCCACTGTCAGGAAAAGGTTACGTACCCACAGTCCTGACCACACCCTTCAAAACGCGGGTGGTTCACTTTCAGGCCTTCTTCCCTCCTCCAATTAATTCAGATGAGGAACAATCATTGCATTTGTTATGCCCTGTGCAGGGTCAGACTTGCCCAATTGGTGTTAGGCACACTCAACTAGAGGCATGGCCTCCTCATGGGCATGGACAAATAGTGTGTCCTGACAAGACATATGTTTTGCAGCAGGATGGTCCTCACAAAACACATTTGAAAGGTTTTAATAGCTAGAAGTAACATCTCTTTATTCACAATTCCTCTCTGTTTAGAACACTTGCTATTAATTGGCCATATATATATATATATATATATATATACACTTTCCTTTAAGTACGGGCTCCCCATCATTTACACAACCGCTTGCATTCAGGCCGTTATAATTCCATAAAGTCACAAGCACTTCATTATATATAAACTCCCTTCCTGAATGGGTTCATAAGGAGTTAATTTATACTATATGACTATAGTTTATATATTTGTTATGAGTGCTCTCCTCCTGGCCATCACGAGGATCACTCACTGTGGCATGCTCATGTTGGTCGCCGTCCCATAAGACTGTGCTGCCATGTTTCCTCTCTGGAAAGTTATATCGTGTAGTGCGGCGTGATGGGATTCTGTTCTGTATGTGTACCGAGTCGTAAGGGAACATCTCGGTTACGTACGTAACCTCGGTTCCCTTAGACAAAGGGAACGAGACATTGTGAATGCTAGCTGCACAACAAGACTCAGAGTTCTGGAGGCACAAGCGATGTGCTCCTTTTTCTCAGTCAGAAATTCTGAGGAAATGTACCACCTCATTATGATCAACAGGGCGACAGTGGAGAGAGTGGACAATTTCCGTTACCTTGGTATAAATATCTCACATGATCTGTCATGGTCCTGTTACATTAACACCGTAGTGAAGAAGGCCTGTCAGCATCTTTACAACCTCAGATGCTTAAAAGGACTTTAAACTGCCCTCTATGGTGCTAAAACACTTTTACACCTGCACCATTGAGAGCATCCTGACAGGAAACATCACAGCCTGGTTTGGAAACTGCACTAAACAGGATAGACTGGCTCTACAAAGAGTGGTGCGATCAGCTGAGCACATCACCCACATCAAACTCCCTGACCTGCAGTCCATCTAAAGCAAACAATGCTGGACCAAAGCCAGGAAAATCAAGAAAGACCTCAGCCATCCTAATAATGGACTCTTCTCTTTGTTGCGGTCAGGGAAATGCTTCTGCTTCCTGATGGCCAAAACGGAGAGAATGAGGAGGAGCTTCTTTCCCCAGGCCATCCGTGTCCTGAAACAAGGACAACACCAGGACCAGGTTCACTTTTCAACACCACACACTTGAAGCAATATTCTTCAGCAATATTCTGAGCTGTTGCAGGTCTACATTACTACATACTGAACATTACTGCACAATTGCACTTTACCCTACACAATACATATATTGCCAGTCAAACTGTTGCTGCTACTCTACATCTGTCACAATGCACTATTTCATAATCATATGCATACATTGTACATATAGTATACTTCTCTTTCCCCTATTTTATTGTGTATTTTATTGTTTTTAAATGGGCATTTTTTTATTTAATTTTTTTAATTGTGGTTTCACTTCTATTTCTACTCCTTATCTATATATGGTGTGGTGGCGGCAGTGTAGTGGGCTAAATCACTGAACTGGTAAGCAGAAGGTTGTCGGTTCAGTCCCCACAGCCACCACCATTGTGTCCTTGAGCAAGGCACTTTACTCCAGGTTGCTCCGGGTGGATTGTCCCTGTAATAAGGGCACTGTAAGTCAGCTTTGGATAAAAGTGTCTGCCAAATGCATAAATGTAAAAAAAAAAATATATATATATATATATATATATATATATATATATATATATATATATATATATATATATACTGTGTATGGTTATGTATGTGACAAATAATACTTATTTAATAATTATAGAAATAAATACTTATTTCTAAACACAATTCACAATCTTATTTCATCAAACTACACAATGATGACTCTATAAGACATTATAGATATTACAGTTTCATTTTCTGTTAATGCCTGATCTTCTGTAAAGCTGCTTTGAAACGATGTGTGAACACTGAATTTCTCCCGTCGCATTGTCCAAACCAAGTCCCTGGTCTACGGGCCCGTCAGAGGTTTCAGCTTGAGCATGTAAGTGTCTTTTTATATCTCCAGTGCCCGAGGATTTTGACTTCTTTGCCATGTTGACTCTAAAGAACAGATATGTAGCAGGATGTGTCAAATCTCACCAGTTTAAGAAATATTTAAAAACTAGCAAATTGCACAGAGCTCACCGATTACACGTCCACTCCTTGCATGGCGTTATGTGACTCCATTGTGAGATATTCTTAAAAAAAAATCTTAATTTGTGTTCAGCTGAAGAAAGAAAGTTATATAAATCTGAGATGGCATGAAGGTGAGTAAATTATGAGGATTTATATTTTTGGGTGAACTATCCCTTTAAGCGTTTTCCGGTTCAGAATGTCCCATCCGAAATGCTGTTGTATGACGTCACGCAAACATGTGGCGCTCTGGGAGATTTGCAGAGTTCTGATAAACAAATGATTGTACAAATGAGTAAAATAAATGCACCAAAGTTTTCATATTAGATTATGTTTAACGAGACGCAAAAAACTGTAATAGATCTTCTCTATTGATAGACCTGCAGAAACTTCTGGCATTGCTGTTTTCTTTGTTTCTACATTATTCGAGCATCGGATTCATGTTTATAAATGTCGCCAATATTCTCATCATCCTAAACGAAGACTTGTTTCTACACGAACAGGAATAACTCCAGATGTTTCAACTGAGATCTGCGGGATAAAACATTGTAAAATGATGTTTATTAAAGAAGAGAGTGAGGACATGAGTTATCCAGAATCATGCAGTTCAAATGTCATGAAAAATGAAGATACAGAGGAACAAAGAGGTTTGTGTCCATTCTTCATTATTTATTATTGTCTGTTCATAAAGATTAAAGTTATAAAATGTCAACCAGTTCAACACATTTGGTTAATATATTTATTTATCGATTCGTAGTATCTGTTAAATAATTTAATCAAAGTAAAACGGCCAAGAACTTTAATGAATTCATTAAATCTTGCTGTTTAGATCACATTAAAATAGGTACTTGTCATCTGTAGCTTTCTTCTATTACTTTTGGGCTCAATTTTGTTGCAGTAATTTTAAGATTGAAATTAAAGACCGTGTTGTGTTTTCATTTTAGATCTGATGGAGGTGAACGAGGAAAATCAAGAACTAAATGAAGTCGAAGAGAAACACCATCCAGATCAGACACTTCATGATTTCATAACAGGTGAAGAATCATTTATTGTGTCACCGCTTGCGGGTGAAGTCTCCATTCTTCATACAGTAAATCCGCTCACATGTTTATTATGTTTGGGACATGCCTCTCGAGGATTGAATAAGCGTGTGCTGCTCCATATAATCAGTTACTGTGCAAGAATGTGCAGTCGAGTCAAGTTACATTTTATATATGCCCATTTAACCACAGGAAGTGAAAATAAAGGGATACTACATTAATTGCATACATTTTATTGCCACGCATCTAACAGTCAACTATTAACTGCTGAAATTAACACGTACAATTTCCCAGTCCTAATAATTAATCACACTATATAATTGTTTTTAATTAACAGTCCTGATATTTATAAGTGTGGGTAAAATGTGGTTGAAGATGGGATGTCCAGTTATTATGCAGTTTGAGAAATGTAGATATGCTCATAATTTACTTTGATTGGCTGTTGCTGTGTAAATATAGTGGGAAGACTCAATTCAAAAGAAGCTACAATAGCTGTTTCCATTCAAGATGCAAATTGAATTCATATGAAAAAAAAAATATATTGCAAAAACTGTGTGTGATTAAATCAGCGTTTCCATCTCATGTGTTCAAAAGAACAAAATCGTCACTTCTGGAGAAATTGTAGCAACTGTCACTCTTATTTATTAAAAACTCGGAGTTTAAAACACACAAACACTGTAAAGAACCGTGTCTCATATCAGAGCGACAGAACGTCACACAGTTCTTGGAGCACTATGTGTGTGTGTGTTCCTCCATCATTAAGTTGCAGTAAACCTGCTAATTAGCTTTACAGAAGATCAGGCATTAACAGAACATAAAAACTGTAATATCTATAATGACTTATAGGGTCATCATTGTGTAGTTTGATGAAATACGATTCTGAATTGTGTTAAAAATAAGTAATTATATAATAATTGTATATATAACCCCAATGAGCAAGCCGATGGTGACTGCGGCAAGGAACACAAAACTCCAGAAGATTTTGTTTAATGGAGAAAAATAACCTTGGGAAAACCAGACTCACTGTGGGGGCCAGTTCCCCTCTGGCTAACAGCATGAATATAATGCCAATATTATTATGCATAGTGCAAGTCATGGTTTAAATTTATTAAACAAAGTAAGTGTTATGGGAGAGTGTTTAAACGATTTTGTAAGAACTGTAAGATTAATGATTAATTTCTTTGAAGTCCATCCTGTATTAAGTGCAGAAGTTAACATAGATGCATTTGTCCTTGTTAGATGGCTTTTTAAATGTTTTGTTGGCAATTAATTGATAGTCTATGTATTCCAATTCAAGAGTGTATTCCATCAATAGACCAAAGTGATGCAGGCAGACATCAGTGAGGTGCATCGCAATTCAACCGGCCAGTAATTTCGGTGAGGTCCATCCTAAGTCCAAGGTTCAGGTAGTGGCATATGAAGTATCCCATGTCTTATGGTTGGAGTTGGCATCAGTGCATCTTCTGAAGTCCATCATAATAGACTAAAGTGCACTTCTGCACCAGACCTCTGACTGGTATCTTTATATTAAAGAGAATCTGAATGCATTATGTTTAAAAAATCATGTGATAAATCAGGATTAACTGTTTTAATCTATTTTTATTTTAAGTTTAAATTCTATTTTACAGGTTTAACAAAGCAAAACCAACACCAAATACCTTCTGGAACCTGCTTAAGTGCTCCAGAGAAGATGGAGTTTATTAAAGAGGAGTTGAAAGAGGAGAGTGAAGACATCAGTATTTCAGAACCATTCAGACTGAAGAATGAAGATACTGAGGAACAAAGAGGTTGGTGTCCATTCTTGACTTTTCTTTGATGAATGCTGAGAAAGTTAACAAACCTTCAGGCAGTTCAACAGATTTGGTGGGTTTTGTTATAAAATCATACAAGCTTTAAAACTGTTAAACTACAGACATATAGAAAAAATAACTTCAAACAGGGAGACTTAGCTGAACTCGAGTGACCCTTGCTGTGACCCATTGGCTTCTTACACTGAAGAACTGAAAAACTTTTGACCTGCTTGGATCTGATCTGAATATCTTTCCTCAACAAATATGACACAATGAAAATACTGAATGTTATCCATGGTAGCTGGGAATTGTTTAGTTTCTGTTAATAAAATACTGTTAGTAGTAACTTCTATAATAAGATATATAATTGGACATATATATTTATTTATTTTTTATTAGAAATTAATTAAAATCATAACAAGCTGCGTTAACACAGTATATTTATATACCGCTTCTCTGGTGATCGTGTGATGTCAGTTGAATGTACCTTCATGATTTCCCAGTTATCGCTGACGTAATTGTAGGTTGGGATGAAACAAGGAGATCAACAGTGCTTGTTTTCATGTGGTACTTGAACACACTTATCACGGTATGTGCAGAAAAGATTTATGTTAATTTATAGATAAACGCTCCAACATTGTTTACATTAAGCTGCTTCCTCTCTGATATGTGCTACATCTCTTCTGTGATTTGGATAAGTGACATGCAGAGCGCAAGCACCCTCTAGCGGTGGGTGACTGTATAGACAGCCTTATCAACGTCTGCTGGCATGATTACTTCGCATTTGTCCTGAAATGTATTAATTGACGATCGATTAGCTTAATCGCTCAAATTATTAACGACAATTAATCGATTTTCAATGAATCATTAACATCCCTAATTCAGGAGGTCACGTGATGCAATGCGAGGGCAGACGTGTGAACGCGAGCTCTGTGCACTTTGCTGTTTTTAATACTTGCTCATAACCTGGTGAGATTCGATACATCCTGATTCATAATTGTACTAGGAAGAAAATATGTCAAAGAATTCAAAATCCTCTGGCTCCGGAGACATTAAAAGACACTTAATTGCGCAAGCTGAAGCCCCTCTGGAGGCTTCGAGCCCAGGACTCAATTTGTAAAGTGGAAAAGGTTCAGAGTCAACTGTCGAGCATGACGGCAATGCTCACGAAGGTCGTTGCTGACTTTGAGGATCTTGCTGTTATATGTCAATCGATCACTGCCATGGAGATGAAATTCACTGAGGTGGTTACAAGAGTGTCAGATGTTGAGAAACGTATTGATTATCTGGAGTCATTGGAGAGGGAATTAGCTGCTAATCCGCTAGTGATCAAGGCAGATTAGAACACGTTTGGGAGAATCATAATCATTGAAACAACGTCCGAATTGTTGGAAATTCTGGACGTGTTCTTTTCGAGTCTGCCCAACGTAACAGGCCATAAGCGGGAAATCTTGCAGGCTCACATTGTTCTGGCTAGGAGATCTGCAGAGGGAGACAGGCCCTGATCAATTCTGGCCAAATTTCTGAGATCCGATAAAGATCTCGTGTTACACAAAGCGAGGAGCAAAGAAAGGCTTTCTTGGCATAACCACATTTTCTTGTTCCCAGTATTGCGAAATCAACAAGAGAGAAACTTGATCAATTCAAGGAATGCAAGAAACTCTTACATCAATGGAAGGTCGCTTTTGCACTGATGTTCCCGGCCATATTAAGAATAGATACTAAGGATGGCCGCAAAATATTTGCATGCCCATAGCAAGCATTGTACTTCATAAAGTCAATGGAATGAGTAAGTCATGGTGTGACTCTCACGTTGCAGCCAAGTGAGCCTGACTCACTGAACATTCACTTGACCATCCGAGGAAGCTGGGTGCCTTTTTTGTTTCTTTTTGTGCTGGTTCCGCCTAGTGGCTGGAGTTTGTTTTGTGGAATAACACTCCTTCAAGAAACTGTTGCATCGATGGACGGTGGCCTTTGCATGGATGTTCCCGACCATGATGAGAATAGATGCTAAGTATGACTGCAAAATATTTGCATGCCCACAGCAAGCATTGTCCTTCATAAAGTCAATGGAATGAGTAAGTCATTGTGTGGTGCTTGCTTTGCAGCCGAGTGGACCTGACTCACGGATCATTCACTTGACTGTTCAAGGAAACTGGGCACCGTTTTTTTTTTTTTTTTGTGCTGGTTCCGCCTAGTGGCTGGAGTTTGTTTTGTATTTTTTGCAGGACATTGGAAGGTTTAAGTCATCTGCTGCGCTCATGTAAAAGCCAGCTCACTGAACATTTGTTTGACTATCCGAGAAAACAAAGTTTTTTGTTGTGTGTGTGTGTGCTGGTTCCCCTAGAGGCTGGAGTTTGTTTTGTGGAGGAACACACCTTCGGGACAGTTATGCGGACGAATCTACACATTCTTTTTGTTTATTCTGCCTATTGGCTGAAATTGTTTTATAGATTTTCTTCTGGTTTGTAATTCTGTCTCACAAAATCTGTTTAGAAAAACCAGACTTGAGCAATCCGATGGCAACGTTTTTTATAGATCTTGAAGGGATGTTGCAAGCCACTGGCACCCCTCATAATATAATATTGGGAGGAGACTTTAATCTATTGATGGACTCAGTCCTTGATCATATTGAAGCAAAATTGTGTATCCCCCTAGAGCAACATTGGCGGTTCACTGGATGTGTACAAATTTGGTCTTTTGAACTTAAGAACCCATCGGGTAGTGACTATACATTCTTTTCATCAATTCATAGAATAGATTTTTTTATATATCTAAGTCCCTCATTTCATCTGTTGTTGATTGCTCAATTGGAAACAACTTGGTCTCAGATCACACCCTGGTGTGTTTAGAGGTGTTGCCACTGAAAAGGGGTGCTTTAATGCATCCCTTTTGCAAAATCCTGATTTCCAACAACTGTTAAAGGCTGAAATCAATGTTTATATGGAGACCAACTGGTCCCCAGTATCCACTGTAGGCATGGCTTGGGAGGCACTTTAGGCAGTTCTTAGGGGTCGGATCATAAAGTAAGCCTCATTCATCAAAAAATCCAAAGCATGAAAACTCATGGAAATGGAAGGGAATATTAAAAGTACCAAGAGAAAGTGGCAAGACAGTCATAATTTGAGTTGGGGGACAAAGCAGGGAAGCTTATGGCTAGATAGCATAGAGAGTCTTTTTCTATGATTCCGTCGGTCAAATCTGCTGGTGGTGAAATTTTTACCTCTTAATAATGCTTTTTATTTTGTATTTTATCCCCCTTTCTCCCCAATTCAATGTTTTAAATTCGTTGATAAGTTTACATGCATATCTTCGCTGGTGGCACTCAAGCGCTGAGGTTGTCATGGTGATCTGTGCGGTCATAACACTAGGGTACAATTCATTTTCAATCATTGGTGCAGGACAAACTTTGTTGCCTATTTCTGGATTATGAACTTTACATAAGAATGACAAAGCTAACCATTTAGTATGAAAACAAAACATCACAAAACCTTATAGACCACATTTAGACCTGTATTTAGCCTTGACCACATTTTTCACCAAAATACACTCACCTAAAGGATTATTAGGAACACCTGTTCAATTTCTCATTAATGCAATTATCTAATCAACCAATCACATGGCAGTTGCTTCAATGGATTTAGGGGTGTGGTCCTGGTCAAGACAATCTCCTGAACTCCAAACTGAATGTCAGAATGGGAAAGAAAGGTGATTTAAGCAATTTTGAGCGTGGCATGGTTGTTGGTGCCAGACGGGCCGGTCTGAGTATTTCACAATCTGCTCAGTTACTGGGATTTTCACGCACAACCATTTCTAGGGTTTACAAAGAATGGTGTGAAAAGGGAAAAACATCCAGTATGCGGCAGTCCTGTGGGCGAAAATGCCTTGTTGATGCTAGAGGTCAGAGGATAATGGGCCGACTGATTCAAGCTGATAGAAGAGCAACTTTGCCTGAAATAACCACTCGTTACAACCGAGGTATGCAGCAAAGCATTTGTGAAGCCAAAACAGGCACAACCGTGAGGCGGATGGGCTACAACAGCAGAAGGCCCCACCGGGTACCACTCATCTCCACTACAAATAGGAAAAAGAGGCTACAATTTGCAAGAGCTCACCAAAAATGGACAGTTGAAGACTGGAAAAATATTGCCTGGTCTGATGAGTCTCGATTTCTGTTGAGACATTCAGATGGTAGAGTCAGAATTTGGCGTAAACAGAATGAGAACATGGATCCATCATGCCTTGTTACCACTGTGCAGGCTGCTGGTGGTGGTGTAATGGTGTGGGGGATGTTTTCTTGGCACACTTTAGGCCCCTTAGTGCCAATTGGGCATCGTTTAAATGCCACGGCCTATCTGAGCATTGTTTCTGACCATGTCCATCCCTTTATGGCCACCATGTACCCATCCTCTGATGGCTACTTCCAGCAGGATAATGCACCATGTCACAAAGCTCAAATCATTTCAGATTGGTTTCTTGAACATGACAATGAGTTCACTGTACTAAAATGGCCCCCACAGTCACCAGATCTCAACCCAATAGAGCATCTTTGGGATGTGGTGGAACAGGAGCTTCGTGCCCTGGATGTGCATCCCACAAATCTCCATCAACTGCAAGATGCTATCCTATCAATATGGGCCAACATTTCTAAAGAATGCTTTCAGCACCTTGTTGAATCAATGCCACGTAGAATTAAGGCAGTTCTGAAGGTGAAAGGGGGTCAAACACAGTATTAGTATGTGTTCCTAATAATCCTTTAGGTGAGTGTACATCTTAATACTAGGTGTAAATAGTGTCAAAGATCACATATAAATGAATACCTGATTTCAGTTTGTGCTATTTGTTTACAGTTCACTTGTTTTATTTTTATGTTTTATATCCCTCTTGCATTGACTCTTGACTGTGTGTTCTTTTTAGAGCTCATGAAAGTGGAGGAGGAAAGTGAGGAACTGAATGAAGAGGAGAAACATCAGTCTCAGAAACCTGATGATTTCATAACTGGAGAAAAATCTTTTAGTAGCCCACAGACTGAAAAGAAACGCTCACAAATAAGAACTCAAAAAAGAAAAGGCAAAAAATCTTACACATGCCCTCAGTGTGGAAAGAGTTTCACACATAAAGGAAACCTTAATAGCCACATGAGAATTCACACTGGAGAAAAGCCTTTCACATGTCTTCAGTGTGGAAATAGTTTCAAACGTAAAGGAACACTTAATAGCCACATGACAATTCACACTGGAGAGAAGCCTTTCACATGCCATCAGTGTGGAAAGAGTTTTGCACTCAAAGAAGTTCTTAAGCGTCACATGAGAATTCACACTGGAGAAAAGCCTTACACATGCTCTCAGTGTGGAAAGAGTTTCACACGTAAAGGAACACTTAATAGCCACATGAGAATTCACACTAGAGAAAAGACCTTCTCATGCCATCAATGTGGAAAGAGTTTCACACATAAAGTAACGCTTAATAGCCACATGACAATTCACACTGGAGAAAAGCCTTTCATCTGCTATCAGTGTGGAAAGAGTTTTGCACTCAAAGAAGGTCTTAAGCGTCACATGAGAATTCACACTGGAGAAAAATCTTTCACATGTCATCAATGTGGAAAGAGTTTCGCACATAAAGGAAAACTTAATAGTCACATGAGAATTCACACTGGAGAAAAGCCTTTCAAATGTCATCAATGTGGGAAGAATTTCAGACAGGGACGTAGTCTTAAAAATCATTTGTCTTTTCACTCTGGAGAAAAGTCATATAGCTGTGATCAGTGCGAAAAAAAAATTTCTTCAGTATCAGCTTTAAGAAGACACTGGAAAATTCATTCAATAGAGAAGCCATACATGTGTTCACTTTGTGGAAAGAATTTTTCACAGCTGTACAATTTAAAAGAGCACCAGAGAAAACACACCGGTGTGAGAGATCATGTGTGCTCTGAGTGTGGGAAAGCTTTTTACAGTGTTAATGACTTAGAATGTCACAAAAGAATTCACACTGGAGAAAAACCTTACAAGTGCTCACATTGTAAAAAGAGATTCACTTTTTCAGGAAACCTGAAAACACATGAGAGAATGCATACTGGAGAGAAGCCGTACCACTGCAGTTCATGTGGGAAGAGTTTCACCCAATCAGGCTCTCTACAGACTCATAGAAAAAAGCATTGTCCAGGGTTGTCATAGTAAGCAAAATCTTTATTTTGCTATGTAAATGGGTTGGAATAAAAAATAAAAAAAAACATCAAAAGAAAAATTACAATCAAGTGGGTGAATTGCTTTGCATTATGCTGATTGAGCTGCCGTTCTGTGTAAAGGCAGATTTATACCTCTGCGTCAAACCTATGATGTAGCCTGACATGCACATACATAGTTACATAAAATGTAACTATGCTTGACATAAACGTAGACCACAACAACTGTGATTGGTCCGCTTTATTACCCCAGCAAGACAAAAAATATATCAGAGGTAGCGTCACATTTCTCCAAAATTATTTTAAGCAATGCATCATATCACAATATATTTGGAATCAGGAGCATTGTTTTAATTTGGAAGCATATGCTCTTTTTTTATTCTATTTTTTATGTTATTGTTGTTTAATGACGTTACAAGTGAAACCCGCCAAAAAGACAACTTTTAAACCCAGCTTTTTTTCTCTGGGCTTTTACTCAATATATATTTGGAATGTGAGTGACTCAATATTTGTTGGATACTACTTGAGAATTTTCAGATCTGTACCATGTTTTGACTGTATGTATGACAGTATGATGTAAAGTAAATAATAATTTAATATGTTATGAAAACAGAACATTTCTTATACTGTACATTTTATCATCAGATTAAAAAGCCGCCGTTAAGCGTTATATTGCCCAAATGAAAAGTGCAGCTTCTAAGCATTAAAACAACACCCATTTTGTGTTGGTCAGGTGCGTACAGTGCATCCGGAAAGTATTCACAGCGCTTCACTTTTTCCACATTTTGTTACGTTACAGCCTTGTTCCAAAATTGATTAAATTCATTATTTTCCTTAAAATTCTACAAACAATACCTCATAATGACAACATGAAAGAAGACTGTTTGAAATCCACACACCTGTCTATATAAGATCCCACAGTGAATGTCAGAGCACAAACCAAGCCATGAAGTCCAAGGAATTGTCTGTAGACCTCCGAGACAAGATTGTATCGAGGCACAGATCTGGGGAAGGGTACAGAAAAATGTCTGCAACATTGAATGTCCCAATGAGCACAGTGGCCTCCATCATCCATAAATGGAAGAAGTTTGGAACCACCAGGACTCTTCCTAGAGCTGTGGAGAAAGGCCTTAGTCAGGGAGGTGACCAAGAACCTGATGGTCACTCTGACAGAGCTCCAGGATTTCTCTGTGGAGAGAGGAGAAACTTCCAGAAGAACAACAATCTCTGCAGCACTCCAGCAATCAGGCCTGTATGGTAGAGTGGCCAGACGGAAGTCACTCCTCAGTAAAAGGCACATGACAGCCTGCCTGGAATTTGCCAAAAGGCACCTGAAAGACTCCCAGACCATGAGAAACAAAATTCTCTGGTCTGATGAAACAAAGATTGAACTCTTTGGCCTGAATGGCAAGCGTCATGTCTGGAGGAAACCAGGCACCGCTCATCACCTGGCCAATACCATCCCTACAGTGAAGCATGGTGGTGAAAGCATCATGCTGTGGGGATGTCAGGATCGAGGGAAAGATGAATGCAGCAATGTATAGAGACATCCTTGATGAGAACCTGCTCTATAGCACTCTGGACCTCAGACTGGGGTGAAGGTTCATCTTCCAACAGGACAACGACCCTAAGCACACAGCCAAGATAACAAAGGAGTGGCTATGGGACAACTCTGTGAATGTCCTTGAGTGGCCCAGCCAGAACCCAGACTTGAACCCGATTGAACATCTCTGGAGAGATCTGAAAATGGCTGTGCACGCTCCCCATCCAACCGATAGAGCTTGGGAGGTCCTGCAAAGAAGAATGGGAGAAACTGCCCAAAAATAACTGCCAAAGGTGCTTCAACAAAGTATTGAGCAAAGGCTGTGAATACTTATGTACATGGGATTTTTTTTTATTTTTTATCATTTTGCAAAGATTTCCAACAAACTTCTTTCATGTTGTCATTATGGGGTATTGTTTGTAGAATTTTGAGGAAAATAATGAATTTAATCCATTTTGGAATAAGCCTGTAACATAACAAAATGTGGAATATGTGAAGCGCTGTGAATACTTTCCGGATGCACTGTATATCAATGATTTATTTTCTGTCTGCATGGCAGAAAACATGTGTAATGCAGAACATGTTCCAATACTTTGAACTTGTTATTAATACTACAATAATGTAATAGATTGGAATCCATTAATTGTTAAGTTTATTAATCTAGTGTTGTTGATGCTATGAAATGCAACAAATTTTGCAGTTGTATTAAAAAAATGTCTTCAAGATGTAAACACGCATCAAATAGATGTATGGGTGATATATGTGTGCTACCAGGGAATGACTTACTCTCAAAACTTCATTATTAAAAAATATTTTTCCCAAAAATGAAAATTCTCATCATTTTCTCACCCTTCTACCATCTCAAACTAGTATGATTTAGATTATTTCACTTTCTATTACACTTCCTATTGCTTTTGGCCAAAACTATAGCCCTTTCTGAAATCGTTCACATATTTACTCATTCACAATTTACGTATAATGAATGGCAATTGTAACAATCTTACAATATAATTATTGCTGGTGTTGGGATGGTTGTTGTTGCACCACGGACTGTATTCATTGTGACACTGGTAGAGCCTTGCCTGTATGCATGCTCAAGCATATGTGTTGTGTGAGTTGTCTAATAAAGTGAGTGTATGCAACTAGATCTGCGTTAACAGTCCATTCTGTGTAAAAAAAAGGACAGAATGAAACAGCTGGTATCACTGGAACATGTGAAATCAGATTTTACCTTCAGCTCCACGTGACATTCCAAAATGCTGCCCAAAACAAAAAGTATCCAGTGAGGGTCAGTTTTGTGGATGGAAATGCTTTGTTGTTGAGAGAGGTCAAGAGAATGGCCAGACTGCTTCGAACTGACAAAGTGTACTGTAACTCAGATAACCGCTCTGTACAATTGTGGTGAGAAGACTATAATCTCAGAATGCTATTCTGAGATGCGAGTTGGTGCTGTTTTGGTGGCACGAGGGGGGACCTACACAATATTATACAGGTGGTTTTTATGTTGTAGCTGATCAGTGTAAATTGTCAGCAGATAAAACAAATGCATATTTAATGAGGGAGAATTTTTCTTCAGATTTCTAATCTGATAATTTGTCATTTATGCTTTATGTAATGGTGGTCGAATGTGGCCAAGATTACATTTAGCATTCCATTATATAATTCTTACATATTATTGGTGATGAATGCTGACAGTTGTAAATATACCCTGACACAAAGTCGCTAATTTACTATAAATCTCTAGCTGGAGGGTGTTTGGGGCTTTTTGGACCTTGGACTTAAACTGTGGTTAGTGGTAAGTGTTCATGGATGATGAAAGCAAGGACAAGACAGCTTTTGTGTGACCACTTGGGTTATTCCAGTTTAACGTTATGCCCTTTGGTCTTAAAAATGCCCCAGCAACAATTCAAAGGTTGATGAATGAGCCATGGGAGAGACTGGTGGCAACAGTTGTTTCAAACAAAATTGTTAGATCTTAACACATCACATTTGTTTTGTATATTTGGATAATATAATTATTTATTCTCCAAAAGCTGAACAACACATTCATTATGTTCAAGCTGTTCTTGACACGCTTCAAGCAGCTAGTCTCACTGTTAACATGAAGAAGAGTAACTTCCTTACGTCTTTGAAAATCCTTGGGCATATAGTCTCATCGGCAGGTGTGGAAGCTGACCCAGAGTATATCAAGGCAGTGTATGAATTTATTATACCCACGACAATCAAAGATCTTCAAAGATTGCTTGGAATGGTAGAGTGGTATCACCTAATTCCTTAAAACAGAAAAGTGTCAAATTCATGTTGAGCAAAAAGTATAATACAGTCCCAGATGGCCTATCCAAGCTCATGTAGAGAAATCTGGGTCTCCATTGCCAATCTGTGCTACCTTGTTGTGAATTTATTATACCCACGACTATCAAATATCTTCAAAGATTGCTTGGAATGGTAGAGTGGTATCACCTAATTCCCTAAAACAGAAAAGTGTCAAATTCATGTTGAGCAAAAAGTATAACACAGTCCCAGATGCCCAATCCAAGCTCATGTGGAGAAATCTGGGTCTCCATTGCCAATCTGTGCTACCTTGTTGTCAGCCAAGAATGAAGCAATAAGAGAATTGCAAATTTCAGATGAGGAATATGGAAAGTACAAGACGAATATCCTGGCATCCAGCTCCTTTTTATGACCATTATGGACACAGGACAATCTATCATTGTCAACGCTACCACCACATTTACTATCTTGGAGGATAAGATCTACAGAGTGATGCAACTACCACATACAACCTTATATCAGACATACATTTCCACCTCTCTTCACTCATAAGTACTACAGAATCTTGTATTTTGGCTGGTGATAAATCCAGATGTTTTGGAATATGTTTGTTATTGCCAACAGTGTCAGCTTGACAAACTTGAAAGTAAAAGATCGGTTGGAGAGTTGCAACAAACTAGAGTACACCAACCGTGGGAGATGTTGGGAGTCAATATTATGGGTCCATTTCATCTGAGTTCTAATGGGAAACTTTACCTTTTGTTTTTTGTGGTTTGTTACTCTGAATTGATCATTAGAATAATGACAGAGGACATCTTCACCAGATGGGGGATACCTGATTTTATCCTTTCTGACTAAGGCTCTAAGTTTGTTTCTTTTGTCTTTGAGGAAACTTGAAAACAATGGAAAACATCCATATATTTCCATATTGAGTGTCCTGCGTCACTTGATACAACCTGTCTTTAATAATTGAAAAGTACATGCATGTAACCACCACGTTAGGTTGGAGCTGTTGGCCACTGAATACTCTCAATTGGTCAAATGCGTGTTTGAGGGACTTGTAATGTGACTGCTCTAGAGGGAAATCCCCTTCAGGGAACTCCCTGAGGGCGGGGACCCTCTCCCTTATGTCATTTTGGGCTTGTGGAGCATCGGGAAGCCAAACCAGAGTACCTATCTCCATTAAAGGGCAACAGTCATGGAAATGTCGGTCCTGGAACCTCTGTTGTTTTCTTTAAGAGGTTGAGATATGCTTCGGGATCATTGGCCAACCCCATTTTGATGAGGGTGACCGGATTGGACTGTCGGGGTGGGCTCCGGGACCATAGCAGCAACCCCCTTGTGTCTGATCAGGCTCTGGAATGCAGTCCTCCAGTTAAGCCTGGAACTGGAGTTGAAAGTGTTGCTCCTGCTCCAGCCACAGTTTGACAAAGGCCTAATTCTGGTTCTGCTTGATGCCGCCGATGGTCTTGATCATCTCTCCCAGTGGTGAGGACACCATGACAATGTTTCTCCTCGAATCCAGGTCACGGCACCAGTGTAACACTCCTTCAGGTTCAGCTATGGGAAAGGAGGAGATGGGAAGCAGTGTCACACTTCAGGTAGGCTTTTATTTTTCTGCCTTCCACAGTACGTTTCTTATTTCAAAAAGTTCAGAGTAAAAAAACTGTCAGCATAAACTTCTTGAGATTCAGCTTCTAAAAATATTAGAACACTGCACACTCGTGTCCCACTCTCTCTCTCTCAGCTCTCTGGCATGTTTCTCCGGCTGCTTTTGAGGCCTCTCCTCACTATCACTGTAACAGGAAACAGCTGTTAGAGATCATGTCAATCAGCTTGATGAGCCAAACCACTCCCTCTCTGCCGCAAACAGACACACGACCACGCCCCCATCACCACACCGTGTTATTCCTCAGCTGCTGAACTGAAAAAAATTGCATGATGCTGAAACCAGACTGAAAGAGGAAAATGAAAAACAGAAGGTATTTGACGTCTTTGCTGAAGAGAGTGAAAGGGAGGAATTCCAGGAATTTAATGATGCTGAAATAAAAGAGCTTAATAAATTGGAAATAAAAATAGTACTTGATATCTTTGCTGAAGAAAGTGAGGAGGATTTTCTAGGATTCCTGTCGGTTCCTTGACCAGCCCAGCCCGTAATTGTTATGATTCCCTGGACTGTGTTTTTGACACTTAGGGTTAGTTTTAGTTTGTTTTTTGTTATATTTTGTGAGTATTAAAAGCCCATTACACTGCTCTGCATTTGAGTCTTTTCCTATTAACATTTGTTATTGGTTCAAGTAGTTGACAAAGAGAAATAAATATGCATTGAATCAACATTTAACTCCCTCTTCTACCCCTCCCCGTTCAATAACCATGCCCCGACCTCCAACGAACATCCCCTTGGTCACACATAATACACACACACACACACACACACACACACACACACACACACACACACACACACACACACACACACACACACACAAAGAAAATAATAATAATAAAATTTATATAATATTTATACACATCTAAAACTAAGCCTCACTCTCCACAGCCCCTCCCAGAGAGTCCCCCAAAACTCCAAATAACTGCCCCATTTTCCATCAAATGAATCCTAGATCCCCAGTCTTTTATATGACACGTCCTCGAAAACAGCCACCCTCCCTATCTCCATGCAGCACTGCAGAAATGAGGGTGCTCCAGTCGATTTCAGTCTGTCTGCCTGTCATTACACTGGTCAGAACCCAATTTATTTATGTGTTTATCCACTATTTTGTTGACTGCACAATTGCCTTAAATACAGAGTCTGGGGCAAAATGAAACCAGAGTGCCCAACACACACAAAACTCTGAACCTTCAACCAAAATTCTTGTATCTTAACACATCCCCTAAAAAAAACATGCGTTGCGTCTCTTATCTTATCTTCTGATTGGCATTGCCAGCAGGTGGGTGTGTCTTTAAGACCCCCGAAATAGGGGCAAGGACATCTTGTTCAGGGACTCTTTCAGGTGGGAGTGACCAATGCCAAGGCCAATGGGTCTAAGACTAAACGCATAATAATAAAACAAAATCTTGGGTAGGCTTAGCCCACCTTTGTCAATTGGCCTATGTAACTTATTGAAATGTAACCTGGGGCGCTTATCATTCCAAAGAAAGGACTTCGCTACGTTATCAAATTGTTTGAAATAAGAGAGGGGGACATCTACAGGGATAGATTGCAGCAGGTAGTTACATTTTGGAATATAATTCATTTTAATAACATTAACCTTCCCAATCATAGATAAATGTAATGAAGCCCACCTGCCAACATCACACTTTTTATTATGGGATCAAAATTATCTCTAACTAAATCACATAATTGTGAGATATTCTTATACAAATTTTGATTTGTGTAGAGCAGAAAAAATGTAGTTATATAAATCCGAGATGCATTAAGGTGAGTAAATGATAAGATAATTTATTATTTTTGGGTGAACTATCCCTTTAAGGGTTTTCCAGGACAAGCGGTTCAGAATGTCCCCTCCGAGTTGCTGTTGTATGACGTCATACAAACACGGCGGAGCTCAGAGTGATTTGCAGAGTTCTGATAAACATGAACTTTTAAACAAATGACTGCACAAATGAGTAAAATAAATACACCAAAGTTTCCATATTAGATGACGTTTAGCACACGTTTGCAGAGACGCAAAAACTACGACCTTCTCTATTGATACTCATAAACCTGCATTGTTGTTTTCTTTGTTTGTACATTATTCGAGCATCGGATTCCTGTATAATATTGTCATCATCCTAAACGAAGACTTGTTTCAACACGAACAGGAATAACTCCAGGTGTTTCAACTGAGATCTGCGAGATAAAACATTGTAAAATGATGTTTATTAAAGAAGAGAGTGAGGACATGAGTTATCCAGAATCATGCAGTTCAAATGTCATGAAAAATGAAGATACTGAGAAGCAAAGAGGTTGGTGTCCATTAAGTTACGTTTTTTAAGTTTAAGTAAACCCGCTCTTCGACACATCAAGTTTATATTTGAATTATTTGCAGGTTTTTTTTTTTTTTAGACACCGTTATTTCAGGATGATCAGAGCAACATTTCAGATGCGCTGATTGGTCCGCAGGTTAATCCAGTTATGAACAAATTATTCAGTGATTTAAAAAAAAAAAATGCATATCTTGTGTTCATAATAAATGGAACAGGAGTTTATTCATTAAAGTGATTCCATCAGTTGTGCATTTCTTCTTATCGAATAAAAATATATATACACTTCAAGCAAGCGTTTTTTTATGCACATTTTTGAGATTTTATTTGCATCTTGTTGTATCCATAGAGCAGTTTTTGTGTGATATCCAAAAATGCATATAAAAATATGTGGATAGAAACCCAGCTTGTGTTAAATGTGTGATGGCAGGAGACAGATAGAGAGTGAGATGAGTAAAGAGCACTTCTGCACCGGACCTCTGACTGGTGTCTTTATATTAAAGAGAATCTGAATGCATTACGTTTAAAAAATCATGTGATAAATCAGGATTAACTGTTTTAATCTAGTTTTATTTTAAGTTTAAATTCTGTTTTACAGGTTTAACAAAGCAAAACCAACACCAAATACCTTCTGGAACCTGCTTAAGTGCTCCAGAGAAGATGGAGTTTATTAAAGAGGAGTTGAAAGAGGAGAGAGAAGACATCAGTATTTCAGAACCATTCAGACTGAAGAATGAAGATACTGAGGAACAAAGAGGTTGGTGTTCATTCTTGACTTTTCTTTAATGACTCCTGAGGAACATGAAGTTAACAAACTTTCAGGCAGTTCACCAGATTTGGTGGTTGTTGTTATAAAATCACTGGAGCTTTAAAACATTTAAACTGTAGAAATATAGAAAAACTAACTTAAACAGTGAGAGTTAGCGGGACTTTAGTGACCCTTGCAGTAGAGGTCTGCATTCCTGATTAGATTAGGTTTCTTGTGGCGCGGGTCACATTTCTGAGTTGAAGGTGGGAGCGGACTGTATTTACATGAGATGTGGAAGGGAGCGGACAGTGAATGAATATCCTGAAATATCCAATGTGGATCTCTTTTTTTATTTTATTAATTAATAAATGCAACAAAAAAAAATATTATTTGTATTAAATTGTTGTCTATTTGTATGGCTTTTGCTATATGTGGAAATGCGGGAACGAGAGCGGTCAGGAAGAAAATCACTGCGGGCAGAGAGCAGGTGAACATGGAGTTAAATTCAGCTGGAGCGTTCAGGTGTGGGAAAGAAACTTGTGGTAGTAGGATGCAAAAAACAGTTAAGTTGTTGTGATTGGGCCATTTGAAGTAACTATGTACTATGTAGCTAGGGCTTTGCTAAATATATTGCAATATTTATTTTCGTGATATGCTACATCGATTTCCAGCAAAAAAAAATCATGGTGAACTACAAGCTTCGTTCCTGTAGATGTCGCAGTACAGCTAGCTGCCAAGAATTGCCGGGTGACATTTTTATGTTTTATTGAAAAGCTGGAAGCAGCATGGCAGATGCAACTGACAAAATTACAGCGGCCTCTTCAGAATATAAAGCCAATGTGTGGGTGCACTTCGGTTTTAAAAACAAACCTGGGATAAAACCTATGCAATATGCAAGCTTTGTGACGCTGCTGTAAATATTCAGGTAACACAACCAACTTGCGTGCGCATCTTGTCAGATCACCGAGCTGTTGAAAGGCGCATTAGAGGAATGGGACATAAAAGCAAGGACCCCGCTATAGTTAGAGACAATGCATCAAACATGACCATCGCAGCGCAGCTAGCTGGTTTGCTACATTTTAAATGTTTCGCGCATACCTTGAATTTGGCTTCACAACACGCACTGCAGCTAAAACCAGTCGCACGATTGCTGGGAAGAGTGAGAAGAATAACCATCTTTTTCAGATGCAGCTCCACAGCCAGCTGTGTACTGTGTGGAAAAACAAAAGCTGCTAAATCTGCCTCAACACAAATTGCTCACTGACATCATTACCAGATGGAATTGTACCCATGACATGCTGCACCACTTCTTAGAACAGCAGCCAGCCTTCCATGCTGCCCTCCTTTCAGCTGAGGTGAGAAAGACAAAGGAGATCTGCACCCTCTGTGAGTCAGATATAACAGCTTCTGAAGAAGTTATCACTGCTATGAAGCCCATGAAGGTAGCTACACTTGTCATGTCAGAGAAGACCTCTCCAACACTATAAGTTGTAGCACCACTCCTTGCCCAGCTGATCCATGATCTACAAGACAGCCCAGCTGATTCCAACTTGACAAAGGAAATCAAATCTGCCATATGCCAGGATCTTAACAAGAGGTTCTTGAACAAGGAGACTCTTTATGTGGCCTCAACTATGGATCCGAGGTTTAAGGCCCTGCCCTTCCTTTCAGAAGACCAACACCAGGACATCAATGCTAGAATCACTGCAGAAGCTACAAGGAGTAAAGGGGCATTACAGGTAGGAAAAAGAATGCCATTAACTAAAATATTATACTGCTGTTAATATTTATCAATACAACATTTAAAAATATCCATTCACATTTTCAGTATTTAAAGCACAAATACCATTGAAAGATAGTCAAACATTTATAGTACAAATTGTTATTGTATTGGAATTAATATTTACTTATTCTCTAAAGCTAATGTTATTTTTTTTGCTGTTTTTCAGCAGAATGAGACTGGAGTGGAGACAAAGAGTGATTTACATTTACATTTATGCATTTGGCAGACGCTTTTATCCAAAGCGACTTACAGTGCACTTATTACAGGGACAATCCCCCCGGAGCAACTTGGATTAAGTGTCTTGCTCAAGGACACAATGGTGGTGGCTGTGGGGATTGAACCAGTGACCTTCTGATTACCAGTTATGTGCTTTAGTCCACTACGCCACCACCACTCCATGAAGCACCATGTGATGTGATTGTGAATGTGGTGCCAGATGAAGATGAGGACAGCAATCAATGCCCTGTGCAAAAAGACATCTCTGCAGTACCATCCAAGAGATCAAGGCATTTTATAGTCATTTTATGACCTACTTTGTCAAACATATGCTGCAGGTTAGTGTGATAATACTTTGAAGGCTACTGGGAAAACTACAAAGAATACCCATTGTCTCATCATATAAACATGTCTGAAAAATATATGTGCTAATGGCACTTTTCCACCGCACGTTACGGTTCAACTCGACACAACTCGACTCGCTTTACTTTTCTGAGCTTGCGTTTCCACTGCAGTTTAGTGCCACCTCAACGTGGGTGGGATTATAGGCTGATCATCATAGTTGCGCCGCCTCTACTGCCGTGACATAATCTTAAACGTGACACAAACATTACTGACCATAAACAATAACACGACCGCTAGCTGTTAGCTACTAGCTCATTGTGCTGCATAAAGCAGTTGTTGCATGGTGATATTACACAAGTGTAACAGTTAAATTGGCCTGGTTGTTTTAGAAGAAAGCTTCCAGTAGCTGGTCAACTAAATAAAGTGAAGCTTTCAAGCAGAGTATAGAGTTAACGTAACAAAACTTACCATCCTCCATCGTGGATCAACGCCAGTCCAGGGTACTCTCCCTCCCATTGCTCGCCGGTTTAGATAGCGTCCATTTGGTCTAACCACTTCCACTTTTCCTTGATGGTTCTGTAGTCACTTTTTTCCCTACACTGTTGGTAGATCTGGTTTTAAGCCGTGTGCGGCCAACAGCCGAGACACTTCCTGAAAGTTTTGCTCATCGCTAACGAGTGGACCGTCGACACCTCCTTTATGACCACGGCAAGGTTTTGTGCACAGCCATTTCTTTTTTCACAATTCGAAAGTCGTGTGAACAAATTATACTGCTATCGCTGTATCGCACTTTAAAACTAGCGGGTGGTGTCGGAAATCCAGTGACGCTGGTAGTGACGATTCTCCATGACCAATCAGTGATCTGCAGGATTTTTAAGTCACATTTAGTATTGGCTCGGCTTACTTGGAACCTTGACCGAGGTGGTACTAAAAAAAGTATCAGGTACCAGGTACTATCCACTGTGCAAATCCCCCAAAAAGGGAGCAGAGTCGAGTTGTACCGTGCAGTGGAAAAGCCCCATTTGTGTATTGTGTTCTGCTTGAATGAATTGCACTTCCCTAGCACCCTGTAATGAAAGGGTGCTGCACCAAGTCATTAATTCACTGATGCTGTTTATAAATAATGTATTTTGAAATATTAAAGATGTATAAAAGTGATGAATGATACTTTATTGTGATAATATTTGTATTGATTTATTATGTTGTCCACCCCTACTGCAGGTGCTGCAAAGAAATTGAAAACCGCATAGGACCAGGCAAAGGAGGAGATGGCAAGATACAAGGAGGAAGCTCCCCTTCCACTCGGTGCCAATCCACTTGACTGGTGGAAAGGGCATCAGAGCGAATATCCTCTCTTGTCACAAAGAGATACCTGTGTATCCCGGGGACTAGCATCTCCTCGCATAGAGTTTTCTCTACTGTGGGGGATATTATCACAGCTCAGAGGAGTGCACTTACCCCAGACCATCTTGACCAAATTCTATTCCTTAACAAGAATCTGAAGTCAAAGTAGGCCTTCCATTGTATCAAAATTTTTACTAAGTGTTAATATCTTAATATATAATGGACACTTGCCAATAACATGTGAATGGGACTGCATTATGTTTACAGTTTATTTACATCATATTTTATTTATAATAATACTTAATCTGCACTATGTTTTACTCATACAATGCATCCGGAAAGTATTCACAGCGCTTCACTTTTTCCACATTTTGTTATGTTACAGCCTTATTCCAAACAGGATTAAATTAATTATTTTCCTCAAAATTCTACAAACAATACCCCATAAAGACAACATGAAAGAAGTTTGTTTGAAATCTTTGCAAATGTATTAAAAATAACAAACGAAAAAAATCACATGTACGTAAGTATTCACAGCCTTTGCCATGACACTCAAAATTTAGCTCAGGTGCATCCTGTTTCCACTGATCATCCTTGAGATGTTTCTACAACTTGATTGGAGTCCACCTGTGGTAAATTCAGTTGATTGACATGATTTGGAAAGGCACACACCTGTCTATATAAGGTCCCACAGTTAACAGTGAATGTCAGGGCACAAACCAAGCCATGATGTCCAAGGAATTGTCTGTAGACCTCCGAGACAAGATTTTATTGAGGCACAGATCTGGGGAAGGGTACAGAAAAATTTCTGCAACATTGAATGTCCCAATGAGCACAGTGGCCTCCATCATCCGTAAATGGAAGAAGTTTGGAACCACCAGGACTCTTCCTAGAGCTGGTCGCCCGGCTAAACTGAGCGATCGGGGGAGAAGGGCCTTAGTCAGGGAGGTGACCAAGAACCCGATGGTCACTCTGACAGCTCCAGCATTTCTCTGTAGAGAGAGGAGATCCTTCCAGAAGAACAACCATCTCTGCAGCACTCCACCAATCAGGCCTGTATGGTAGAGTGGCCAGACGGAAGTCACTCCTCAGTAAAAGGCACATGACAGCCCGCCTGCAGTTTGCCAAAAGGCACCTAAAAGTTTCTGAGACCATGAGAAACAAAATTCTCAATGGCAAGTGTCATGTCTGGAGGAATCCAGGCACCGCTTATAACCTGGCCAATACCATCCCTACAGTGAAGCATGGTGGTGGCAACATCATGCTGTGGGGAAGTTTTTCAGCAGCAGGAACTGGGAGACTAGTCAGGATCGAGGGAAAGATGAGTGCAGCATTGTACAGAGACATCCTTGATGAAAACCTGCTCCTGAGCACTATGGACCTCATACTGGGGTGAAGGTTCATCTTCCAACAGGACAACGACCCTAAGCACACAGCCAAGATAACAAAGGAGTGGCTATGGGACAACTCTGTGAATGTCTTTGAGTGGCCCAGCCAGAACCTAGACTTGAACCCGATTGAACATCTCTGGAGAGATCTGAAAATGGCTGTGCACTGACGCTCCTGCAAAGAAGAATGGGAGAAACTGCCCAGAAATAGGTGTGCCAAGCTTGTAGCATCATACACAAAAAGACTTGAGGCTGTAATTGGTACCAAAGGTGCTTCAACAAAGTATTGAGCAAAGGCTGTGAATACTTATGTACATGTGATAAAAAAATACAAATGTTTAATACATTTGCAAAGATTTCAAACAAACTTCTTTCATGTTGTCATTATGGGGTATTGTTTGTAGAATTTTGAGGAAAATAATTTAATACATTTTAGAATAAGCCTGTAACATAACAAAATGTGGAAAAAGTGAAGCGCTGTGAATACTTTCCGGATGCACTGTACTTTTCAGTTCATTGTGTTCAGTGACAATAAAGAGTACCGGAGCATATGCACATTATTTTCATGTTTACATTTAAGCTCAGTCCTCTACTAGCCCCACACAATCCTTAGTGAGTTCACTGTGTACTTTATTTTCTTTTTTCAATATCTTATGCAGTTTGTTTTCATTATCAATGTGTGCACTGGTGCAGGTTAATTTTGTTATGGCAGCTAAAAAATCAATTGGAAAGGAAATTTTGATTTCTATTGTTTTGACTATTTGTCCACTGATTTATCATTGTAATGTATTAAAACTACCCAGATCATACACAGTAACTTGTATTTCAGCTCTGCTTTTACATTTTCAGTGAACTGTGCAGTATCGCAATATATTGCAATATTTATCGTACCACAATGCTTATTGTATCGTGAAGTCCTTGCCAATACCCACCTCTATATGTAGCACAAAATCATAAATTCTGTAAAATATGAAAGATGAATACGTCTCTAAAAGCACGAATTCAAGGGAATTAACACTAGGGTACAATTCATTTTCAATCATTGGTGCAGGACAAACTTTGTTGCCTATTCCTGGATAATCAACTTTACAAAAGAATGACAAAGCTAACCATTTAGTATGAAAACAAAACATCACAAAACCTTATAGACCCCATTTAGACCTGTATTTAGCCTTGACCACATTTTTCACCAAAATACATCTTAATACTAGGTGTAAATAGTGTCAAAGATCACATAGAAATTAATACCTGATTTCAGTTTGTGCTATTTGTTTACAGTTCACTTGTTTTATTTTTATGTTTTATATCCCTCTTGTATTAACTCTTGACTGTGTGTTCTTTTTAGAGCTGATGAAAGTGAAGGAGGAAAGTGAGGAACTGAATGAAGAGGACAAAAATCAGTCTCAGAAACCTGATGATTTCATAACTGGAGAAAAATCTTTTAGTAGCCCACAGACTGAAAAGAAACACTCACAAAAAAGAAAAGTCAAAAAATCTTACAAATGCCCTCAGTGTGGAAAGAGTTTCACATATAAAGGAAAATTTAATAGCCACATGAGAGTTCACACTGGAGAAAAGCCTTTCACCTGCTCTCATTGTATGAAGAGTTTTGCAAATAAAAGCAACCTTTTTAGTCACCTAAGAATTCACACTGGAGAGAAGCCTTTCATCTGCTATCAGTGTGGAAAGAGTTTTGCACTCAAAGAAGGTCTTAAGCGTCACATGAGAATTCACACTGGAGAAAAGCCTTACACATGCTCTCAGTGTGGAAAGAGTTTCACACGTAAAGGAAAACTTAATAGCCACATGAGAGTTCACACTGGAGAAAAGCCTTTCACCTGCTCTCATTGTATGAAGAGTTTTGCAGATAAAAGCAACCTTTGTAATCACCTAAGAATTCACACTGGAGAGAAGCCTTTCACATGCCATCAGTGTGAAAAGTGTTTTGCACACAAAATTGATCTTAAGCGTCACATGAGAATTCACACTGGAGAAAAGCCTTACACATGTCATCAATGTGGAAATAGTTTCACACTTAAAGTAACACTTAATAGTCACATGAGAATTCACACTGGAGAAAAGCCTTTCAAATGTCATCAATGTGGGAAGAATTTCAGACAGGGACGTAGTCTTAAAAATCATTTGTCTTTTCACTCTGGAGAAAAGTCATATTGCTGTGATCAGTGCAAAAAGAAATTGTCTTCCGCATCAGCTTTAAGAAGACACTGGAAAATTCATTCAGTTGCGAAGCCTTACTCGTGTTCCCTTTGTGGAAAGCATTTTTCACAGCTGTGCAGTTTAGAAGACCACCAGAATAAGCACACCCGTGTGAGAGATCAAGTGTGCTCTGAGTGTGGTAAAGCTTTTTACAGTGTTTATGACTTAGAATGTCACAAAATAATTCACACTGGAGAAAAACCTTACAAGTGTTCCTACTGCGAAAAGAGTTTCACTTATTCAGGAAACCTGAAAGCACATGAGAGAATGCATACTGGAGAGAGGCCGTATCACTGCACTTCATGTGGGAAGAGTTTCATTAGATTAGGAAACCTGAAAGCACATGAGAGAGTTCATACTGGAGAGAAGCCGTTCCACTGTACTTGTGGGAAGAGTTTCACCCAATCAGGCTCTCTAGTGACTCATAGAAAAAAGCATTGTCCAGTGTTGTCACAGTGAGCAAAGTTCTCCTCTATTTGCTATGTAAATGGGATGAAATAAAAAAAAAAGTTAAATTTCTCTCAAAATAATAAGTACAATTAAGTGGGTGAATTGCTTTGCATTATGCTGATTGAGCTGCCATTCTGTGTAAAGGCAGATTTATACGTCTGCGTCAAACCTATGATGTAGCCTGGCATGGCTTTAACTATGCTTTGCATCAATGCAGACCACAACTGTGAGATTCAACCTGTGAGACTCTTTTCTCTGTGAGACTTTGAGATTATTTTAAGCAATGCATCATATCACATTGCATTTGGACTCATGAGCAATGTTTTAATTTGGAAGCATATGCTCTTTTTTTATCTTATTAAGTGACACCCCAACAAAAAGACAACTTTTTTTCTCTGGGCTTTTACTCAATATATATTTGGAATGTGAGTGACTCGATATTTGTTGTATACTACTCGAGAACTTTCAGATCTGTACCAGTGGCTTTTGGTTTTATTTTAACTGTGGTTACTGGCAAGTGTTCATGGGTGATGAAAGCAAGGACAAGACAGCTTTTATGTGTCCACTTAGGTTTTTCCAGTTTAACGTTATGCCCTTTGGTCTTAAAAATGCCCCAGCAAACATTCAAAGGTTGATGAATGAGTCCTGGGAGAGCTTGGTGGCAACAGTTGTTTTGTATAATTGGAGAACATCATTATTCTCCAACAGCTGAATGACACTTTCATTATGTTCAAGCTGCTCTGGACAAGTGTCAAGCAGCTTGTCTCACTGTTAACATGAAGAAGAGTCACTTCCGTACATCTTTGAAATTCCTTGGGCATATAGTCTCAATGGCAGGAGTGGAAGCTGACCCAGAGAAAATCAAGGCAGTGCAGGAATATATTACACCCACCACTCTCAAAGACATCCAAATATTGCTTGGAATGGTAGGGTGGTATAACCCATTTGTGAACTTCTTAATGAGCCACCTAATTCCCTAAAGCAGAAAATTGTCAAATTCATGTGCTGATCCAAACTCCTGTGGAGAAACCTGGGTCTCTATTGTCAATCTTTGCTACCTTGTTTCTAGTAATTAGAAACTTGTAAATTTCAGATGAGGAAATATGGAAATTACAAGCATAAGATCCTGGGATCCAGCTCCTTTATATGACAGTTATGGACACAGGACAACCTATCATTTTCAACGCTACCACCACGTTTACTATCTTGGAGGATAAGATCTACTGAGTGATGCAAATATCACATAAAACCTTATATCAGATCTACAATTCCGCCTCTCTTTGCTCACAACTCCTTCAGAACTTCCGCAGAGTCCCATTAGCTGGACATCTAGGGCGATTCAAAACTTGCAAGAGACTACAGAATCTTACAATATTTTGGCCGGTGATGAATCCAGATGTTGTGGAATATGTTTGCTATTGCAAACAGTGTCAGCTGCACAAACCTGAAATCTGAAGATCGGTTGGAAAGTTGCTTCAAACTACTGTACCCCAATTGTGGAGATGTTGGAAGTCAACATTATTGGTCAATTTCCTCTGAGTTCTAATGGGAATGTTTACCTTTTGTTGTTTGTTGTTTATTACTCATGTTTTGTGGAGATTTTTCCCTTTTATCAAGCAACTGCTGAATTGAACAAAGCAATTTCTAGATTTCTTAGTATTCTGATCTTGCTTGATCTGAGCTCTGCTTTTGACACTGTATGCCACAAAACACTCCTTTCCCGACTTTCAGATATTGGTATTACTGGCACTGCTCTATCCTTGTTTCATTCCTACCTCACTAACAGACAATATTTCATCTCTATTAAGAAAAACAAATCTCCTACTGCTCGTCTCACTCAGGGTATCCCACAGGGTTCTGTACTAGAACTGCTGTTCATAATTTACGTTCTCCCACTATGTCAGATCATCTGTCGTCATGGTCTCAGTTGTCACTGTTTTGCTCATGACACCCAGATTTATACATCCACACATTTTGATGAAAAACATCAGCTCGTTAACTGCCTGTATCAATGATTTGGTTAAACAGTATTAACAAAAATTCCATGCTGACAAAACTGAGATCATGATTTTTGGGCCACAAACACTTATAAGAAATATTGACATTTGTTTCACTATTGATGGAAATCTGACCTAACCCTCTAAAACCATTAAGAATCTGGGAATCACTTTCGATCCATCTCTTACTTTTGGAGCCCACATAAGAGCCATCACTAAAACGGCTTTCTTCCATCTACGTCACATTGCAGGACTTCACCCCATTCTCAGTTTGAAGGATGCAGAATCACTAGTTCATGCTTTCATATCATCATGTCTCGACTACTGCAATTGCCCCTTTACTGGCCTACTGGCTAAAACTATTGCCTGGTTATAATACATCCAAAACTCTGCTGCTAGATTTCTCACTAACACCAAGTATTCTGCACAGATTATTCCATCTTGTTTAGTCTTACCTGGCTGTCTGTCTCATGCCATATTAAGTTGACATGAGACAAATTGACATACAAAGCTCTCAATGATATGGCACCTCGCTATATATATTATCTGCTGCATCAATACACACCAGCACACACACTTCATTCTTCTGATTGCAAATTGTTGTCTGTCCCTAGATTTCATCTATCCACTTTTGGTGGGAGATCCTTCAGTGTAGTTTCACCTAAACTGTGGAAATCTCTACCTCAGAGCCTCATTGACATGTCTATTTCTATCTTCAAATCTCAACTTAAAACACATCTTTTGTCAGTGCATTCATTATCTGTCTATTACTTAGTGATGTTTTATTTCCCCCTTTGTAATTCAGATTGTAACTTCTGTTGAAATTTATATTAATGTATACTTTGTCCTGTTAAATGTATGTATATGGAGTGTAAAGTGTCCTTGAGCTTTTGGAAAGGCTCTATATAAATAAAACTTATTAGGGGTTCAAGCGATTAGCCCTGAAACCCTATTGCAAATGTTAAGTTTTTTAATAGGGTCTCAAGCTCTTATGCTGAAACCCTATTGTAATTTTTAAGATTTTTAGTGGTTCAAGCGCTTAGCGCTGAAACCTATTGTAATTGTTAAGATTTGTATTATTATTTTGGCCCAAGCACTGAAAGTACGGAGCCCTATTGTCCTTCTAAGGATTATTATTATTATTTTTAATAGGGCCCAAGCACTGAAAGTGCGGAGTTTGCACACACATCAGAGTTGCTGGCCTTTAGGGCGTGGAAGAGTTATTGGGCCAGGGACTGGCGAGGTTGTGTAATGTGTTGACAGTGTTTCAGGGCAGTGTTTTTAAATCATGTTATGTGCTGTTCACATGCTTGAATGCATTTGTTTTTGCACTAAAATTAACCACAAAAGAGCAAAGCGTTTGTGTCCCTACTCAAGACGTTTAACAGTTTGTTCCTTTTAACTTGACATGGCGTCTAAAAACACAAACAAGCCGTCGAAGACGTCTATCTAGCACACGTTTACATTGAAATTATTTATAAAATAGCGCAGATGGACACATAAAAGTTTGATCTCACTTGCCTATTCTTAATTATTTGTTACTGCACATTTTCACTTCAAGCAAATTGGAAAGTTTTGAAAAGTAACCGTGTACCCTGACGAATAAAAATTTATTGCAAGCAAAATTTAAATCGCAAATATTATTAGAGAGCTTTTTCTTTGTATTAGAACTCCTTGGTTCTGGATTTCGTGCGTGGACGTGTTTTAAAATGTTAATTGGTATTAATAGTTGACTGCCACATATGATACGGCGTCTTATTCATTGTGAAACTGTCTTAATGGTGTGAATTGCACTGAAGGCCTAGACAAATTTTATTGCATTCTCTGAGGCAGATAATTATAATACAAAAATAATTAAGTGTATTTTAATTCCCACAGCTTTCACTTAAATGTATACTATTTTTGTGTGCAATTTATTTTTTTATTTTTTTGTTTGCTAACTATATATTCAGTTATTATGTACTAAAATATTTACATGTAGGGCAGAGACCGAGGAATACTCCTCCACATGAACTGCGCACAGAACTGGCGAGGGGGACGGCAAGCAGGAAGGTAACCGCACCTCTACAGAGGTGCAACCAACAGACACACGATGGCTCCACCTGTGAGACACAAGGGAGAGAGAACAACAAACAACAGTATGAGCAGGCACAAATGCCAAATAGTTGTATGTTGGTAACCAGTTGGTAATTTATGCTTTGAATAATTATGGGCGAACATGCAATATTCTAAAATAATTTATGTCCTCATTTGCCCTACATTAATTTAAAAGCTATGTAAACAGTTGTGCGTATGAATAACGAATGCAGACTCTATAAATAGAGTGCACAGAGAAAAAAAATGCAGCAACAGAATTGCAACACAATCAAAAACCTAAATCATTAGTTTTCTTATTATTATTATTAGGGGACAGGCCCCTATTGTTTTTGTTAGTTTTCTTCTTCTTCTTCAGCTCTTGAGTCTATGGTAGCCCATAGAACTTCTTGCGGGAAAGTTGTGAAATTTGGCACACATATAGAGGACAGTCTGCTGTGTTACCACAGCAAATTTGGTGTGTCTACCTCAAAGCTTCTAGCGCCACCAACTGCCCAAATTTGCACTCTCGTTTATGTTAATAACTTTTGAACCTTGAGTCCAAATTCTTTTTTTCTCTGATTCCTTGGCTCAAGACAATTTGATTGCACCCTATGATGTCATTTTCCGTCATAAAAAATTTCCTGCCATTTTTAATTTTCTGAAAAACCGACTTTTCTAACTCGTCCAAGGCCGTTTGTCCGATTTGCACGAAAATAGGTGCACAACTAATGTATTCACAGAATTTTGATAAACCATACCGTTTTCGAATGGCGCTTCAACGAATTTGACGAACATTTTGGACATCAGCCATTTTGAATTTTGTCATAAAATGCTGTATGTTACGAACGACTTGTATCATTACGAAA
Source organism: Xyrauchen texanus (assembly GCF_025860055.1). Taxonomy (NCBI): domain Eukaryota; kingdom Metazoa; phylum Chordata; class Actinopteri; order Cypriniformes; family Catostomidae; genus Xyrauchen; species Xyrauchen texanus. The sequence goes on along the minus strand of NC_068281.1, from coordinate 45,075,166 downwards.
CTCGGTATGCTTATTTGGCACCATGCTCTGAAGGGACTCAAGAAGTTTCGGGACAGCACCTCCTTGTGGTCAAATATGATAATGCTATTTCTAAAAATGCTAATAGCTATTGATTCCTTTTGCCTACTGTCATGAGACTGGTCTTGATAGATTCCATGGTTCATGTCAAGAACATTGATACCAATGATTTCATGATCGAGCAATCTTCCTGTCCGTCATTTTTAAATGTTTTGAAAACCTACTTTTTCTAACTCCTCCTAGACTGTTTATCCGAATTGCATGAAAATTGGCCTGCATCATCTAGAGGCACTCATGACAAAAATATATTCACAGAATTTTGATAAACCATACCGTTTTCAAATGAGGCTTCAACGAATTCAACAAAGAATGGTCAAAGTTGAACTTGAGGCTGTATCTCTACAACGCTTTGAGGGATTGGGACGAAACTTTGTACGTGTCATCACCATTAGACCCTAAGGTTACCTCCTGCATTATGTTGCACTACCCCCTACTGGTCCAGAGATATGAAAAAGCACAATTTTTTCTTATAACATCTGAACAGTTTGTCATAAAATCATTAGATTTAGTGGGGTATTGTGAGTCCAAAAATAGGACAAATTCGTATGTCAGCCATTTTGGACATCAGCCATTTTGAATTTTGTCATAAAATGCTGTATTTTACGAACGACTTTGCATATCATTATGAAACTTGGTATGTTTCTTTGGCAGAATTTCACAGAATTTTGATAAACCATACCGTTTTCAAAAGATGCGTCAACGAATTCGACAAAGAATGGTCAAAGTTGAACTTGAGGCTGTATCTCTGCAACGCTTTGAGGGATTGGGACGAAACTTTGTACGTATTATCACCATTAGGCCCTAAGGTTACCTGCTGCATTTTGGCACACTACCCCCTACTGGTCAGGAGATAGAGAAATGGCTATTTTGGCTTATAACTCTTGTTCGCTTTACTGCATGATAACCATCATGCCCAGATACTACCTGGGCATTTTCAGAACAGCGCCACACACTGGACAAAAATTCTAAGACCTAGCTATTTTTAAAATAAATGTTTTTTTTTATGATTGAAAGGTTACTTTTTCTAACTCCTCATGCACTATTCATCAGACTCTAACCAAAAACATTTCACAAATCTTTTGCTGCCTATGGTGCCGATAATTGGCTTGACCCCAGTATTGCTGCTTGCAGCTATATTTCTTCTTCTTCTTCTTCTGCTCTTGAGTCTATGGCCTGCATCATCTAGAGGCACTCGCACAAAAAGTTAATCACATAATTTTGATAAACCATACCATTTTCGAATGGTGATTGAACTAATTTGATTAAGAATGTCACCATTAGGCATTGAGGTTACCTGCAGCATTTTGGTACACTGCCCCCTACTGGTCAGGAGATAGAAAATGGCTATTTTGGTTTATACATGGGTTTCAGTCACGTGACTTTTTTGTTGTGGCCGCCATCTTTAGGACCGTAGCGCCCGCGCCACCGACCGTCGATTCCAGGGGAAATGGCAAACGTTAACGTCAAAGAAATGGGCTCTAAAAGTACAAGTATCTGGTTCCTACACAGCCTGTTTTTGCACACCCTAATTACAATATCTGTATTATATTTTTGACTCTTATGTATATTGTATAATTCGGTACATACATATATATACATACATATATATACATACATATATATACATACATACATATATATACATATATATATACATATATATATATATACATATATATATATATATATACATATATATACATATACATATATATATATATATATATATATATATATATATATATATACACACACACACACACTTCTAATATTTAAGTACATTTAATATCAGAAAATTACTTTGGATACTTAAGTACAGTAAATAACAGACACTTTAAGACTTTATGTAATATTCTAAAAGGAAACTTTAACTTACAACTTTAACTTTTTACTTACAGTGTCTGTTATTTACTGTACTTAAGAAAATTCTACTTAAGTACAGTAGTGAAGTATTTGTATTTTGTTACATTACAACACTGCCTAATGGAATGTGATGGAAAATGTATAAATTACACATGTATTGTTACTGCAATGTGACCATGTACAATAAACATCACTAAAGTGTTGTAATTGAATGAATAACAATTAGTTTCAAAAGTAATTTCAGTCAATATCAATATACACACACATTTGTGATAGTCTTGTTTTAGAAACAAGTAAACAAGACAAACACAAAACAATTTTACATGAAACTCATAAGTAACAGCCTTGTATAAAAAAAAACAAAGATCCAAATATATAATACATTTATACACAATTGTTTAACATTGTGACACTAAGGAAAACAATGTTACTGACACCCATGCTATTGTGAGGGCACAACAGATTGGCAAATGTTGCACAGCACAGCACACTCTGACCATCTTGTCAAGAGATGTAAGCTCTCCTGGAGTTGCAGTCTGGCAGAGAGAAATGGGTATTGTGCTTTGTAAAATTGTGTACTTATTCCTCACAAGACCAATCACTCGTTCAACATGAATTCGAACAGCTGCTAGCCCCCTTGAATACTCAAGTTCACTTGGATGCAGTTGCTTTTTCCCTCTAGTAAAGGCAGGTATTTTGAGATGAGCACTGTACAGTCCCACAGCATCTCCTACTGTGAACCCTCGATCTGCTAGGACCAAATCACCAGGTAACAGATTTTCCAGGTAGCCACAGTTCTCTGTAATGTGCCTGTCACTTGCTCGCCCTCCCCAGCCACGAGACACAAACGATATGACTCCCTGTGGAGTTATTGATATCAAGTACTTGGCAGTATTGTGGTGCTTATATTGTGAGTATGTTTGTGCTCGGGCTCTCAAGTTTTTTGGTCTCTCAATGAAAATTTCAAAGCAGTCTATTATGGATGTACAATTTCTATAACTACTATTTTTGAAACACATGGGTAAACTAATTTGAATCTGTTCCTTACTGGGCCACAGTAAGAATCTAAACAACCTATCATGCAAGACATTTAACGTACTGTTAAAAATTCGGCCTGCTGTAGGCTTTGACACATGAAATATATATGAAAAGAAGTGCAGTGGTAAATTCAGTCTCATTCTCATTACGGTCATTAAAAAGCTTTGAAAGGGATCCAATCCAGGTCCCACCTTGAGGAACGCTGACACAAAAGTGAAGACAACCATCAGCTTGGCAAAGGATGGAAGGCCAGTTAAGTCCTGCACCATGTCATCATTGTCCTTGAAGGTTTCCTGGCTGAAGGATAACTTGCTAACCTTTTCCCTGAGCTGATAAACCTCTGACCTTAGTGCAGTGCACTCTTCTCTCAATCTCCTCTCAGTTTCATGGCAGGCTTCATTGGAGCATGTTACACTGCTCTCAGCATAGACTGCAGAATTACAGTAGCTGTGATCAGCTGTCTGATCTCTACCCTCCTTAGCTGTGGTGTAATCACTGTAGTGGCTATTTGTCCATAAACTTAAACAAAAACAAATAATAACAAACTTCTCAAATGGCCACTTGAGGCTACGTCATGGTTAGGCTTTACGCAGGTTCAGAGGTACCAAAGCAAAGTGATGTCCATAACAAGATTGAGTTTGAGGAGGTTTATTCACACACATAAGCAAGCTCACAGACATTTCTGCTGCCTCTCTCACGCTGGTAAAAAACCATATGCCCTCGTGCCTGAAGTACCTCCCACCTTGACCTACTTATGCAAATGAACATAACACCATGTGACCAATAAACGACAATACAAGTAAAGCATAAATACAAAATAAACCAAATTAACTTTAACAAGAAAAGAAATAAATTAGGCTATAAATTAACTTAAGCCCAAAATAAACAAAAATAAAAATATAGCTCCAACAACCCAGCCCCTAATTGTAACGGTACTTTACCCACAATTAACATTAGCTTTAACACAAAGGAGCTATTTTCTAATTGTAGCTTAAGCATTAAACTGGAATCTTCACATCTTCAGATTCTCCATATCTGAAAGAAACAAACAGATGGAAGACAGAGATAGGAGAAAGAATGAGTTGTATAGTCAATTATTAGCCTCCAAGAGAAGACAGAGCTTGGTTATTGGTCTGTCCAGGACGCTGATCTTCGTTTGGACCTTCACAGAGCGAACCAGTCCTCGGGAGTCAGCTGTGGTGCTTAGCACTCTGCCCATCATCTATGAGCCTCTTGGAGCTGTGGCATCAGCGATTACGACAATATCTCCTGGAATAAAGTTTCTCTTTTGCTTCGTCCATTTTTGCCTTTCTTGCATTACAAGCAAATACTCCGCTGTCCATCTTTTCCAGAAAAGCTCCGCAACGTACTGCACTTGCCTCCATCTCCTCTTAATGTACAAATCAGATTTCTCGAACAGACCTAATGGTAGAATGGGCTTGCCTTTTAACAGGAGAATGTGACTTGGAGTAAGCGCTTCTAAATCATTGGGATCTTCTGAAGCCTTAGTTATTGGCCGGTCATTGAGTATCGCTTCCACCTTTACACCGCATTTGTAAAGGGTGCGTTATCAGGCACAACTCGTTCCTCCGGTAAGTCGGACATCTTCTGTTCTCCAAGCTTTCCTCTGTACCTTCTGCACACTGTACATTGTGAGAGAATCTTCCTGGCCGCAGAGTTGGCATTTATGATCCAATACTTCTGTCTCAATCTGTGCAGCATGTGATTGCGTCCAGCATGTCCAAGTTGGCAATGGATGTAATGCAATATGAGCTGGGAAACATGCAAATCCTTTGACAGAATCACAGGATGCTTTACTTCCCACGGCAGTGCAGATTTAAACAGACGTCCACCAACTCTGAGGATGCCATCTTCGATGAAGGGGTCGAGGCGATACAGAGGTCTTTAAAAACAGTCTTTGGGTCATGTTTCAGTGAGGAAATTTCAGTACTGAATCTTTGGTTTTGCGCAAACTGAATTATTGCCTTTTCGGCTTCCTCCAAGCACTCTGGTGTCAAGCTGGATTTTCCAAGTGCGGCTTTGAATTTTTTAATCTCCTTTTCCACATTCTCATTCTGGTTGACCACATATTCTTTTCTCTTTCGGCTCAAAAGTAAAAGTCTTTCTTTCAGCTCCAACAGCCAGGCCACTGATGTTTTAAGCTTTCTCCAGGATGAAAAATAGTGAATGAGCTGACTGAGGGGATTGTCACTGTGTATTGTAACAACATTCACCTTAAGTTCCCTTTTCACCTCTGCATCATCAGATGGAATGGAAGAGGAGTCCAAGTCGAGTTTTGGCCACCTGGTGGGGGGCAAGTGCAAAAAGTCCGGTCCTTTTAGCCATTTTCCTTTCCCAAACTCCCGAGCTCTTAGTCCTCGAGAAGCTTCATCTGCAGGATTGTCTTTGGTGTTTACATACCTCCACTGATCTTTGTCTGTGGATTCTCTTATGGTGCTGACACGATTGGCAACATATGTGTGAAAGCGCTTTGTTTCATTAAAGATGTACTTGAGAACAGTAGTGCTATCGGTCCAATAGAATGACCTTTGCAATGGCAACTGTAGCTCCTTCAACAGCATTGTGTTCACTCGAGCAGCAAGCACAGCTGCAGCAAGCTCAAGGCGTGGAATGGTTAGTTGCTTTAGAGGAGCGACACAAGCCTTGCCTGTGATAAATGAAACATGCACATTGTCAGTGCTCTCCAATCTCAAGTATGAAACAGTGCCATATCCTGTTTGACTAGCATCTGAAAAATGATGCAGTTCTGCTATCACTTGTGTTCCAAAGGTTTTGGGTTTAATGCACCGTTCCACTTTAAATCCACTCATATGTTGAAGTTCAGAGAGCCACTCAGACCAACGTTCGGAGACATCACGGGGAACTGGCTCATCCCATTTGAAGTTCATTCTGCACAGCTCCTGTAACAGTAACTTGGCAGGGATTATGAAAGGAGACAGAAAACCCAGCGGGTCGTAAAGAGAGCTCACCACAGAAAGGATGCCCCTCCTAGTGTGTGGACGTTCCTGCACTGCAGTCCTGAAGCTGAACGTATCTCCTTGAACACACCATTGCATCCCCAGAGCTCTTTCCACAGGGAGTTGGTCCCTGTCCAAATCCATGTTCTCCAAACCCACTGCTCTGATGTTGCTAGGAATACGTGCAAACACATTTGAGTTATTTGTGACCCACTTTTGGAGATGGAAGCCACCTTTTTTACAGAGAGATGTTAATCCATGTATGAGCTTCACTGCATCTTCCTCTGTCACAGTGGACTTAAGACAGTCATCCACGTAGAAATTTGTCTTGACTATACGAAGGACATCGGGTGAATATTGCAGTGCATTATCCTCAGCAGTTCTCCTCAGTGCATAGTTTGAGCAGCTTGGAGAGGATACAGCTCCAAACAAATGCACACACATCCTGTATTCCTCTGGCTCCGCTGTAGCGTCTCCATTGGGCCACCATATAAAGCGCAAGAAGTTAACGTGCTTATATGGAACCCGGACCTGATGGAACATGGCGTTGATATCAGCCATAACAGCGATGGGCTCTTCTCTAAACCGAAGGAGGACACCAATTAGCGTGTTAGTGAAGTCTGGGCCCTGCAGGAGCTGACTGTTCAATGATGTACCTTTGTAAGTACAGCCGCAATCAAACACAACACGCAACTTTCCTTTGGTTGGATGATGTACACCATGGTGGGGAATGTACCACACCTTTCCTTGTTCCAGAGTGGGCTCATTTGTGGGAACCTTTTCTGCATATCCTTGCTCTAACATGTTGTTAAGGAAATCAACGTATTGAGCCTTGAATGAAATATCTCTATTAAATCTCCTCTTCAGGCCTTGGAGTCTTTGTAGTGCAATGCAGCGATTATTTGGCAAAACAGGATCGTCAATTCTGAAAGGTAAGTCAATATAATAATGTTCATTGTTAAGCACTGTTTCACAATTTTCATGAATTTAAGGTCTTCTCTTGACATCTCAAGTTGTTCATCACTTGTTCTTTCAGTAAAGTCATGATTATACTGTTGCATCAACATACTTTCCAAGTGTTCCACAGATATGTGATTAGCAGTTACAACAATGCATCCTGATTTGACACCAGTACCTTCAGAGGCTCCAGCACGAAGAGGCCCGTTTATGACCCAGCCAACTCTGGTCCTCACTGCATACGGTCCACCACATTGACTGTTTATCAGTTCCCATGGCTCCAAAACTTTAGGAGAGTCGGTTCCAATGAGCAAGTCTACATCTGCATCTACTTCATGTAGCCTAATGCTGCTCAAATACGCCCATTTGGCAACATCATCCTGACATGGCACATTGACTTTAGATACAGGCATTTTTGTTTGTGTCAGGACAGATGGTAGATCAATAAAGTCATCGGTGTCAAATCCAGACACCTCCAGACCGGTTACTATAGTAGTGCTAATGGTTTTAGTCTGCCCCATTGTCCTTAACACTACATTACAGTTTTTTCCTGATACTCCCAGCCTTTCAGCCATACTTGTAGTACAGAAGATACCAGAGCTCCCAGGATCAAGGAAAGCATAAGTATGCACAAATTTATTACTTTTCTGACTTTTCACCTGCACAGCCACAGTGGAAAAAACAGCAGTATCCTCTTCACCAGCCCCAATATGACCACACGTCTGCTTCTTCACGGATACAGTGCTCACAGTTTCTTTGGAGGTTATCCTTGTAGTATCCTCCTTCTCCACATGCAGGACAGATGGGTGCTTCCTGTGACACACTTCACAATCCAAACGACTCCTACAGTCTTTGCTCGTGTGTCCATGTTTCAAGCACCCAAAACAAACGCCCTTCTCCTTTAGAAACTGAATCTTGTCCCGTTGTGTCTTTCTTCTAAACTGAAAACATTTTTCCAGAGTGTGATTGGTAAGATAGCAGAACATACATTTGAGATGGTTACTGTGAGCTGTCAAATTTTCCATTTCTTTATGTCCATCCTTTGGTGCATTAATGCTGGTGGCAAATGTACCACTTTTCCTTTTTTGCTTAACTTGCATGGATAGCTTTGTATAGCTGGCTGGAGAAACATCATTAATATTTCCAAACAGAGGATCTGAAACAATTTTGACTTGTTTTTCAATGAAATTCACAAAATCAACAAACACTGCTCTGCTTCCAGTTTGTTCCTGTATGTCACATGCCACATTTCTCCACTTTTCCCTCAGCTTGTAAGGGAGTTTCATTAGGATCGTCCTGAGGTTAGCTGGCATGTCCAACTCCTTCATACACTTTATATGATGTACTATATTGGAGCAACCTCGAAGGAACAAAGCAAATGACTGCAAAGCATTAACATCCTCAGGTTTTATTGAGGGCCAGTTGTTGATTTTGTCCATGTAAGCAGAAGAGATTTTATGTTCGCTGCCAAAATGTTCAATCAAAAGCGTTTTTGCTCTTTGATAACCTGGTTCAGAGGGCATATGCTGACAACTTCTTACAATGTCTCTTTGTTGCCCCCTAGTGTACTGTTCTAGGAAGTACAGACAATCACTGAAATTTTGAGTTTTATCCTCAATGCAATTTTCAAAGGCTCTGAGAAAAGATTTGAAATACAGGGGATCACCATCAAATACAGGTATATTTCTCATAGGCAGAGCAGAGGCTGTGTTTTGTTGGACCAACAGCGTAGTTATTTCATATTGACGCTGCATGATATTCAAAATGTCCGGAGAATTGGTGGATTGATTATCGTCACAAACATCTTGCAAACCCAGTGATTGTGTACCTTGCCTTTGAAACACAGGAATAACATTAGGTATGGGTATTTGTTTTACAACATGTTTGGATTGAACACCAACAGGGACAGAATTTAACAAGTGACTGGAGGTAGGTTCAGAGCTTTTATTGGTGGGCACATAGCGTTCAGCATTCGGATTTAGTTCATATGTCCCTTGAATTTCTGACCTTTTCAAGTAAGAATTCATGCCATCTGATGTTTGAGATGCACATCTTGACACTTTAGAGCCACACTTTGAGCTTACTTCCAGAACCTCCAATTTTGCATTTGTCACCTTTAATTCTGCCTCCAGAGCAAGTTGTTCCTTTTCTCTCCTTAAATGTTCCCGTTTCTTCCATAAGTCCTCTTGTTCAAGTCGTATTTGTTCCTCCTGATCCTCCAAAATATGCCTTTGTTTTAGAGCAGCCATGCGTTCCTGTAACGCTGCTCTTTCTGCTTGCACTAATATTTTTGCAGATGCACTGGATGAAGTCTTTGACAGTTTAGAACCAGCCTTTGAACACATTGCAGAACCTTTATTGGATACACTGTCCTCAGGCCCAATATCAGTTGGATTATCAGATGGTTTAATTGGAAGTTCATATGAATGGCCTGTGTTTGATAACCAACCTTTGACGTCATCAATAAAGCTTGAAAAACACTTTTCCTTTTGTTCAAAATATTTATCTTGTTTCTCCTTCTCATCCTGAGGTATGTCCAGTGACACAAATGACAAATGATGATGTTTTGCCTCATCAACACATATTATTATTTGATCCAAAAGAGACTTGACTGCATCAATATTGTCTGCAGAATGCATCAACTTATCCATCTGATTCATGTACGATTTGGCTCGTCTGCATTGCATCGATCTCTTTTCCTGACATGTTTGCATAAAAAACATCATTCCTTTAGCAGTAAAACTTGTGCGTCTTCTTGTAGGAAGCGCCGTGTCACTTGTGGCTTTAGATGCAACGTCAGACATTTTACCCTTTGTTGATGTCGGTCATGTACACACAGTTGTTTGCAAAGATTGAATAAAGCACATACCTTGTGGAACTTTGTTTGTTGCGGTGGTAGCCTTTGTACACGGAGTTGAATGCACGCAGTAGCTGTTGTTGCGCACGGCCGTGCGTGTCACCTGTGAAGGCTTTGGGCCTTTGCGAATTCAAATTGCAGAAAATAATATCCTCCACTCCGTAGTGCAGCTTCAGCGCTCCAGTAGGCTTCACCGTTATCCAGTACGGTGTCCAGGGAAACTTTACACTGTCGGATGGGTCGTATTATTAAATGTTTGCACTGTATCCAGCCCACGCCTCCATCACTCCTAGGCCCTTTCTTTTGTTTGTCTCCCGCATCCAGGTGAGTAATCCACTTTCGAAACGGTAATCCAGCAAACGACAAGTCCAGTATCCACGTAAACCAACGATATATCCAGGGCAGGTTTTTTACTTAATGTAGTGGCTATTTGTCCATAAACTTAAACAAAAACAAATAATAACAAACTTCTCAAATGGCCACTTGAGGCTACGTCATGGTTAGGCTTTACGCAGGTTCAGAGGTACCAAAGCAAAGTGATGTCCATAACAAGATTGAGTTTGAGGAGGTTTATTCACACACATAAACAAGCTCACAGACATTTCTGCTGCCTCTCTCACGCTGGTAAAAAACCATATGCCCTCGTGCCTGAAGTACCTCCCACCTTGACCTACTTATGCAAATGAACATAACACCATGTGACCAATAAACGACAATACAAGTAAAGCATAAATACAAAATAAACCAAATTAACTTTAACAAGAAAAGAAATAAATTAGGCTATAAATTAACTTAAGCCCAAAATAAACAAAAATAAAAATATAGCTCCAACAATCACATTCATCAATCTGGCTGCTGTTGTCACAGGGTGCCAGCGGTCCAACATCACAGGTCCTTCTCTTTCTTTTGACAGCTTGCATTTGCTCAAATTTGCTGTAACTATTTATTTTTCTTTTGCGTTGCTCAGGTGTGAGATAAGCAAACAAACTTGGCACATAGTCGGGGTTTAATGGATTCTCGCTCTTCTGACCTACAGGGGTAGAATGAGATATAGTGACACATTAATGAACAGTGTGTGACATTAACAGGAAGGCTACACCGGGTAAGTGAAACGCTCCATTCGCGAGGCGCAAAAAATAGTTTTAGAAAACTAGTAGTAGTAGTCAGTTCACTAATCATAGCAGAAGGTTACAGCAGACGCAACGCGAACGAACACTTCAGTTACGTGCCTGGTGTAGCCTCCCTGTAACTTTAGCTCTACCAGAAATAATATAGATGAGATTTTACTTTGTGAATCACTGTCATCATCAACAATGTTATGTGGCATGTCACCTTATCTTATCGTAGGGTTGCTAACATAGCTAGCTAGCTAACGTCAGTTAAGGAGTTAACTTACCCGAAATAAAGTGTTCATTGCACAGTCTGGAGTGTTCTGTGGGAGTCCACTGATCCCTTTTAATGGCAGCTAACCATTTATGTCTCCTTTCAGTGTTTTTAGGAATATTATAAAACGTATGTCCCATTTTTTTTGACTTGCTGTTATCACATCCCACGGCACAGCAGATAGAAGGTATATTTACTGTTTACTTCCGGTCCCTTGGCGGTCCTAAAGATGGCGCTGTCTTTAATGTGTGACGTCACATGATATCCATGTATAACTCTTGAACATTTTCCTGCATGATAACGATCATGCCCAGATACTATCTGAGCAGTTTCAGAACAGTGCCACATACTGGACAAAAATTCTAAGAACTAGCTATTTTTAGTTCATTTTAAAAGTTTTTTTTTATGATGCTTGCTATATGTTTGATTCTGAGGTCACAGTAAAAAAAACGCGGAGTTTGGCCACTTGTTGGCGCTATAACAGGAAAAAAACTCTAACTTCGCAACCGTTGGTCTGGTTGAGTTGAAAATCGGGATACATTGTCTTTGTCCAAGGTGGAATGACTGTCTATGAGGACATTGGCATATATAGATCTCCTCATTCTGAACAACTTCACCTAATGAACCACAGCTGTCAATCAAATCGTTCATTAAATATTCATGATTATGTAAAAAAACCTTTTGTGATTATGTCCAAGGTTTTTTGCTCAACCTCAATAAAATTGAGAACAATTCTTTGGACTCTCAAGGTCAATAATTATAAAAAAACTTTAGCCTTTGGGTAGCAATAACAGTGTCATTTAGAAAATCGGCATGGTCAAGTGTACAAATAAGCCCATAATTCCTAAACAAAAACTCATTCTCAGCACATGCGACACATGATTCTAAACAAGCATGCAGACTTTTATGGAGATCGGACCATAGGTATCACTATGAGCTTTAAAAAGCTTTGAAAACCATGTATTTCCTTAGTAACTTGCCTGTGTTGGCTGTAAATGGTCTATTCCATCTATGAACTAGGTGGTTACATGCATGCTAAATAAAATATTATATATTTTTACGCATTTGCTTAAAGGCCTTAAACTGTTTGAACCCCGTTAATTGCTGCTCGCAGCTATATTTTTTATTATTCTACCATAAAACTGATCGTGCAGACCAAACCGTAAGTCAAAGAGATCTGAAGCTTTGAAGGAAAGTAGTCCCCCTGAGTACTACAGCATGTCAAAGTTTGGGTCCAATAAACCTCAAGGTGGCACTATAGTGATAATTTGTACGTTTTGAACCATAACTCCTAAACCATTTGTCGCACACTCAAGATTATTATACTGTTGGATTCCATGACTCCTAGGCTGTATGTCCAATTTGCACGAAAATCACAGTTTGTCTACTATGCATCCTCCTGACAAAAATTTATCAAATAATTTTGATGCGTGAAAGCATTGCAAAGATATAAACCAATGAAATGGTCAGGCTTCGGCCATTTTTACTAATTTGAACTATATCTACTGAATGCAAAGTCCAAACTAAGCAAAACTTCGTGGACATAAACAACAGGACAAGTGAGTATGCCCAATTGCATAAAATGTTATCCATTTGTGCCTGAATCCCAACAGTTCTCTAATTGTGAAAAAACATGAAACTTTTTGTATAAATGGTGTGTAAATGATTGTATATTATCCATTGTTTCCTGCTATTGAGAACTACATCTAGGTTTTTTGATCAATTTCAAGAAAACTAGTGTAGTGTAAATTTCTTGACTTCCTAGGTCAATAATTATCAAAGAAAAGTAGAACTTTAGTTATTTTCTGGGCTAAAAGAGTTGCATTTATCATGTGGGTTTGACCAAGTGTATCCAAAAGTATAATTTCTTAAATAAATATCAGAACTTCTAAAACTTTTATGGAGATTTGGTGCTTTGTGGATTTATAACAGTTATAAAAGACCAATATAATACATTTATTGGAAATACGAAAATTTTAAAATACAGAGCATTTTAAAACTGCAGACAAAAAGAACACCACAATGAAGGGGTTCAACTCTAAAACATCAAGACTGCAAAATATACACACTCACAAACCCTTGTGCACACATACACTCACCTAAAGGATTATTAGGAACACCTGTTCAATTTCTCATTAATGCAATTATCTAATCAACCAATCACATGGCAGTTGCTTCAATGCATTTAGGGGTGTGGTCCTGGTCAAGACAATCTCCTGAACTCCAAACTGAATGTCAGAATGAGAAAGAAAGGTGATTTAATCAATTTTGAGCGTGGCATGGTTGTTGGTGCCAGACGGGCCAGTCTGAGTATTTCACAATCTGCTCAGTTACTGGGATTTTCACGCACAACCATTTCTAGGGTTTACAAAGAATGGTGTGAAAAGGGAAAAACATCCAGTATGTGGCAGTCCTGTCAGCGAAAATGCCTTGTTGATGCTAGAGGTCAGAGGAGAATGGGCCGACTGATTCAAGCTGATAGAAGAGCAACTTTGCCTGAAATAACCACTCGTTACAACCGAGGTATGCAGCAAAGCATTTGTGAAGCCACAACACGCACAACCTTGAGGCGGATGGGCTACAACAGCAGAAGACCCCACCGGGTACCACTCATCTCCACTACAAATAGGAAAAAGAGGCTACAATTTGCAAGAGCTCACCAAAATTGGACAGTTGAAGACTGGAAAAATGTTGCCTGGTCTGATGAGTCTCGATTTCTGTTGAGACATTCAGATGGTAGAGTCAGAATTTGGCGTAAACAGAATGAGAACATGGATCCATCATGCCTTGTTACCACTGTGCAGGCTGGTGGTGGTGGTGTAATGGTGTGGGGGATGTTTTCTTGGCACACTTTAGGCCCCTTAGTGCCAAGTGGGCATTGTTTAAATGCCACGGCCTACCTGAGCATTGTTTCTGACCATGTCCATCCCTTTATGGTCCCCACAGTCACCAGATCTCAACCCAATAGAGCATCTTTGGGATGTGGTGGAACGGGAGCTTCGTGCCCTGGATGTGCATCCCACAAATCTCCATCAACTGCAAGATGCTATCCTATCAATATGGGCCAACATTTCTAAAGAATGCTTTCAGCACCTTGTTGAATCAATGCCACGTAGAATTAAGGCAGTTCTGAAGGCGAAAGGGGGTCAAACACAGTATTAGTATGGTGTTCCTAATAATCCTTTAGGTGAGTGTATATGATCAATAATGATCAATCAATAATTCAGGAACAAAGCATACATCAATGTAGGGGTAAAACTCCTATAAAATATAAATCTTGATAAAATATGTGTGATGTTATATGAAAATAAATATAATATGAATTTGGATATGAATACCATATTCTGGCATAGAATGGAATTTTCTGAATTTTGGGCTCAGGCTGGAAAGGGTTAAGTTGTTCTTGCAGTTGAGCCTGCACAGTCTGCTGTTGTGAGTAATATAGGAAGTTTCTGAATTCTTAATCACCCTTCCACTCATTAGCTCAAATGAGCTGATGCCCAATTTTTGTATTTTTGTATTGCTTTCAACACAGCTCTGTGGTCAAAGTATCAGTCCCTCTTTTGGTGATGTGTTGTCTGCTTAGCATTTTTAATGGTTCTATTTACACGTTTGATCATCTATGATCTATAATCTCTGAGGTCTGTCAGGGCTGTGACATTTTTGCTTGATGTTTAGCATTTCACTCACACATTTTTCATTGTCTACACAGTAGAATGTTCCCTTGATCAGATTGAATTTAAATTGGTGCTTCTCAGCAAGAGATGATTTGGTTCATCATCACATGCCACTTTCTTTACAGCATAGATGCACAGAAAAAATAAATGACCGTATATGCTCCCTCTTGGCACCGTTAAGTGAACCAATGAAATTCAATCACAAGAATTTTGCAGGGCCTGTAAGGTTGTTCGGTTGGCAGTGTCAATACAAATATACATGTACAGTATACCCATCTGCATACCATGCATAACCTTTCCCCGTCTGTGGCCATGCTTGACCATGATAATATAATTCATATTTGAATGTGATTATAATACAATTATGTCATATTAAAAATAGTATAAATTTTAAAATAATGTATTACTGGTCTCTGGAGGTTTTCTGGAATGAGATATTTGTCATCTCGCTGCTCTTTTGAGAATACATGCCTTTTATTTGGCCCTGTATCAGATGCATGTGCATTGTATGCACAGGTCAGGCTGAAAGCATTTGGACATGCTGCTGTAAACACCCAATGACTGGAGCTTTTGTGATTACAATATTAAATGTAATGCAATTTACTCATTTTCTTGAATTAAGATGTCACTAGGTGTATTCTCATGCGAATCTATTTTATATTAAAAGTGGGCTGTGCAGAGAAAGAGGTGATGCAAGGTGCAGAATTCTCTTGAATTTTAAAGGCCTAATGAAGTTTCTCAGTCTTTTTAAAGTTACTGAAGTTTAATGCTAACTGAGAGTTTGGCAATTGTGTAAAATTACTGGTAGTGACATTAAATGTTGTACTCAGTATGGTTTAACTACAGCTATATGGTAAATAGTACAGTGTGCAATACCAGAGATATCTGACATAGTAACACATACAGCTTGAAACTGATGAACAATTTCAAGTGAAACATGATTACAGTTACTTAAAATTTAAAAAGACGAAAAGTTTTGAATGCCTGAAGCATTTACAGCCTCTAACCTAAGTGTTACAAGAAACACTTAAAGCAGAAACAGTCTAGTGTTTTTTCAGAAATAAACTGCATTTGCCCATGTGTACATGCAGTATCACAAACATTATTACACATGTTTTATGATAACAACAGTGTTTAGCACAGTTGCAAATTTAAAAATAGGTTGTCATAGTACTCTTTACTGATTTATAAACTAGTGACATTTCTTTTGTTACTATTTATTTTTTTCATCACATCACCGTTTTGCGCAGCTTTGCTTTTAATATGCAAACAGATCGACTTGCAATGTTTACATCTCAGTTGCTACTTTTTAGTTGTTTACAGTTGCTACCTGCTCATTCTTTTGAAATGTTGCGAGTTCGTTGCAGCAAAGTAAATAAACAATAGCGACGGTGTTCATTGGTTTTAGAATTAAAAGTTCCAGTTGCAGTCCTCCCTTGAATACCAGAATAAAACTTTGGATGATGCTATCTCCAGTTTAAGTGTGATCTCCCGTCGCTTGGGCGAACAAAGCCATCATTAATTTGCAGAGCAAGAGATTTCGTTTCTCGTATTCTGCCACTACCACTTCCCTCATACACATGTGGTTTTGTCTAATATCTTTAGCCGCACCTGATTTTTACAGTCTCCGGTCTAACAGTGGGTATTCTGACCTGTTCTATAAAATGTGTCTATATGGAGTGCGTCTGTGCTTTCCCTCAACACTTCTAAAAGGCAAAAAGAATGGACTTACCACAGTAGCTCTAGAAAGAGAAGTAGAAGCTCAAACCTCATGGCCTGTGTGGAATGGAACTGTATGTTACGTTTCGAAGGACATCACTCACTCACTGGAGATCACGTCGGGGTCTTTAAATGGCTTACTCCTACCTGGTTGTCCTGGATGGTTTCTCCTATATTAAAGCTCCAGTATAGTCTACACCCAGTATAGTCTACACCCAATCTACTTGCCGCATTGTTTCCAGAATAAATCAAATAATAACAATTTATTTGTCAGGTAGGATATAAAACATTGTTACCGAAATTCAAGTCAAAGCCAATTTCACACATGATCATAATAAACAAGCATTACTAAAAAATAAGATTAGAATCAAGAGACATACCTGACAATAGGAAAACTACATGCAATGGGAAAGCATGGGAGATCTGGCTTACGAATTCCCTGAGCTCCTGCCATCCTTAAGTACCAAACGATTCTATTGTTATTTCAGATGTGTATGATTGATGTTATTTAGGATGTGAGTGAGATTTGTGTTTTATGATCCTTGCTCAGTAGGGTGTGTTGTCTTAAGTGGAGATGCACTTCTGTGTGAGAGTTTTATGATGTTGGTTCTCGAGTCCTTTGACTTTTACTGGAAATAGCGCCTTTTGGGCATAGACATTCTGGTACCAGCATTAAACATTACATTGCCAACTGGCATCCATCCCTCTAAACTCAAACAGTCCATGTACGCCTACGAGAGCCCCCATGATAACTTTGCCATCAGATTGCTCAAGTCTGGTGATTCTATACAAATTTGTGAGACAGAATTACACAACAGAAGGTAATCTATAAAATAAACTCCAGCCAATAGGGGGAATAAACACAAAAAACTTTCAATTCATCCACATAACTGTCCCAAAGGTGTGTTCTTCCGCAAAACAAACTCCAGCCACTGAAAAAAGGCTGTACAGATTCCTCGGACAGTCAAATGAATGTTCAGTGAGCTGGCCCATTCAACTGCTACATAAGTGCAACAAATGACCCAATCACACCAATGTCCTGCAAGAAATACTCCTCAAAACAAACTACAACCAATAGGGGGCATAAGCACAAATAACTTGCAGATTCATTCACAACACTGTCTCGAAGTTGTGATACAACACAAAACAAATTCTAGACGCTAGCACAAAAAGAAACAAAAAAGGCGCACAATTTCCTCAGACAGTCAAGTGAATGTTCAGTGAGTCTGTCAACTTGGCTGCAATGTGAGTACCACAAAATAATTTATTCAGTCCATTGACTCTATGAAGGACACAGCTTGATGGGGACATGTAAATATTTTACAGCCATCCTTAGCATCTATTCTCGATTTTGCCGGGAACATCAGTGCAAAAGCGACCTTTCATTGACGCAAGAGCCAACTGGTGTCCATCCCTCTAACCTTAACCAGTCCACGTATGTGGGGGGGCCTGGGTAGCTCAGCGAGTATTGACGCTGACTACCACATCTGGAGTCGCAAGTTCAAATACAGGGTGTGCTGAGTGACTCCAGCCAGGCCTCCTAAGCAAACAAATTGGTCTGGTTGCTAGGGAGGATAGAGTCCCACGGGGCAACCTTTTTCTGGTCGTGATTAGTGGTTCTCGCTCTCAATGGGGCGTGTGCTAAGTTGTACATTGGATCACGTAGAATAGCATGAGCCACCACATTCAGCATGTCAGCGGTGTCATGCACAGCGAGCCATGTGATAAGATGCACGGATTGACAGTCTCAGAAGCGAAGGCAACTGAGACTTGTCCTCCGCCACCCGGATTGAGGTGAGTAACCATGCCACCACAAGGACCTACTATAAATAATGTTAATTGGGCATTACAAATTTGGGAGAAAAGGGGATTTAAAAAAAAAAAACAGTCCATGTATGCCTATGAGAGCCCCCACAACAATTTTGCTATCGGATTGCTCAAGTGCCCCCTCTCGTTGCAAAGTCCACATACTGATGGAATTTAGGGAGCACTGTCTTGAGATTTGAGATTTGTCCAGGGAGCAAACATTTGAGAGCAGGATAGACAGGAGAGCCGGCCGGCTAGGGATTGTTTTTAGCCTAGCATGGACACCCGCCCTCTTGCTCTGCTTTTGCTTCCTCACACACCGCTTACGACGTCCCCTCCCCCAGACACCAGCATCAGGCGACGCCGAGGACTGGAGGCCTGGTCTCCGCAGCAAGCAGAGTTCGCGTAGCTTCTCCTGCAGATCATCATGCAGCTTGGTTGTTGCATGAATATTGTATTTTAGCAGTGTCTGGCGATGGTAGACATGAACACCGGATTCTCCAATGTCCATGTGCGGTAAAAGTCGGTCTAAGACAAAAATAGCACCATTTTGGATCCGACGTGGCCGCTGCGTGCTACCGCGCTGCCATCTTGGATCACCTCGAAGAATGCACGAAGAATGCAAATCATCAAAAACAAAAAGAGAAGTATGTGAAAGTAGAGATTTATAGTGAAAAAGGACTTAAATATTGATCTGTTTCTCACCCACACCTATCATATCACTTAAGAAGATATAGATTTAACCACTGGAGACTTATGGATTACTTTAATGCTGCCTTTATGTGATTTCTGGACCATCAAAGTTTTGGTCACCATTCACTTGCATTGTATGGACCTACAGAGCTGAGATATTCTTTAAAAATCTTCATTTGTGTGCAGCAACAGAAACAAAGTCAAACACACCTGGGATGGCATGAGGTGAGTAAATGATGAGAGACATTTCATTTTTGGGTGAATTATCCCTTTAAATCATGCAATGCTTGTTGAGGAGAGGTGTGCTGTTTCTTGAAAAAGAGAGGTGAAAAAAATCCTATAGATTTACATTAAAGGAGGGACCAGAGCCATATAAACTGATGAGCCCTAACATTATGACCACCTGCCTAATGTGCTGTTGATTCTGCATCCAAAACATCATGGACTCGCTGAGGCATGGATTCTACAAGACACTCAAAGGTGTTGTGTGGTATACGCTTGTGTGCCCATTGTAGACACTTTCAGTGGTGGATGGGGGTAATCATGGACACTCTGACCAGTCTGCGTCTACGCAGCAGGGTGCTATGCACTGTGTGTTGTGACACATTCCTCCTGTAACCATTATTAAAATTTTCTGTGACTTGTGCCACAGTAGACCTTCTGTCGGTTCTGACCAGATGGGATAGCCTTTGTTGCCCTCGTGCATCAATGAGCCTTGGGTGTCCAACACCCTGTCGCTGGTTTGTGGTTTGTCCCTCCTCGGAGCACTGTCGGTATGTACTCACCACTGCTGACTGGAAGCACCCCACATGTCTTGCCATTTCAGAGATGCTCTGACCCAGTCATCTGGTCATAACAATTTGACCCTTGTCAAAGTCACTCAGTTCTATACTCCTACCCATTTCTCCTGCATTCAACACATTGACTATGAGAACTGAATGTTCAGCTCACCATCTAATCTACCCAGACCTTGACATGTGGCCTTGTTAGGAGATTATCAACCTTATTCGCTTCACCTGTGAGTGGTCATAATGTTTTGGCTCATCGTGTATAGAGACTAGAATATCATAGAAATTTAGGGGTGGACTCTTTTGACTATGTCAAATAAGCAACCACCTAGCAACGCGAAAAAACACACTCCAAACACTTAAGCATTGTGGCGTTGAATTTTGCATGGGCAAACACCACTCACATTTTATTCAAGAAAAACAGTTTAACACTAACAGTTTTAGAATAAACTGACGCTGGAAATGTATACATACACACTTCCATACAGTACCATTTGGCAGAGGGTGTATGTGTATGTTTTTTGACTCTCTTCAGTGATGTAATTTTATATGTGATCCACTAGTGTTTCTATACACATTTTTTAAAAACAGAATTACACAACAGATTATAATCTATAAAACAAACTCCAAGAAATAGGTGGGATCAACATGAACATGTAGATTTATCCACATAACTGTCCCGAAGGTGTGTTCCTTCACAAAACAAACTCAAGCCCCTAGCGGAACCAGCACACACACACACACAAAAAAGAAGAAATTATATATATATAAAGGCCATTTAGTTTCCTCGGACAGTCAAATGTATGTTCAGTGAGCCAGCCCATTCAACTGCTACGTAAGTGCAAAAAAAGTCCCAATCACTACATTGTCCTGCAAGAAATACTCCATAAAACAAACTCCAACTAATAGGAGGCATAAGCACAAAGAACGTGCAGATTCATCAACAAAACTGTCCCGAAGGAGTGCTCTTACACAAAACAAACTCCAGCCGCTAGCCAGAACCAGCACAAAAAGAAACAAAAAAGACGCTCAGTTTTCTTGGATGGTCAACTGAACTGTCAGTGAGTCAGGCTGTCTTGGCTGCAACCTGAGTACCTCAAAATGTCTTACTTGACTTTATGAAGGAGCTGGCTGGGAACATCAGTGCAAAAGCAACCTTCCATTGATGTAAGAGTTTCTTGCATTCCTTGAATCAATCACATTTCTCTCTTGTCGAATTCGCAAAGTCTGGGAAAAAGAAAATGCTGTGATTCTTCGAAGAATGCCTTCCTTTACTCCTTACCTCACATAACACATCAGTTTCTGGACATACTTTCGTTCGCAAACACTGTCTGTTGAGTCAATGATTTATAGGCAGGCGTGTAAAGTAACAAATTACAAATACTCATGTTCCTGTAATTAACTACTTTTTCCCAATAATTGTACTTTTATAAGTAGTTTAAAAATTGAATACTTTTACTTTTAATAGAGTACATTCCAGATTATGTGTTGTTATATCAAGCAAAGAGCCCATCCAGGAATTCCATTATATTCTGATCCTCTACTCCCTCAGGAATTCCAACAATTCAGACGTTATTCCGCTGGTTACGATTCTCCAAATCCTCCAGCTTCTGCAGGACGCACTCCAAATTTACCTTGGTCGCTAGCAGATTAGCAGCTAACTCCCTCTCCGACAGGGCTGGACTGGGAAGAGAAATCGGCCTGTGATTTTACATGGCAACTGGCCCAAATGTTGGGGGGGACGATATGCAGAAAACTGTCCTTTTCTGCATATCGCGGCGCCGTTTTGTGGTCTGTTTTGCATAACGCGGTGGCTCATTGTTGCTTATAGCGGCCTATTCGGCACATTTTGCGGCCAAACCACCAGCCCGCTCGGTTCTCCCGATGGACATTTCACCCTTGAATAGCCCAAAAGTGCGTCGGCCCACCAGGAAATGCCCGGTATGCCACATTAAAAGTCCAGCCCTGCTCTCCGATGACAGTAAAAGTTCAGTGCTGTAACTGGACTTTTACTGAACAATTTTCCCACTATTTTCCGAAAATCTCGTGACTCAAATCAAATCACACATAATAAATTTGAACAGCAGATGCAGATTTGGCAGCATCTTTAATGGATGTGGTGAATGCCTCAAAGTTCAAAACCTGAATATCATGGCCGCACCTTAAAGGGATTTTCGCAGTGAAAAATGCCAATTGCTTGACTGTGTCATGTGGCTTTATTTGAAGAAAAATATTGAGGAAAATTTCACATTTCTGCTTTTTAAATTCTGTGTCTTTAACGTAGCCTGTAATTTAACAACCACTGAGAATATTGGGCTGCTGTGAGAGACTAAAAGGATCTAGATGTTTATCGGAAAAAATAGAAATGTCCTCGATCAAACTTTTGAGTAGTATTCTATATTTAGTCTATATGAAATATAAAAGGTTTACTTTTTATTTCTTGACGTCTGTTGATGCGCACTGTTCCCCTTCTGTCGCTCTCTTACGTTGTGTCAGAGAACGACACTAGGGGTCTCTCTTGAGCGCCGATATTCACCTCTGTACTATGAAAAAAGGCCAATGAGAGTTGGCAGCCAGTATTTGCATGTCCGCCCCGGACATCACGGGTATTTAAGTGGCGCAAATCACGGGAGTTCATTCAGAAAATTTCTTCGGAGCCGATGGTCGTGTTTGCAGTTTGCTGCGTGACTACACACCGAGTTCCTGCTATCCTCTGCTGCATGCTGTTGGATTCTGCGGCGCACAACAGCGGCTTTCTCCTGTTTGCACGGCTGTGCACTTCCTGTCCCTGAGCGCATCGACAGTTGCAGAAATAAGAAAGATCTCTCACGAGTCTTTCTTTCATAAAAGAGTTATTTCCTTCTAAAAGAGTAATTTCTCTAAAAGAGCAAAAACACAGCGCGTGAGCGTCCTTTTAAGGACGCGTCTTTTAAAGATGCCCTTCCGCCCCTGTGTTGTTCCTGGATCGCGATAGAGTACTCTCCGCTTCCGGCGGCCACAGGCGTTGTCTCGTGTGTCTGGGCAGTGATCACACCGAGGCTGCGTTTGTGGATGGTTCATGTTCTCACTGCGAGAACATGACCATGACAACGTTAGCGATCGCGGCTTGCTTACAATCGTAAGCAAGCCACTCCAACCGCCCCGTGTCTTCCCCACGGGATTGAGGACGATCGCGGCTGGCGATGGAGGCGATTTGGGGATGGCAGCGGGTGCAGCTCCGCCGAAGCGCCCCTCGGACCACCCGCGCCCGGCACGCTCGTTGACTCCGTCCTCGCTCGAGGTGGCGGCGACTCGCCTCACAGCCAGTCTGCCTACCCTCAGGCGATGGAAGCAGATGAGTTCGCCGCGACATCGGAGGGCGTGGGCTCTGACGCTGAGGGCTCCTCTGGGCTGCCGCCGGGCTTGCACGCCCAGCAGGAGGCCGGCAGCGCAGATGTCCGATATGCTTTCCGGGCAGCCAATAGCGTGGGCCTGGATTGGAACCCTCCATCCTCCCCGCAGCCATCACGGCTAGATGATTGGTTTTTGAGCGTGGGCGCCGCTCACAGCCTCGCCCCCAGTACCTTTCTTCCGGAGGTGCATGATGAGCTGGCGTCTTCGTGGAGAGCACCCCTCTCCACTCGTCGTGCCACCTGCTCATCCGCCCTCGCCACCCTCGACGGCGAGGCGCCCGCGGGTACACGGAGATCCCCAGGTGGATAGAGCTGTTGCGATCCATCTATGCCCCGGAAGCACTACCACCTGGCGGGGCCGCCCTGTACTCCCTTCCCAGTCCTGTAGAGCAACATCCTCGCTCACCGCAAAGGCCTACAGCGCTACTGGACGCGCCGCTTCCGCCCTTCATGCCATGGCTCTCCTGCAGGTCCATCAAGCCAAGGCACTCCGCAACATGCACGGGGGTGGCCCTGATCCCGACACGCTGCAGGAACTGCGCTCAGCGACCGACCTCGCCCTGAGAGTGATGAAGGTCACAGCGCGGGCACTCGGGCAGGCGATGGCCACCCTGGTGGTCCAGGAACGTCAGCAATGGCTGGACTTGGTTGAGATGCGTGAAGCCGACAAGACTCGCTTCCTCAATGCCCCTGTCTCCCAGTTCGGCCTCTTCGGCGACACCGTGGAGGACTTTGCCCAGCAGTTCTCCCTGGTGAAGAAGCAGACGGAGGCCATTTCTCACATCATGCCGCGCCGCAAGCCTGCCGCCACGGCCCAGGCCCCATCTGCTCGCCGAGGGCGTCCTCCTGCGGCCAGAAGACCTTCTGCTCCGCCCCAACCTGGGCCCAGCTCTCAGCCCCAGCGTCGAGCAAACCGCAGGAAGCGTACGCCCCTGCCTCACGGACCCCGTCGAGGACCCGGAAGGCTCCCAGACGTCCCTGAGACAGCGGACCTAGAGGGCGAGAAGTTAGCTCCGGAGATGGTGAGACCGCTCCGTCCCCGGTGGAGGGCCGGGAGGAGAATCTTGTGTTTTTCATTTGCCGCACCCCTGGCGGGGCTGCGGTACCCAAATTCTCAATAAGAGAGCTATTTCCTTTACCTCTGGGTCACATGGCCCGCAAATGCCGTTCTCACGGCACTTCTGTTTCAGGCCTCAACAGTCCCGGCGCCCAGGATGCGGTGCTCCGCCCTCAGCCCCACGACTGTTCCCGGCCGACCGGTTCAGACGAGTCCAGAGGGCGCCGACATCAGACCTCCTCCTCTGTCACGAACCCGCCCCTGCGCGCGGAACAAGGTAAGTGCTTTGAGCTTATTCTCAGCACCAGAGCCTCGGGACGCCACAGAGCCTCCCGACGCTGCGTTACCTGTTCCGCACTGCTGCGAAGCCCGCTGGGTACGTCCAAAATACTTGTCCCCTTGGTGCCCCTAGCACAGAGCGCAGAGGCATGGCTTTCTCTGCCCAGCTCGTCACGCTGGCTGCACCGGACCATCCGACTTCGGTTACGCAATTCAGTTTGCCAGGTCTCCGCCCCCTTCCTGGGCGTTCGTTCCTCCGCAGTGCACGGCGAACATGCCCTCTCCCTGCGCGAGGAAATCGCCTCCCTTCTAATCAAGGACGCGATAGAGCCTGTCCCTCCAACCGAAACAAAGAAGGGTTTCTACAGCCCTTACTCGTTGTACCCAAGAAAGGCGGTGGCATACGACCGATCTTGGACCTCGCGAAGTTTTCAATCGGACCCTGTCCAAACTCCCGTTCAAAATGCTCACCCAGAAACAAATCCTATCTGGCGTTCGGCATCTAGATTGGTTCGCAGCGGTAGACCTGAAGGACGCGTACTTTCATGTCTCAATTAGCCCTCGACACCGACCCTTTCTACGGTTCGCATTCGGCGGTCAGGCGTATCAGTACAAGGTCCTCCCCTTCGGCCTGTCTCTGTCCCCTCGCGTCTTCCACGAAGGTCGCAGAGGCGGCTCTTGCCCCGCTACGAGGAGCGGGCATACGCATACTCAATTACCTCGACGATTGGCTCATTCTGGCCCCCTCGCAGGAATTACTATGCGCACACAGAGACCAGGTGCTCGAGCACCTCCGCCGCTTGGGGCTTCAGGTCAACTGGGAGAAGAGCAAGCTCACCCCAGTCCAGAGCATCTCTTTTCTCGGTTTGGAGTTAGACTCAGTCTCAATGACAGCACGTCTCTCCAACGAGCGTGCTCAGTCAGTGCTGGAATGCCTCGCTTCCTTCAAGCCAGGCACCGTGGTCCCGATCAAACGTTTCCAACAGCTCCTGGGGCATATGGCATCCTCCGCGGCGGTCGCGCCACTAGGGTTGATGCATATGAGACCACTTCAGCATTGGCTCCAGACTCGATTCCCGAGACGAGCATGGCGCCACGGCACGCACGGCGTGGAAATTACCACTGCCTGCCTCCAAACCTTCAAACCCTGGACAGACCTCTGCTTTCTTCGGGCAGGGGTACCCTTGCAGCAGGTGTCCCGTCGCGTTCTGGTTACAACCGACGCCTCCAAATTGGGTTGGGGCGCCGTGTGCAACGGGCGCGCAGCCGCAGGCCGGTGGAACCAAGGCCCGCTGCGCTGGCACATCAACTGCCTAGAGCTGCTGGCCGTTCGTCTTGCCCTGAAGAAATTTCTTCCGATGATTCGTGGCAAACATGTCCTGGTCAGGACAGACAGCACCACGGTGGTGGCTTACATAAACCGCCAAGGCGGAGTACGCTCCCCCCACATGTCACAGCTCGCCCGTCGTCTCCTCCTTTGGAGTCAGCAGCGACTGGAGTCACTCGCATCCCCGGCAACCTCAATGTGATAGCGGACGCGCTGTCAAGACAAACCTTGCCTGGCGGAGAGTGGAGGCTCCACCCCCAATCGGTCCAGCTGATTTGGGACAGGTTCGGCAAGGCCCAGGTAGACCTGTTTGCCTCCCAGGAAACCTCCCACTGTCCGCTCTGGTATGCCCTCACTGAGGCTCCCCTGGGGACAGATGCTCTGGCACACAGCTGGCCCGTGGTGCTGCGCAAGTACGCTTTTCCCCCAGTGAGCCTTCTTGCACAGGTGCTATGCAAGGTCAGGGAGGACAAGGAGCAAGTCACTCTGGTGGCCCCCTACTGGCCCAACCGGACGTGGTTTTCGGATCTCACGCTCCTTATGACAGCCCCTCCCTGGCGAAATCCCCTGAGGAAGGACCTTCTTTCTCAGGGACGGGGCACGCTCTGGCATCCGCACCCAGACCTCTGGAAACTCCACGTCTGGTCCCTGGACGGGACGCGGAGGGTCTAGCCGGCCTACCTTTAGCCATCATAGACACTATTAACCAAGCCAGAGCCCCTTCGACCAGGCATCTTTACGCCCTGAAGTGGCGTCTGTTCGCGAACTGGTGTTCTTCCCGAGCCGAAGACCTTCAGAAGTGCGCAGTTAGGTCAGTGCTCGTGTTTCTCCATGACACGGTAGACGGCAAGTCTCTTGGCAAGCACGACTTAATCGTCAGGTTCCTAAAAGGTGCCCGGAGGATGATTCCCTCCCGGCCTAACCTATTTCCCTCCTGGGATCTCTCGGTCGTCCTGATGGGACTCCGGAGACCCCCCTTCGAGCCGCTTGACTCAGTTGGACTCAGGGCCCTCTCTCTCAAGACTGCCCTGCTGATCGTGCTCGCCTCCATCAAGAGGGTCGGGGACCTGCATGCGTTCTCTGTTAGCGACGCCTGCCTGGAGTTCGGTCCGGCAGACACTTTCGTGATCCTAAGACCGCGACCGGGCTACGTGCCCAAGGTTCCTACCACACCCTTCAGGGATCAGGTGGTGAACCTGCAAGCGCTGCCCGGGAGGAGGCAGACCCAGCCCTCTCACTGCTGTGTCCGGTACGTGCCTTACGTATTTACCTGGACCGCACACAGAGCACCAGACGCTCTGAGCAGCTCTTCGTCTGCTTTGGGGGACAGCAGAAAGGGAACGCTGTCTCCAAGCAGAGACTCGCCCACTGGGTTGTCGATGCCATTTCCCTGGCTTATCACACCCAGGCCGTGCCCCCCTTTGCGGGTCCGAGCCCACTCCACCAGGAGTGTTAGCGTCCTCATGGGCACTGGCTAGGGCACTGCCCTAGCAGACATTTGTAGAGCTGCGGGCTGGGCAACACCTAACACTTTTGCGAGATTCTACAATCTCCGAGTTGAGTCAGTTTCGGTCCCGTGTTCTCTCAGGTACCGAGCCCGTGAGAACTCGGTGGCACGCCGATGATCTGACCGGGTGGATCGCTTGCACCCAGCGCCCTTCCCCTAACCAGGGAAACAGTGCGCCTTCTTCCCAGGAGATCCCAGGCTTGGGACACTGGTTGGCTCCTCCCCTAGCCCTTGCGGGTCGCAGTTCTCGTGGAGGGACTCGCCGACCCAAACCACTGCGGGTACCGCTAGCTACCCTGTACTGGTATAGGGGCCCCACAGGTAAGGCCTCCTGCTCGGACTCCCCTGTGTGTAAAACCACGGTTCTGTCCCCTCACGTGAGTTGACGCCGTGTTTCCCTTAGGCAGTCACAGCTACCTCAGGTGCCGTGCTGTGTGCTCCCCCCTCTCTGAGGCTGGTGCTACCACCGCACTACTGTTCCGCATAAGGCCTAGGTATAGGCCATGCGATGTATGTGCCACTCAAATTTGCCTCCCCTCCAGGTAGGTGTGGCCTCCGCAGGGTCTTCCCCGCCCTACCAAGGGCTAAGACCCCCTTCCCTCAATGCGTGTAAGGGCCCCGGCCGTAGTTGCTCTATGTGAGAAACATAGAGAGAAAAGAGGCCCAGCCAGGCTGGCCCGTTCCCATGTTGGCGGCCGTCACCTTGTTCCCCCTCCGGGTAACGATAAGGAATCCTGATGGCTTAAATGGGGCATTGGGGAAGGGTACGTGCGGCCTGATACAGTTGGTCGTTCTGCACGTAGGAATACCTGCTCGCTCCTGTATCAGCGGATCACGTACACGGCTCAGCGCATGGCGCTTTTTAAGTGGACCCCTAGTGTCGTTCTCTGACACAACGTAAGAGAGCGACAGAAGGGGAACGTCTAGGTTACGTATGTAACCTCAGTTCCCCGATGGAGGGAACGAGACGTTGTGTCCCCCTTGCCACGTCGCTGAGCCGAGCCCCCTCGTTCCCTCCATCAGGGAACGGAGGTTACATACGTAACCTAGACGTTCCCCTTCTGTCGCTCTCTCCACGTTGTGTCAGAGAAGTGACACTAGGGGTCCACTTATAAGGAGTCGATAAGGAGCTCCGCCGTCGAGGGTGGCGAGGGCGGACGAGCCTGTGGCGGTGTGACGAGTGTAGAGGGGTGCTCTCCACGAAGACATCAGCTCGTCATGCACTTCCGGGAAAAACGGAACCGGGGGGGGGCGAGGCTGTGAGCGACGCGCAGACCCCAGGAACCAGTCATCCAGCCGTGATGGCTGTGGGGAGGATGGAGGGTTCCAATCCAAGCCCACGCTGTTGGCTGCCCGGGAAAGCATGTCGGACATCTGTGCGTCAGCCTCAGCCTGGGCGTGCAAGCCCGAAGGCGGCAGCCCAGGGGAGTCCTCCGCATCAGATGCCACGCCCTCCGATGCTGCGGCGAGCTCATTGGCTTCCATCGCAAGAGGGACGGCTGACTGGCTGTGAGGCGAGTCGCCGCCGCCTCGAGCACGGACGGGAATCAACGAACGTGCTGGGGCGCGAGTGGTCCGAGGGGGTGTACCCGGCGGAGCTGCACCCGCTGCCATCCCCAAATCGCCTCCATCGCCAGCCGCATCGTCCTCAATCCCGTGTGAAGAAGGAGCAATACGGGGGGTGGCTGGAGTGGCTTGCTCACGGTTGTAAGCAAGCCGCGACCGCAACGTTGTCATGGTCATGTTCTCGCAGTGAGAACATGAACCATCCACAAACGCAGCCTCGGTGTGATCGCTACCCAGACACACGAGACAGTGCCTGTGGCCGTCGGAAGCGGAGAGCACTCTACCGCATCCAGAAACAACACAGGGGCGGAAGGGCATCTTTATAAAGACGCGTCCTTAAAAGGACGTTCAACGCTGCTGTGTTTTGCTCTTTTAGAGGAAATTACTCTTTTAAATAAAATCACTCTTTTAGGGAAAAACTCGTGAGAGTTTTTAAATCTGCACTGTCGATGCGCCCAGGGGCAGGAATGCACAGCCGTGCAAACAGGAGAAAGCCGCTATTGTGCGCCGTGGAATCCAACAGTTATGCAGCAGAGGGATGACAGGAACTTGGTGTGTAGTATGCAGCAGTTGCAGACACGACCATCGGCTCCAAAGAAATTTTCTGAATGAACTCCCGTATTTGCGCCGCTTAAATACCCGTATGTCCGGGGGCGGGACATGCAAATACTGGTTGCCAACTCTCATTGGCCTTTTTTCATAGTTCAGAGGTGAATATCGGCGCTCAAGAGAGACCCCTAGTGTCGCTTCTCTGACACAACGTGGAGAGAGCGACAGAAGGGGAACTCAATGACTCACTCATTAACAGTGACTTACTGCCTCCTACTGGCGGTTTTAATTTCACATTTAAAGTATCTTTTCATGTTTTAAATCATTTCAAATATACATTTTCAACATTTTATTTTTAAAACGTCATATTATTTATGTCTGTGTAAAAACATCTAAATGCTACTTTAAATGCAGCTTCTGTGTTTCCTCTCCGTTGCAAATATTTTGTTGATACTTATTTAATTTGATTGGTAACTGCCCTTTTGTGTCTTCTTATAATTTAATTTGATTACATTTATGAAATTTACACAAAAGATCCTGCATGCATATAATTAGGTTTAATTTATGGAGGTAAAAATGCCAATAAAAGGTAAAAAATCTATTGAAACGTATTAGAAAAAAATATTTCTGTCACTGCTGTGAACTGACCGCCACACAGAATATGAAGAATATCAAAAACTTTTTTGTTTTTAATTATTGTTATCGATAAAATCCCAGAAAATAAAGACAGATCATTTTTTGTCAATATCACACACCCCTAATGTTAAGTGTCAAATCAGTGGGCTTGCTGCAGTTGAATATCTAACTAAGAGACGTCCTCTGTCCCAGACGAAACCTAAAATACTATGTGAAGGACGCAAGATAATTGAATCATTATTGTATTACAGCGTGGTGAACCTATGAACCTAACATATTTAAACAACTATTGCTTTGTGTTTTTGGCCAGATAAAATGACAGAGAAAAGAAAAACAGACATAAGATCATTTTTCAGTGCACCAAAACGCAAAGTAAGTAGAAAATTAAGGCAGGCAAAACATCTTTATAAGAATGGATGCTTATGGAAATACTAATGTCACGGTGTCACAGGCAAAGGATACAGAAAGTACTGAGGGACAGGGAGACCAGGGACACTCAGGTTTAGAGTCTCAGGTAAGTGTTGTAGCGTCTGGAGGAATCAATGAAGGATAATCATTAACTCGAACAAACAAGAACTTACTGTTAAAACTCCCCTAATTACTGCAATAGCGCCGACTAGTCTCCACGAGCACAATAAATGTATTGACAAAGAGACAATGAACTATTGACAGAGGATCCTCGTGGTGCTTTCTAAAAACCCCCGCACATGTGATACTCTGTGTTTCACCACGTGAGAAAAGGGCACGTGAAAAGTTGGCAACAGAGAATGTGTGTGTTTTTCAGTTTTAAACTTAGAAATGTATGTCTAATGAAATATGTTTTAATCCCTGTGTGTTTATTTGTCTGATGATAGATCAAAACTAGTTGAAATTAGTTTAGTAGTGTAGTAAAACCTGTTATAGTTAATAAGGTGATCTTATATTTAATAGCCTAACAGTGTATATCCACGTCTAAGTGAACCAAGTACATCTTTCTTGGTATCAAATTAAACCTTACGATTTGTCCTAGCCGAAAATAAATATAAGGTCACCTTAGAATGGTATTTCGGCTATGTTTACCATCTTTTGAGTCATTCAGCCCAAAATCTCTTACCGTCATGAACACAGTCATAAACATGCAAATGAGCCTGACGAGACAAGGGAATCATTCTCCTGCCCAAAGAAAGGAGAATTTTACGACCTCCAAAGGAATGCTCAGACAGGGCTGATTCTCACTCAATTCTTACTGAGAAGGAGAAATGAACCCTTTTTAATCCCATATATCCTATATATATATCCCTGTGATAAATGTATTAACATGTATCTAATGTTCCATCTCATGATTTTCCTAAATGTGTTTTGTCTATGAGTTCTTGCAAACTCTAATGGGTTAATGTTTCAGACGTTGCATACTATGGTTAACCGAAATCATATGTGTGGCATATTTGGTCTCTATAACTTGGTATTTTGAAGATTGAAATGACTGTGTACATGATATATCGATAACAACAACATATTAGTATTACAAGAAGATTTTCTAGTTTCTTCATCTACCACCCCTCTCAGAACAAAGGGGCAATAAACCAAATTCCAGCCTGAAACTTCCACTCTTCTTATTGGTCGAGCCAATGAGAGGTGGGACACATTTTCTAAGGGCATAAATTGCACCAACAACGGACCTTCGCGCTCTTACTTCGCTCTTCTTCGAACGCTCCGATCCTCTTCCTCTCTCTCTCTTGCTTCCTGCCCTCTTGCTGAATGATGCTGAACTAGGAAGCCCTCAAGGACTCCCAAGCGTGCGCCAGGCTACGGCCTTGTCTTTCCAACTCCCAACTTCACTTCTGGACCTCCCTTGGACTTCCCCTGGATCTCTTCAAGCCATCTCACACTCTCTCACTTCTTCTCCCGATCTTCTGCAACTCCCCGGAACACTCGTCAACTATTCAACTCCACGCTCTGGAAACACCGCACCGAAGTCCTCTGTCTCAAGAACGCCACGAGGACACGCAGTCTCGCTCAAGCAACACAAAAGGTCTAGTGTGCAAGTATGATTTCACCTGAAATTCCAACGCGTTAAAGTGTGTAATTCCAG
This sequence comes from Xyrauchen texanus, assembly GCF_025860055.1. NCBI lineage: Eukaryota > Metazoa > Chordata > Actinopteri > Cypriniformes > Catostomidae > Xyrauchen > Xyrauchen texanus. The sequence continues at coordinate 45,042,945 of NC_068281.1, read as the reverse complement.
TTACTGGCTCTTAAAGGGTTAATTGTTGTAATAAGTTTTGCCATACCTCCAATAATTCTTCACTTTCCCTTACTGCATTTATTTCGTTTATTTTATGCTTATTCTGTGTTATATGTATGTTTGTCAATTGTAAGTGATATATCATAGTGCCTTGTATTAAACTCAATTATACGCGTAATTGTCTGTGTGTGTTGGTTACAAAACAAAGCCTCTTTAATGTGCGATTTTAAGCTACGAGCTGATATTATCAAAGTAAGTTAACGTGCTTTTGATGAGTGAGCTTATAACTAGGAATAACCCCTCTGGAGAATTGATCAAAAGTACCAAATAAAGTGGTTCGGTGGACGAACTGACTGGTTGCGGTAGCCTACGGGTCAGTTCCATTGAGGTGTTATTAAAATTAATATAGACTGTCTGCATATGATGTATATTCCTAATTAATCATAATTCGTTGTGTTTAATTATCTATATATATTTGAAGCAGACTCTTGGACTATATAAGCCCGTTTGGGGCGTTTTTACATGTATGGGTGTTCGGGTCACACTGTATGATTAATCATTGATTTCGATCAGTAATATTAATTGTACATTCCCCAAACCTGACCTGTTCATACCCTACATATTAATGGTGGAGATTAATGCGGGCACATTTTAAGCTTTGTTTTGTGAACGAATGCATTGTCAATTTTGTGTATTTTTGTTGTTAATTTTGTACGCGAGCGCGCCGAACTGAAAGGCACAAAAGCCCGTCCCAGTTCAGCACGATTAACAAGTTGCTAAATGACGTCTAAACAGTTGTTACCACTGTTGAATGATAAAGTAAACCGCAGTTCATAATATTAAAATTGCTTCTGTAAAGACGCGCTATATTTTAATATTACAAACCAGCCCTGTTCAGAACGATGCTCTTCTGTCTGGGCGATAGAAGACTGGGGAAAGCGATGCTCCTCTTCCCATCTTAATAAGGCCTGAGATTATAACGTTATAAAATTAACTCCTGGTTTACATTGACGTAGCTAATCAATTGGAAACCTAATACATTTTGAATAAGTGCTATATTCCTAATGTGTATGGGAGTCGAAGGACAGACGTACAATTCCTGTTGTCCACATTTACTCTAGTGCAGGAAAAAGAATCTGCCACGCCATTTATGTAAAGCATAGCACCAGAAAGAAAGAAAGAAAAGACCACCGAGGTCTCAATTGAATAAGTGTGATTTTGCAGAAAATCACAGCGTAACACACGCCCAGATTTGAGTCACACCGAAATATAGGGTGTTATTTTGCTAACAAACAATAGAGGGCAACCTGTAAAAGCTTGATTAGTTCTCAAGTTACTCCCACCCCATGACGTCATCTTGCGCGTGCGCAAGTACGCCATCGTGTGGACATTAGCAGACAGGTCATATATATTTAGTTAATTTAGTTCTCAAATTACTCCCACCCCATGACGTCATTGTGCGCAAGCACAAGTACGCCATCGTGTGGACATTCATTGTAGGTCATCTCTTTTCTCAAAACCCTTTCACCCTGTGAAGATTTACAGGGCAGTTTAACTGTCAATACATATTGGCATTTTCAAGCTTTGCATGTGCTAATATTATTGGATGTTAAACAATTCCTCTACCTCCGACTGTTACATTTAATTGGTTTCAAACAAAACTTGAATTAAAATTTAAAGTTAAGTCTCAGTCCAGTTGGTTTATTTCAGATACCATCACTGATATCTTACAGCAATCTGATTATCGTCGGACACAATTCTGATCTCTAACTTTTCTTACACTTATTCAAATTTGGTTTGAAACAAACAAATTTCGAATGTAAATCTGAATTAAGTCTCTCATGTCAATAATTAATAATTAATATGATTAATTATTATTAATTATTATTGATATAAAAAAAAAAATCAAAAAAAATTTTTTTTTTTTCTTTTCCCCTCCCTCTTTGATACTTTATTACGACTGTATCCTTACTATCTTAGATGCTACTTGACATCTCTTTACAAGCTTATTTAAATTGAGTTTAACAAGTTGAATTCAATTTAAATTAAGTTTGTCTGTTAACTATGCCTTGTTTACTTCTGTCTTTTCTTGTGGTCAAATTGTTTGATAATTAATATCATTATCAAACTTCTCGATTTATCATCAATTGGTAAAGCTTTGCCTGTTATTTCTACACACATAATTACTCAATTTGGTTTAAACAAGAAAGCCTTGATTCACTTTAAGACTTTCACTTGCTGAATCCTGTTCTGTATTTGTATGTAGAATTCCCTAATGTGCTGTGGTGATTCGACCGTCATCTCTGGTTGGTTCCCAGCAAGCTGGTTTGTCCGACCGGCGTTACCGATGCTGGCTGTATGTGAATCTCGGACTCTTCTGTCTCTTTTCATTGGTGCGGCACGCAACGACATCAGCAATTTGGCACTCCAAAGAGAGTCAACCCCGTCAGTCGACACACACGGCAAGTTTGGAATAATTACCTAAACCAGGGCCTAAAGAGGGGCCACTCTCACGAGGGTTCTAGGGAAAATCCAAATCTTGTTGTGCCGTCTGACAGTTGACACCTTGGTGTTGCCGGTTGTGTTTAAAGTCAAGTTGTTTGAGAGGGCGCACCGTGATAGTAGCAGAGGGCCCGGGGACACTGCTGCCCAGTGTTCGGGACTGTTGGAAAGATTGACCACGCGCTGGTCCCCAGCAGAGTGACATCGATTCACCCCAGGCAAACTAAAAGAAGGTAAAATCCATCCACCAGTATAGGCCACATAATACTAGACATTCCCCTGGTCATTTAAGCATTTGACCCATTTCTTTTCTTTCTCTCCCCTAAGCCACACCATCTTCCTAGGGTTTATACCTCGATAGCGCCCCACCCTGTTGGTCCTATCATAAACCCTAGCAGTGGTGGTAGACTTAGGCCCTTTTTCTCCTGCCTATCTATTCCTAACATTAATTGTGTTCTATTTTATTCTGCTGTTCTGTTCTGTCGTAGTGTGTACTTCCAGTTCACAGTAAGACAGAGCCTACAAGAGCCATCAAGGAAAACTGAATAAAGAGACAAACAGGCAGCCCGCATCCTCAGATAACCCTTGTGGGCTGCCGCCTTGTCAAAGTCTTTATTTGGACCTGCACTGACCCGCGAAATTCGGCCCACTAACTGTCTAACTGTCAACCCCAGTTAGTCAAAATTACAGCTTATAATACCCACCTCATTGTAGCTCACTAACCCTACGCGTACTTGCATTGGCCTCTTGTGTGTGCTGTTCTTTTCTCTCGCCTACAGTAAGCCAGTATGTCCCGTTCGTCCAGTCCCGCAGCCCACTGGGATCACCTTGAGGCCTGGTTGAGCGCAATGAGGGACACCGTCCTACCCAAGGACGCCAGGGACCTACAGCCCCTAGGTCGAGAGCAACTGGACGCCGAATTGGACAGCCTAATGGCCCACGACCCAACACAGAGCTACAACCACAAAGAATGGACCAAGATCATCGGAAGTCTTGCCCACAATCTCGTCGCCCAGGCACGGATAAATGAGAAAAGCAACCTCGACCTGGAGCAGGAGGCCGCAGCACTAAAACTCCAAGCTGAGGAGGCCCGTAGGAACCAAGCAAAAACTCAGAGTCATCTAGATCAGCTACGCCTCGAAACCAAGGAACAGCGAAAGGAAGAGGATGAAACGGACCCAGAACAGGAAAAGGAAGTAGAAAGACTTCAAAATGCCCTGGAAAAACTTCTCCGAGACACAGACCAAAGAGAACAGTCGGAGAGAAAAGCCAGAGAAGAACTCGATGACAAGTTGCAACAAGCCGAGTCTCTCCTTACAAGAGCAGAGACTGCATTAAAAGACAGAGATGCTAAAGCCAGAGCCTGGGAAAAGCACCTGAACATGGGCCGAGCTGAAATCCATGAACTTATTCAGCACAGAGACCATCTAAAATATGAACTTGACACTGTTCACAATGAACTGAAACATTCTTATAAACTGCAAAGTGAACAGAAAAGGGAAACGCACACCACAGAGTTTCCCCTGACCAGTGGGCCCAATCTTTTCAGCCAAGAACTCAGAGCTGACAAGGGGGGTGAAAGCCCACTGCTCAACATGTCACCGGCCAGCCTCCAAGAACCCCCGTCAGCAACAAAACGGTGGGAGCCCGCACACCAAAGCCTGGTCACTAACCACGGCATGGCTCCCAAAGAACTTGACCTGCGAGACATAGACTTTCACTTGCACACTGTTCCCAACGTGAGCATGCGGGACAGAGTGTACCTGCTGAGAATTACGTCTAGCCGCGACGTGCGCAGCTTCCTGGATCGACAACCAGAGACTATCAAATCAGACTACCTACAGCTACGGCAGGCCTTCATCAGAGAATTCTCCGACCCAGAGTCAGAACAAGGACTCATCGCCGCTATGGACCTCAAACAGGCCCGACTGGAAACTCCACAGGCCTACTACGGCCGCATCCGACGAGCCTACTTCGGAGCATGGAACGAACCTGGTATGGAAGAAGATTTCAACTTCAAAACTCTGTTTCTCCGAAACCTGCATCCCACGGTGAGCCATCACTTAGGGGTCCTGGCCTGCCCTCGTAGCATGACTACCCAACAGCTGCAAGACTTAGCCCATAAAGCTTTCACCAAACAGAAGATTGCTTCTGAAAAGACTGTAAAAAATCCAACCATTTGCCCTGTCACTGATCAGCGCTCAGAGCTGGCCCTAGAGGGCACCCACCAGCACCACAGTAACAGACCTTTTTACCACGAGTCAAGACCGTTCCATGACAGAAGAGGGCAGCACAACCATGATGGTGCCCGTCCTAAGCACCAAAGCGGGCGCTCTGAAAGATTCTACGACGGCCCACGGCCACCCCACAACCAAAAGGGTGGAGCCACGTGGGAAGCCAACCGACGGCCCAGACAGAACCGAACCCCGTCGATGAGAACGTCAAGCCCAGACAGCCCGCAGCGGAACACCTCGCGGCATGCATCAGGCAAGTTCAAGTCCGAGCCTACCCCACAGAAAAACAGTGAGGCCACGGCGGAGACCGCAGAGATCCTGAAGGTTCTGAAAGAGCTTCTTCATAGAACACCTCACAAAAAAGACAAAGAGGACAGGTCAGACTCCTCATGACTAAGCGTAAGGCATGAAACCAACACCCTTCCTGACTGCCCTCCTACTGAACCAAGCACCCAGAGCACCGCTCTTCAGACACAGACTACCGAACCAGCTATCACATCACCAGGTGACAGCGAAACCCACTCACTGCAGTTGACAACCACACATCCTGCAGCGGACAACACAATCCGTCACACCAGTGACCAAGCCCCTAAGATACCAGAAAGTGCTGTTTTGGTTGTGTGTCTCTGCACGGAGTCACCCGACACCGACCCTAACTGCTTATCGATCACCACACAAGCCCCAACACCAAAACTCCTGGGGAATCTGATCGAAAAGGGGGTAGCACAAAAACTCTATCTCGCCATCACTGTGGAACATGACGTGAGACTCGAAGCCCCGGTAGACACTGGAGCAGATCTCACTTTGATATCAGCTGAACTTTTTGAAAGACTAAAATTTGAAGCTAAGCGGCAAAATCGAACTCTAAAATCTCAAAATTGTGTGCTAAATGTACAGTCATACAGCCAAAATGACGTCCGGCTTGAACAGATAGCTCCCATTCACTTGACCATTGGCCCTATGAGTGTGGTACACCCTGTGTACATCTCACCAATGAACACATATCCCCTCCTTATCGGAAAAGATCTACTAGACCGCTTCGAGCCCCTGCTGGACTTCAGACAGCTGAAGATGTGGGCTCAAATGCGAGAACCTCTCCCCCTTCAGCCACCCCGATCACCTGAACCAGACTGTCAGGTCACAAAGGTCACGGGAACTCTCACAGCCAGCCACAGTGACACAGCATCAGCACCCGAGCGACATTCAAGTTCGCTACTCTGCACATTTCAACTCACCCAAGACTTTGACTCCTTCTGCCCCAAGGTTACAGCTGACCTGCACTTGAATGGTGTAACTGCCACTGACATCATACTAGCACTATGGGCAGACAACTCAGCCATCAGCCTCTCCCTATACAATGCTCTCATTGAAGACACACCGGACCTTCCATCTGCCAGCAAGCGCACCCGTTTTCCTTTAAACTCATGCCCATCAACAATGGTGACTGCCAAAAGGATCTGTGCCTTGAACTTGAAGTGGAACTACTGGTGTCTGACTCACTACTTCTTGGTCCTTCCAGACCTGCCCCATGATGTCTACATTGGAGCAGACATTCTGATTCGCCTCAATGCTCATGTAGACATTATTAATGAGGTCTTATGGGCCCCACTGACTTTACAGCCTCCTGTGATTCCAACCAACACTGCTAACCTCCGGTCAGGCCAGACCATTCCAGAGGTCTGCACCTTGTTCAACGAACAGGAAACTGTAGTACCAGCATACACCAAAGGGGTCGCTGTTCGGCTCAACATGCGCTGTGGTCAAACCCTAAACCACACGCTGGGTTTCTTTCAACCTTCACCCGAATGCGTTGAACTTGGACTCACGCTGGAAGCCACGCCCCTCACTGAAGTGTCATCCCGTGCTGTTTACATCCTCTTCAACAACTGCATGGCAATGGACATCACAATTCCAAAAGCCTACCGGGCAGGATGGCTAGTGAGCCACGACTTTCATGACTTTGAACTAACATTACCAATCATTGGACCCATCCCAGCTTCAATGATACCCGAAGGGCACACAGACAACACCGTCTTCACAACCCCCTTCAAAATCATCTCCATAACTTCAGTCATGCCAGTGGACAAAGACCAGGTATGCAGAACAGAACTGACAAAGGACCAACACCTTGCAGTATACACAGTCTCCAAACAGCCTACCTGCGAGATTGACGACACTGCCGCACCTCTGCCTACCAACACGACAGACGACACACCGACAGAGGAGCCATACCCAGGATTTGAGTCTCAAGTTCAGCAAATTCTAAAAGACGCTGACGCAATTAACAACGATGCAGATCGACAAGAACTCAGACGAGTCCTTTACAAGTTCAAAGCATCATTTGCCAAAGACTCTTTAGATTGTGGTCTCACCGAGCTCCACACCGTGCGCATCCCAAAGCACCCTAATGCTCCTCCCACGTTTGTCAGGCAGTGCAAGATCCCCATCGTGTCACACGAACCGGTGCAAGAGATCATCGACTCCATGCTTGAAAAAGGTGTCATCCGTCCATGCAACAGCACCTATTCTGCCCCCATCTGGCCCGTCCTCAAACCAAACGGCAAGTGGCGACCCACCACTGACTACAGGAAACTGAATCAACAAGTGCCACTGTCACGATGGCCCATGACTCAGCTGGAGCAGGAAATACCCAGAATCAGAGGAGCCACCATCTTCTCTACACTCGATGTGACCTCTGGATTCTGGACCATACCAGTGCATCCAGAAGATCAGCACAAGCTAGCTTTCACTTTCGGAAACAGACAATTCACTTTCACAAGGTGTCCATTTGGCTATGCCAACTCACCTGCTGAGTTCAACATCTTCCTGAACAAAGCATGCCCAGATGCCAGAACAAGAGGCAATCTTATCTACGTAGACGATGTTCTCATGAAAAGCACAACGGTGGCTGACCACATGAAAGAAATAGACTATGTTTTGAACCAATTGTCCACTGCTGGCGCCAAGATCGCCCTCCACAAAGGACAGTGGTGCCAAACCAAGGTCAACTACGTGGGCCTACTCATAGGATCACAGGGCATCGAACCACAGTCCAGCCAAATTCAAGCCGTTCAAAACATCAAGCCACCCTCCAACATCTCAGAGCTGCGAAGTTTCCTAGGGGTGTGCAATTACTCACGGCAGTTCATCGAGAGCTACTCAGACATTGCAAAACCTCTAACTGCCCTCCTGAAAAAAGACTGCCCATTTATATGGACAGAGGTCCAAGAACATGCCATGGACGAGCTGAAACGACACCTATGCACCGCTCCGTGCCTAGCTTACCCGGACCCACAAAAAGAGTTCTACTTAGAAGCTGGATTCTCCAGCCACTGTCTCAGTGCTGGCCTGTACCAACGGCATGACCGAGGCAAGAGAGTAATCGCATATGCCAGCAAGACACTTCTTCCACCCGAGAGTAAATTCTCAGACTGTGAAAAAGCTCTGCTCTGCACTGTATGGGCCATCCAGAGAGTCTCCAACTACATTGGAGCCCAAAAGGTTATCATAGAGACTTGCCACCAGCCTGTGATGTTTCTCAACAGCCAGCGTATCCGAGATGGCGTGGTCACCAATTCACGCATAGCCACGTGGTTAATGGCCCTCCAAGGGCGCAATGTTGAGGCACGATATGCTCAGAATCATAAGTCGGCGCTAGGCAATGGCCTGGCTGCCTGCCAGAACTGCTCTGATAACACACCAGCTGCAACGATGGATATGGAAGAACCCCAACAACAACAACTAACCTGTCACAGGTTCTTTGAAGAAAATGCGTGCCAAGGTATGCCCACAGCCTACATCGATGGATGCTCCTACAACCAAGAGGGCATTCGTCAAGCAGGAGCAGGTGTATTATGGGTAAATGACCTGCCGTGCCCACCACAACACTTCAAGCTGGGCCCGCAGTCATCACAATATGCGGAGGTCGCAGCCATTCTCATAACTCTACAAATCGCATCGACCCATAACATCAAAGAACTCCTGATCTGCACAGACTCAAACTACGCCAGACTCAGTTTCACATGCCACCTTCCAAACTGGAAACAAAATGGCTTTAAAACTTCGAACAACAAGCCTATCAAACACCAACACCTGTTCCAAGAATGTGATGACATCACAAGAAATCACAACATGATTGTCTACTGGAAGAAGATGAAAGGACACTCAAGGCAACCAGGCCTTGACAAAGACTTGAACGACCAAACCGATGCACTTGCCAAGACTGGCGCACTGCACGGTACTCTATGGTCACCTCCAACCCTCCCACCCACCGTGAACGTTGCAGTGATAACCCGAAGCAAACGAACTTTCCCTGCAACAGTGCCACCCTCACAGCCTCTAACGCTGACTCCGCAGATGTCAAACAACGACATAGCGGACATGCAAGACTCTGACACATCCATAAAGACTTTCCTGAACCACCTCTCTGACCCCACCAACCACCCTCTAGCGCCGTCTGACCTCACTGACGACCCATGCCTCAGACGACTGCATGACATAAAGCACATGCTGCGTGTGATAAACAACATTTTGTGGTATGCACCTGATGACATCACAGCGCCAAGGCTCGTGGTGCCACAGTGCCTAAGGGGGGTCATGCTAAGTTATGCCCACGACGCACCATGTGCCGGGCACCACGGCGCCAGAGCCACTTATGAGACACTGAAACAAGTGGCATATTGGCCCCGCATGCAGGAACATGTGACAGAATATGTCAGAGAATGCCTGGTTTGCTGCCAGTTTCAACCGGCAAACCCAAACCACAGAGCTCCACTGCAACGCAGGAAAGTCACATTCCCATGGTCAGACCTCCAAATCGACTGGGTAGGACCTCTGCCCAGGTCGACGAGGAGCAACAAATACTTCCTCACAGTCGTGTGCCAGTTCACAAAGTGGGTAGAGTGTCTTCCAGCACCCAACGACACTGCCCAGACCACGGCATACCTCCTGATGAACCACATCTTCTCCAGGTTCGGACTGCCCCTGAGAGTCAACTCAGACAGAGGCACTCACTTTACGGCTGAGATTATGCAACAGATCTGGAAACTCCTGGGAGTCCAAGTTCAACTACACGTCAGTCATCATCCAATCTCATCAGGCCAAGTGGAACGATCGAACCGAACCGTGGTCAGTATGTTGAAGAAGTATGTGTCTGCCAATCAGAAGGACTGGGATGTAAAACTCCCGCTGGTGCTAATGGCTCTCAGAGCCACCCCAGCAGAACTTCGACTCACGTGTCTCCCTTCGAACTAATGACTGGGCGGCAGATGACACTGCCACTGCATCTGCTGTATCAGCCAGGAGACTCCAGCCTCGTCACAGCCTGCACCACTCACCAGTACCTCGACGAGCTACACCGGCACCTGAAAGCAACATTTGCTTTTGCACAACAACAGCTTCAAAAGAGTGCCGAAGGACAGAAAGCATACTATGATCAGAAAGCGTCGCACCAATAACTGGACGTGGGCGACAGGGTCTGGTATTATAGCTTCATTCAGCCATCCCGCACAGCCTCCCATCGGCTGTCAAAGAAATTACTGCCCCACTGGACGGGACCCCATGAGATCATTGACAAACTCTCCCCAGTGGCGTACCGAATCCAACTAAACCGGAGACAGAAAGAGCCGGTTCTCAAATGGGTAATCAAATAAAACGACATATGGCTGACAGGGAAAAGCGGGGAGGGGCCAATGCAAACTAACCTGATACCCTTAAGCCTTGTACAAACCGTGCTGGCTTCCGCCATCACCACAAAGACTGACCCGTTACAACTACACCTTGCCTACTCTCTGGGTAGCGCCATCCCACTCTACGTCGACCCTGAGCAGAGGGAAGTGGGTTTTCTCCTGAACCTACCCATCATAGAGTCAAGCCAAATCTACCGACTCAAGGACATTGTCAACATCGGGTTTTGAAAAGTAACACACACATCAAAATCCACACCCCAGACGTGGTGGCCTACCACGACAGCGACCCACGGCTGTACCTGGCCCCAAATCTGCACATGTGCACGTTGACCAAAGACATTCACTACCTCTGCCCCAGCAAACCCTTCCTCAGAGACAACACTGACGGAATCTGCGGGCTGCAACACCTGGGCAGCGATACCCGCTGCCCGCCGATGCCAAGCCTCGCACACAAGTCACCGAGACACAAGCCGAGATCGTAGGCTGACAGATGGCTCGTTAACACTCCTAGTCGCGCGCAGCTACACTCACCTACGACCAGCATGACACCGCCACCCTTCTCACCTTGCCCAACCAGAGCATGTGGATTCAAGTCCCGAAAGGTGCCATCCTCCACCTCGATGACCTGGCGCTATACCACCTCCCAGGTGAAGAGTACGAAACAGAACTGGAAATCCCATCTTTCTTCCAGAATCAAAACCTCACCCTAGATCCAGAACTGGAACTATGGATCGAAAGAGAGGGCTCCCAGTTAATTGACATTGCTCCTATCGACACAGCCCTCCAAGCCTTGTCTCGAATGCCCATCTTGACCACTTCACCTGTTGTCCGAGCCTGGACCGCAGCGGACACTGCGCTGTGCATCTCTATGGGAATCAGCCACCTCCTGACACTAGGCCTAGCCTTCCTCCTGTACAGGAGGCTCAACGAGATGCAAACCATCCACAGTCAAGCTCACGAAAGCCATGTCTGTAGGTTTCCGACGGAACCCCCGGAAAGAGGGGACCATGACAGAGACCACTTTGAACCTCATCGAATTGAACCCTCCGTCCGAATAACCACCTGCTACAAAACCCTCATGATTCACCTGCCATCCGCCATTGTGACGATTGTCGCCCGATGATGTCTCCAACAGGGACATCACCTGGCGAAAAGAGGGACTGTAGCGTCTGGAGGAATCAATGAAGGATAATCATTAACTCAGCAGGTTCCGAACAAACAAGAACTTACTGTTAAAACTCCCCTAATTACTGCAATAGCGCCGACTAGTCTCCACGAGCACAATAAATGTATTGACAAAGAGACAATGAACTATTGACAGAGGATCCTCGTGGTGCTTTCTAAAAAACCCCGCACATGTGATACTCTGTGTTTCACCACGTGAGAAAAGGGCACGTGAAAAGTTGGCAACAGAGAATGTGTGTGTTTTTCAGTTTTAGACTTAGAAATGTATGTCTAATGAAATATGTTTTAATCCCTGTGTGTTTATTTGTCTGATGATAGATCAAAACTAGTTGAAATTAGTTTAGTAGTGTAGTAAAACCTGTTATAGTTAATAAGGTGATCTTATATTTAATAGCCTAACAGTGTATATCCACGTCTAAGTGAACCAAGTACATCTTTCTTGGTATCAAATTAAACCTTACGATTTGTCCTAGCCGAAAATAAATATAAGGTCACCTTAGAATGGTATTTCGGCTATGTTTACCATCTTTTGAGTCATTCAGCCCAAAATCTCTTACCGTCATTAACACAGTCATAAACATGCAAATGATCTTGACGAGACAAGCGAATCATTCTCCTGCCCAAAGAAAGGAGAATTTTACGACCTCCAAAGGAATGCTCAGACAGGGCTGATTCTCACTCAATTCTTACTGAGAAGGAGAAATGAACCCTTTTTAATCCCATATATCCTATATATATATATATCCCTGTGATAAATGTATTAACATGTATCTAATGTTCCATCTCATGATTTTCCTAAATGTGTTTTGTCTATGAGTTCTTGCAAACTCTAATGGGTTAATGTTTCAGACGTTGCATACTATGGTTAACCGAAATCATATGTGTGGCATATTTGGTCTCTATAACTTGGTATTTTGAAGATTGAAATGACTGTGTACATGATATATCGATAACAACAACATATTAGTATTACAAGAAGATTATCTAGTTTCTTCATCTACCACCCCTCTCAGAACAAAGGGGCAATAAACCAAATTCCCGCCTGAAACTTCCACTCTTCTTATTGGTCGAGCCAATGAGAGGTGGGACACATTTTCTAAGGGCATAAATTGCACCAACAACGGACCTTCGCGCTCTTACTTCGCTCTTCTTCGAACGCTCCGATCCTCTTCCTCTCTCTCTCTTGCTTCCTGCCCTCTTGCTGAATGATGCTGAACTAGGAAGCCCTCAAGGACTCCCAAGCGTCGCCAGGCTACGGCCTTGTCTTTCCAACTCCCAACTTCACTTCTGGACCTCCCTTGGACTTCCCTGGATCTCTTCAAGCCATCTCACACTCTCTCACTTCTTCTCCCGATCTTCTGCAACTCCCGGAACACTCGTCAACTATTCAACTCCACGCTCTGGAAACACCGCACCGAAGTCCTCTGTCTCAAGAACGCCACGAGGACACGCAGTCTCGCTCAAGCAACACAAAAGGTCTAGTGTGCAAGTATGATTTCACCTGAAATTCCAACGCGTTAAAGTGTGTAATTCCAGTTGCTGGCTCTTAAAGGGTTAATTGTTGTAATAAGTTTTGCCATACCTCCAATAATTCTTCACTTTCCCTTACTGCATTTATTTCGTTTATTTTATGCTTATTCTGTGTTATATGTATGTTTGTCAATTGTAAGTGATATATCATAGTGCCTTGTATTAAACTCAATTATACTGCGTAATTGTCTGTGTGTGTTGGTTACAAAACAAAGCCTCTTTAATGTGCGATTTTAAGCTACGAGCTGATATTATCAAAGTAAGTTAACGTGCTTTTGATGAGTGAGCTTATAACTAGGAATAACCCCTCTGGAGAATTGATCAAAAGTACCAAATAAAGTGGTTCGGTGGACGAACTGACTGGTTCTGTGTAGCCCTACGGGTCAATTCCATTGAGGTGTTATTAAAATTAATATAGACTGTCTGCATATGATGTATATTCCTAATTAATCATAATTCGTTGTGTTTAATTATCTATATATATTTGAAGCAGACTCTTGGACTATATAAGCCCGTTTGGGGCGTTTTTACATGTATGGGTGTTCGGGTCACACTGTATGATTAATCATTGATTTCGATCAGTAATATTAATTGTACATTCCCCAAACCTGACCTGTTTATACCCTACAGTGTGTTGCTGTTGAGCTTTTGTTAATGTATTTTGGAGGTGTGGCTGTTCAGCAGATGAGCACAACTGGCTCACCAAAAAAAGAGTCTTTATTTAGAAGTCTTGCTATTGGGTTGGATGAGGTAGTTATTAGGAGTATGCAACACATCTTCTGTTCCAGGAGTCAGACTGTCCTGAGACAGTGAGAGTAGCGGAAGGGTCAGAACCAGGGAGAGAGCCAGAGAAAGCAGCACAAGCAGATGATATTCCCAACACCAGCACAGGGGACAGGAGCACAGTTGTTAGTTCAGACCTCAGTGATTGCACAAAGCCATACCAACCACATCCCCAGTGTATCAAAAAACAAATACTTCCAAACAAGTCATTGGCATTTCAAGAGAAATGGTACCAAGACTTTCCATGGCTACATTACAGTCCATCAGTGAGAGGGGTCTTGTGTTTTTACTGCAGCGAAGGTGTTTCAAATCAGTACTCTTTAGGTCATAGACCTGACGCTGCTTTCATTAGTACAGGCTTTAGAAATTGGAAAAAAGCCATTGAAAAATGTACAGCACACCAGACTTCCCAACCCCACTGACATCATGTGACTGTGAGTGCACATCAGTTAAACCCAGTCTGTGCCCAGTTGTCCAGTGCATGGGGTAAACAGCAGGAGGTGGCAAGACATTGCTTGAAGAGAATCGTTAGCTCTGTACGGCATGTGGCAAGGCAGGGACAATCTTTAAGAGGCCATACTGATGAAAGTGGGAATCTGTATCAGCTCCTGAAACTTAGGGCAGAAGAGGATGATCCCATTTTATTGAAATGGTTAACAGATCGCACCATTGCATACACAAGCCCTAAATCACAGAATGAAATCCTGAAAATTATGGCCAATACAATAATCCGAGGCATTGCAAGTGAGATTAGGTCTCCAACCCTTGTTCAGTTTTCTGTAGTAGTTGATGGTACCCAGGATATTTCTGGTGTTGAGCAGGAAAGTGTCTGTCTGCGCTATGTGGACCATGACCTTATACAATTTGTATATACAGTTTGTCAGAGACAACAGGCCAGGACATTGCCAAGATGGTAATTGATGTGCTGTTGAGGCTCAATCTGCCCATGTCTGTTTTACGTGGGCAGAGTTACGACGTTGCCTCAAACATGGCAGGAAAGTACAGCGGTGCATAGGCAATAGTCAGAGAGCAGCAGCCATTAGCCCTCTATGTGCATTGTGGCGCACACTGTGTCAGTCTGATCACACAGGCTGGCTGCTCAGCCTCCCCAATGATCCGGGACTGCCTTTCTTGGGTCCACCAGTTAGGCATCCTTTTTAGTCAGCCAGGAAAATTTAAGAGAATGTTTGAAAACATAGTTACCTCTGAAAATGTACCCATCACTACACTGAAACCGCTATGTCCAACCAGGTGGACTGTGCACAATTCTGCTATAATAGCTGTGCTAGGGTAGTATGAGCGGGTACTTGGCAGCCTAAAGGAGATGGCAAAAACTACATCTAGGACAGCTTCAACTGCCAGTGGCTTATTTGAGCACTTCAGCAAAGGTAAGACTGTGTTGGGCTTCACACTTGCTTCTGCTGTTGTTGGAGAGCTTGAGTGCCTAAACATTTCACTGCAGAAGAAGACCCAGACTGTCTCTGGTATGCAGGCTGCAGTAGATTGTGTCCGATCCTCTCTTCAGGGAAAGAGAAATGACAAGAGCTATCTTGAACTGTATGAGAAAGCTACAGCATTGGTTAACTCCAATGAAACAGTTGACTCTATTGAGACAACAAATTCAAGGCGCTTTGCTGGCAAAGCAGTGGATCATTACAGGGGAGAGTTCTTTATAGTATTGGATTGTGTGGAGGTTCAGTTTGGTGAATGTTTCAATCAAAACAATCTAAAGACTCTGCAAAATATAGAGTGTCCTTCTGACCGGGGTGTTAACTGATGCAATAGTTGAGTACCCTGAGTTGCATAGAGGTACTCTCTCAGTACAGTTGCCCCTATTTCGCCAGAAATACCCCTGTAGCAGCAGTGGCGAGGCAGCAGAGGTCCTCAGGGGAATGCCAGTGGAGGTACGTTGGTTGTTTGACCAAGTTGAAGTTCTTGTCAGAATTTTGTTGGTGGTGCCAGTGTCCTCGTGTGAAGCTGAGAGGAGCTTCAGTGCATTGCGGAGACTGAAGACGTGGCTAAGGGCTACAATTGGCCAAGACAGACTTAACAGTCTGTTAGTCTGCAATGTTCACAAAGACAGGCTGGACAGGTTTATGTAGGCTTAACATAAACAAGATATGCCAAGAGATTGTGGGGCCCAGTGATACCAGGAAAAATTCCATTGTATTTTGGTGGCTTGATTGTGTAAACAAGTTATTTACAAAAAATGTATGGTTTTGAAGAATTTTTTGGTCAATTTAGTCAGCTTTTTCATTAAACCGAAAGAAACTTTGAGAAGAAGGATAATGGAACGGTCTCCATGCTACACTAATAATAGTAGTAAGGCTTTCCTCGGTGTACACGTATCCTTGCAAGTACAATTTTGCCTGTATTATTGGTGTCCCCTTCAAAAATTGCTCTTGAGAATTGTTATGTTTATTGCCCCCCAACATTTTTATGAAATTTTCGCCCCTGGTCAGACATGAAGTGTACATACACGTGAATTGAGCAGCGTCTAGTTGGCTAAATATCATAAAAATTATTTTTAATCAAACAACAATAACAAGGAAATGAGAAAACCACTCACTACTTTTGGCTGACTTGAGGAGCTTTAAACGTATTCATATAATATAATTAAACATTGGTATTTTTTAATAATAATATTTTTTAAATATTGTTCATTTTTTAATAATACCGACCCCAGATGTAGAGAGTGTGTTAATTGGTATAATAAATTACCAGGAAAGTAGAGATGATTTATACATGTGAAAATAATTTATAATTTTGCTTAGCCTTTATAAAGATCAATGTTTGTACAGCAATATTTCAGGAAAAATATTCCACCTGCACAAACTTCTGAAAATTGTGCATCATGCATGAGAATGAGAACACAACTATTTCTGGGCTTAATAGATACAAGAACTAAATCAATGTGGAACAATATATCTCAAAAGGAGGAATATGTGGTACTTAATGAAATAATTCACACAAAAATGAAAATTCTCTCATCATTTACTCTCTCATGCCATCCCAGATTGGTACGCAGAGCACAAATGAAGATTTTTAGAAGAATATTTCAGCTCTGTAGGTCCATACAATGCAAGTGAATGGTGACCTTAACTTTGAAGCTCCAAAAAGCACATAAAAACAGCATAATCCATGTTTTCAGAATTTATATGATAATTGTGGGTGAGAAGGAGATCAATATTTAAGTAATTTTTTGCTATAAATTCTTCTCTCTGCCCAGTAGGTGGCGATATGGATGAAGAATGTGAATCACCAAAAACACAAGAAGAACACTGTGAAATTTAAATTGGAGATTTACTGAGCAGGCAGGAGAATTAATAGTAAAAAAGGAATTAAATATTGATCTGTTTATCACCATATCTATAATATCTCTTCTGAAGACATGGATTAAACCACTGGAGGCACGTGGATTAGACTACTTTTATGCTGATTTATGTGATTTTATGAGCTTCAATATTTTAGCACTGATTCACTTATGGATCAAAAGAGCTGAAATATTCTTCTAAAAATCTTAAATTGTGTTCTGCGGAAGAAAGAATGTCATATACATCCAGGATGGCATGAGCGTGAGTAAATGATGAGAGCATTTTAATTTTTGGGGGAATTATTCCTTTATAAGTGTGATGTAGACCCTGTACCAAACAACTTTTCCCATGCCTGCTCTACCTCCTCTATTGTGCAAGACATGACGTGCCAAGTGATCCTGCTTTTTTTTTTTTAAATTCCTTGCATTGTTTGAACATGTTTTATACACAAAAATAACGCTCTTTCGGCATTAAGGGAAATTTAGACCCTACACATAAACTGATTTTAATGTAATTGTTTTATACATTATGATTTTAAATGGTGATCAGTGTGTTGAAAATAACTTTTTAATCTTTTCATTTCTATTATCATGTCTCCCTATTATTTTTTGTAATAAGTTTCATGTAGTGTTTATTAGGGATGGGCATTCATCAATAATTTGGTATTCGAATATTTAAGCTCATAAAAAAACGAATATTAGAATATTCTATTATTTAAATGAAGGTAATTAATGAGAGACGTTGTAAAATAATGTTTTTAGTCATAAAGTTTGCATCACCATTAAAAAGAAAACAAGCTTGAAATGATATTCCCAGCTTTCTGACAGTACACCACATTCTCAAAATAACCCCCTTTTTTGCTGTCCATCTGAACGTACTGACAGAACCGTTTGCTCAACAAATGTGATCAACTTGTGTCCACACTCAACAGCGCCACCCAGTGCATTCTGTTATAACTGCCAGTTTTAGTTTGTGTGTTCAGGATTGAACATGCATCTCATTGATACATGGCCAGCAAAGCACAACTTTTCAAAATTTGAATAGTATTTTCACTATTCGAATAATTATTGTATAACGAATATTCTAATATTCGACTACTCGTGCACATCCCTAGTGTTTATCAAAGATAAGTGATGTATTTTAAAAGTTGGCATACAGTGTTCATTATAATGGGGCATAGGTTTTGCAACTCGGTACTCAATACTCACTACTCATGAGTACTTTTAAATGAGCTACTCTTTTACTCTAACTTGAGTCGTTTTTAGGACAGCTACTTTTAATCTACTCATTCAACATTTTTTGGGAAGTAACAGTAGTTCTATTTGAGTAGGATTTTTCAGTATTTTCCTACCCCTGCTTATAGGGCAGCAAGGCCACAAGACAGCTACATTTGGCTTCAGTCGCAGCCATAATTTACATGTAATTTTTACACATCCCTCCCCCATCCCCTCAAACCAACGTATGACACTGTTCACCGGCAGTGATTGGCCCTTAACAACCGCAGTGAAAAAAAAAAATGTTTTTTCTCACCCGCCTATCATATTGCCTCTGAACACATGGATTGGAAGACTAGAGTCTTATGGATTACTTTTATGGAATATTTGTATGATACCTTTGTGCTATTTGGACCTTTTCAGTTCTGATCAACATTCACTTGCATTGTGAGATGTAATTATAAAAATCTTGATTTGTGTTCAGCAGAAGAAAGAAAGTTATATATATCTGGGATGCATTAAGGTGAGTAAATGATAAGATAAGTTTTTATTTTTGGGTGAACTATCCCTTTAAGGGTTTTTCACGACAAGCGGTTCTGAATGTCCCCTCCGAGATGCTGTTGTATGACGTCACATGAACATGGCGGCGCTCTAAGAGATTTGCAGAGTTCTGATAAACATCCACTTTTAAACAAATTATTGCATAAATGCTCCAAAGTTTCCATATTAGATGACGTTTAACACGTTTACAGAGACGCCAAAAAAACAGCAGATACTTCTGGCATTGTTTTATTGTTGGTTTCTACATTATTCGAGGATCGGACAATAGACCGCCGCATGATTGAATCATACGAGCTAACTGCACACACACATAAACAGTGCAGTAAATAAGTCTGTAAGTTTGAATTCTTGTTTATTAATGTCGCCAATATTCTCATCATCTTAAACAAAGACTTGTTTCAACACGAACTGGAATATCTCCAGGTGTTTCAACTGAGATCTGCGGGATAAAACATTGTAAAATGATGTTTATTAAAGAAGAGAGTGAGGACATGAGTTATCCAGAATCATGCAGTTCAAATGTCATGAAAAATGAAGATACTGAAGAACAAAGAGGTTTGTGTCCATTCTTAATTATTTATTATTGTCTGTTCATGAAGATTAAAGTTATAAAATATCAACCAGTTCAACACATTTGGTTTCTATATTTATTTATCGATTCGTAGGAGCTAAATATTAAATAATTTAATCAAAGTAAATGAACAAAGAAAACGACTTTAAAAAGAATACAAAATTCACATAAAATAGAATTCCTTAAAGGGGATCTGTTATGCAAGATGCACTTTTACATGGTGTTTGAACATACGTGTGTGTTGGCAGTGTGTGTACACAACCACCCTATAATGATAAAAATTCACCCAGTCCTTTTTTTTTTTAATCCCCATTAATCATAATCCCTGTCTCAGAACAAGCCGTTGGCAGATTCTGTACAAAGTGACGTCAATATTTACAGGCCCCGCCCATGACTGTTGACGGACACTGCCGTTTTGGCATAGACCCGCCCCATATAGGGCTGAACGGCACTTTTCGCTGTCAGGCATATGATGCTTATTGTATCCGAAGCAGAGATGTCAAAACTCTCCCTATTCTGGAGACGTGTGGGGAACACCAGCTCATTTGTATATAAAGACACACACACAAAAAGAGCTAGATTCTATTCCCACCTAAAAATTGGACGTTTAATTGCATCCGAATTAATGTGATATGCTTAATCTCTAATAATCTATAAAATCTAATACTAGCCTGAAATTAGAGCTAATATGTCATTTGGGCTTAAAACCTATTTGAGTTTCATTAAATATTAATGAGAATTATGTAATCTATGTTTAGTAATGTGATTGGTCTACAGTTCTAAAGGGAGAGAGGATCTTTTCCCGGTTTTGGTATCAGGGTAAAAAGACCTTGTTTCGTGGTAGTACATAATTCTTCATTAATAATACATTCAGTGAACACTCTGTTTTTGCTGAAACACAAATCACTAATTATTAAGCAAATGCATGAAGACATGGTGTCGTTATTGAAGGTTAAACAGTTATATTAATTAGTAGTGGTATTGTGACAAACATTGATCTGATTTAAATTGGGATGAGTTACTTATAATGAGGTATTGAGAGCACCTGAAGAGTGTATGTCTTTGATTGACACAGAGAGCGCTCATAATGAATAAAGTTATAGAATAAAGAGCACCTCTGCACTGGACCTCTGACTGGTGTCTTTATATTAAAGAGAAACTCAATTCATTACCAGAGATAACCTAAATTAACTGTTTAATTTATTTTTATTTTAAGTTTAAATTCTATTTTACAGGTTTAACAAAGCAAAACCAACACCAAATACCCTCTGGAACCTGCTTAAGTGCTCCAGAAAAGATGGAGTTTATTAAAGAGGAGTTGAAAGAGGAGAGTGAAAACATCAGAATTTCAGAACCATTCAGACTGAAGAATGAAGATACTGAGGAACAAAGAGGTTGGTGTTCATTCTTGACTATTTTTTAATGACTCCTGAGGAACATGAAGTTAACAAACTTTCAGGCAGTTCACCAGATTTGGTGGTGGTTGTTATAAAATCACTGGAGCTTTAAAACATTTAAACTGTAGAAATATAGAAAAACTAACTTAAACAGTGAGAGTTAGCTCGTCTCTAGCAGTAGAGGTCTGCATTCCTGCAGAACTCCCATGGTACCCGATTCGATTTCTTGTGGCGCGGGTCACTTTTCTGAGTTGAAATTAAACCGCTGTATGGTCTTGGCCACCGTGCTGCAGCTCAGTTTCAGGGTCTTGGCAATCTTCTTATAGCCTAGGCCATCGTTATGTAGAGCAACAATTCTTTTTTTCAGATCCTTAGAGAGTTCTTTGCCATGAGGTGCCATGTTGAACTTCCAGTGACCAGTTTGAGGGAGTGTGAGAGCAATGACACCAAATTTAACACACCTGCTCCCCATTCACACCTGAGACCTTGTAACACTAATGAGTCACATGACACCGTGGAGTGAAAATGGCTAATTGGGCCCAATATGGACATTTTCATTTAGGGGTGTCCTCACTTTTGTTGCCAGAGGTTTAGAAATGAATGGCTGTGTGTTGTTATTTTGAAGGGACTGCAAATTGATACTGTTATATAAGCTTTACACTCACTAATTTACATTGTAGCAAAGTTTCATTTGTCATTGAGGGGTGTACTCACTTTTGTGAGATACTGTAAGTATTCACAGCCTTCGCTCAATACTTTGTTGAAGCACCTTTGGCACAAATTACAGCCACAAATGTTATTGTGTATGATGCTACAAGCTTGGCACACCTATTTCTGGGCAGTTTCTCCCATTCTTTTTTGCAGGACCTCTCAAGCTCCATCAGGTTGGATGGGGAGCGTCGGTGCACAGACATTTTCAGATCTCTTCAGAGATGTTCAATCGGGTTCAAGTCTGGGCTCTGGCTGGGCCACTCATGGACATTCACAGAGTTGTCCCGTAGCCACTCCTTTGTTATCTTGGCTGTGTGCTTAGGGTTGTTGTCCTGTTGGAAGATGAACCTTCACCCCAGTCTGAGATCCAGTGCTCTCTAGAGCAGGTTTTTATCAAGGATGTTTCTGTACATTGCTGCATTCATCTTTCCCTCAATCCTGACTAGTCTTCCGGTTCCTGCGGCTGAAAAATATCCCGACAGCATGATGCTGTCACCACCATGCTTCACTGTAGGGATGGCCTTGGTTTCCTCCAGACATGACGCTTTCCATTCAGGCCAAAGAGTTCAATCTTTGTTTCATCAGACCAGAGAATTTTGTTTCTCATGGTCTGAGAGTCCTTTAGGTGCCTTTTGGAAAACTCCATGCATGCTGCCATGTGCCTTTTACTGAGGAGTGGCTTCCGTCTGGCCACTCTACAATACAGGCCTGATTGGTGGAGTACTACAGAGATGGTTGTTCTTCTGGAAGGTTCTCCTGTCTCCACAGAGAAATGCTGGAGCTCTGTCAGAGTGACCATTGGGTTCTTGGTCACCTCCCTCACTAAGGCCCTTCTCCCCCGATCGCTCAATTTGGCCGGGCGGCCAGCTCTAGGAAGAGTCCTGGTGGTTCCAAACTTCTTCCATTTATGGAAGATGGAGGTCTTCAAAAGCATTAGAGCAAAAGTCTGCTAACCGGGGACAGCTCAAAACAAATTAAGGTGATCAGCAGTAGGCTGGTCATTAGTAAGATGGGCTCTGTGGAGCACCTTACATTGTAGTAGACCATGTCTGGAACATATTGATGAAGAGTGAACAAGATTCAGAATGCCTCTCCATAATTTATCAGTAATAAAATCTTCTAAGTCCTGCTCCCAAGACACTTTAAGAGAAACAGTAGGGTCAACATTAAGAGTACTTATTAGGTTATAAATAACTTAAATTAAATGTTTCTGGCCTGCATTTAAGGTGAGAAATTGATCAAGGGGGCATTCAGGAGGGCAATTGGGGAAGTGGGACAATTCATTTTCAGTCAGAGGTGCAGCACAAACTTTGTTGCCTATTTTAGGATAATTCACTGAACATAAGAATGACAGAGCTAACCATTTAGTATGAAAACAAAACAATCACAAAACCCTATTTTACTTTTAGACCCCATTTAAACCTATATTTAGCCTTGACCACATGTATCACTAAAACACATCTTAATGCGAGGTGTATATGGGGTCAAAGTTCACATAGAAATTAATCTTTGATTTATGTTAGTGCTATTTGTTTGCAGTTCACTTTTATTATTATTATTTTTGTTTTCACAATTATCTCTCTTGTATTGACTCTTGACTGTGTGTTCTTTTTAGAGCTGATTGAAGTGAAAGAGGAAAGTGAGGAACTGAATGAAGAGGAGAAGCATCAGTGTCAGAAACCTGATGATTTCATAACTGGAGAAAAATCTTTTAGTAGCCCACAGACTGAAAAGAAACGCTCAAGAAAAAGAACTCAAAAAAGAAAAGGCAAAAAATCTTACAAATGCCCTCAGTGTGGAAAGAGTTTCACACATAAAGGAAACTTAAAAAGCCACATGAGAATTCACACTGGAGAAAAGCCTTTCACATGCCATCAGTGTGGAAAGAGTTTTACACAAGCATGTAGTCTCAAAAATCATTTGTCTGTGCACTCAGAAGAAAAGTCGCATAGCTGTGATCAGTGCGGCAAAATATTTTCTTCAGCATCAGTTTTAAGAATACACCGGAAAACTCATCCAATTGAGAGGCCGTACACATGTTCAGTATGTGGAAATAGTTTTACACTGCTGCATAATTTAAAAGAGCACCAGAGAAAACACACCGGTGTGAGAGATCATGTGTGCTCTGAGTGTGGGAAAGCTTTTTACAGTGTTTATGAATTAGAATGTCACAAAAGAATTCACACTGGAGAAAAACCTTACAAGTGTTCATATTGTGAAAAGACATTTGCTATTTTAGGCAACATGAAAAAACACGAGAAAGTGCATACTGGAGAGAAGCCGTACCACTGCAAATCATGTGGGAAGAGTTTCATTACGTCAGGAAACCTGAAATCACATGAGAGAATGCATACTGGAGAGAGGCCGTTCCACTGCACTTCATGTGGGAAGAGTTTCATTTGGTCAGGAAACTTGAAATCACATGAGAGAATGCATACTGGAGAGAGGCCGTACCACTGCACTTCATGTGGGAAGAGTTTCATTAGGTCAGGTCATCTGAAAAAACATGAGAGAATACATACTGGAGAGAAGCCATACCACTGCACTTCATGTGGGAAGAGTTTCATTACATCGGGAAACCTGAAAGCACACGAGAGAACGCATACTGGAGAGAGGCCGCACCACTGCACTTTATGTGGGAAGAGTTTCATTAGGTCAGGTCACCTGAAAAAACATGAGCGAGTACATACTGGAGAGAAGCCATACCACTGCATGTAATGTTTCAAACAATCAGCCTCTCTAGTGACTCTTTTAGAAAAAAGCATTGTCCAGGGTTGTCACAGTAAGCAAAATCCATCTTTACTTGCTATGTAAATGGGATGAAATAAAAAATCAACATAAATATCTCTCAAAATAATAATTACAATTAAGTGGGTGAATTGCTCTTGCATTATGCTGATTGAGCTGCCATCCTGTGTAAAGGCAGATTTATACCTCTGCGTCAAACCTATGGTGTAGCCCGATGTGCACATCTCCAAAAATGTATCTATGCTTCACATCAATGCAGACCAACTGTGATTGGTCCACTTTATAACCAAAGGCAGTCCCCCAGCAAGACAAAATTATATCTGAAGTAGCATTTTAAGCAATGCATCATATCCTATTGTGTTTGGACTCAGGAGCATTGTTTTAATTTGGAAGCATATGCTTTTTTTTATATTATTTTGGTTTAATGAAGTCACAAGTGAAAACCCAACAAAAAGACAACTTTTAAACCCAGCTTTTTTTTCTCTGGGCTTTTACTCAATATATATTTGGAATGTGAGTGAGACAATGTTGGTTGTATTCTACTCGAGAACTTTAAGATCTGTACCATGTTTTGACAGTATGATGTAAATTATAATTTCATGGAATAATAACGGAACACTTATACTGTACATTTTGTCAGCAGATTAAAAAGCCGCTGTTAAGCGTTATATTGCCCATATGAAAAGTGCAGCTTCTAAGCATTAAAACAACACCCATTTTGTGTTGGTCAGGTGCGTAGTTCATCATTAATTTGATGGGGGTGTTCCCTGCAGCAAGCATCAGAATTATAAAAAAATATTTATTATAAGCAACTCAAGACGAAGCACACAGTATCTCACTGATTTATTTTCTGTCTACATGGCAGAAAACGTGTAATGCAGAACATGTTCCAATACTTTGATTTACTTGTTATTAATACTACAATAATGTAATAGATATATTGGAATCCATATATCTATCCATATAAAAGCATGAATCCATGCTTTTATTTTTTAAAGGTATAATCTTTTTCAGAAGCAAATGCATTGTCTCTCAATACAAAAAAGGTAAACCTTCCCTTTACTGTATACACAGACACTAGGGATGTTGGTTCTGATGTAGTTTAAATACCAAAAGTGGGGCTTGGGAAGGAGGAATTCCTGGATTTTGCCAGTTGTAGCTTAAACAAAGTTAAGAGAAATGACTAATTAATGAGTGTTTGGCTGTCGTTTGGGCTCTTGAAAAGTGTCGTTATTACTTTCAAAGTGGCAAATGAACATTCCTCCCTTTTGTGGGTTTTAAAAACCCAAAAGCCCAGCACACACCTGATTTGATAGTCCTCAAGACTTCAGGAATTTGACTTGAATGTTGAATATTGAAAGGGAAAGTATAGCACAGTCCCAGATACATTATCCAAGCTGTGGAGAAATCTGAGTCTCCATTACCAATCTGTGCTTGTTGTCAGCCAAGAACGAAGCAATTAGAGACTTGCAAATTCTGAAATTTGAGGAAATATGAGAAGTACAAGAAGAACATTCTGACATCCAGCACCTTTATATGAACATTATGGATACAGGACAACCTACCATTGTCAATGCTATCACCACGTTTACTATCTTGGAGGATAAGATCTACTGAGTTATGCAACTACCACATAAAACCTTATATCAGATCTACAATTCCGCCTCTCTTCACTCACAATTACTTCATAATTTCCACGAAGACCCATTAACTGGACATCAAGGGCGATTCAAAACTTACAAGAGACTACAGAATCTGGTATTTTGGATGGTGATGAATCCAGATATTGTGGAATATGTGTTATTGCCAACAGTGTCAGCTGCACAAACCTGAAAGTAGAAGATCAGTTGGAAAGTTGCAACAAACTACCGTACACCGAGATGTTGGGAGTCGACATTATGGGTCCATTTCCTGTGAGTTCTAATGGGAATGTTTAACTTAAAAAAAAATGTTGTGTTTTTTTTACTCATGATTCATGGAGATTTTTCCTCATTGTCAAGCCACTGCTGAATTGATCATCAGAATAATGACAAAGAACATCTTCACCAGATGAGGAATACCCAATTTGATCCTTTCTGACTTAGTTTGTTTCTTCTGTCTTCTTTTTTTTTTCACACAAATATGTTTTTTTTTGTATTAGCAATTTTTATTGATTCCATTCAACAAATTAAACATAACAGAAAATGCAGAATTAAATTATATAAAACTAAACCCTTCCCCCCTACCAAGGTTATGTCTCCATCCTCTGACTGGCACTGTTCCCGGTCTCATCCTTTCCCATACCCAAACCTGAAGGAGTGTTACACACAGTTTCATCCAAGACACATGCACAACTTTGACATCCTTTCCAGTATCTTCCAACACAATTTCATAAATAAGAGGGCCCTTCTTTCATACAATTCTGAATGGATCCTGCCATTTTGGAGCAGGTTTGCCAGAAAATGATCTCTCTGCCTTGGAGTAATTTCACAGCCTCTTTCCTCCTCTTCATACTGGCTCTCTCTTCTGTGCTCATCATAATTCTGTTTTTGGAAATATTTAAGCTTTGTTTAAATTTGTCCAATTATCAACCTGAACATTGGCTGGAGTATGGTGTCTTTAAGTCCAAGCCTATACAATAAAATCGATGTAAAATCTTGAATTGCATAAGGCACACCCTTGCATCTCTAGATGCAGACCTGATGTCTTTTAGAATCCTAGACCACTCTCCCTCCTCCAATACCAAGTTTAAATCTTTCTCCTAATTTAAAAATCTCTTCCTAATTTATCTTTAATCTGTTTGAATTGAAGATATTTACTTATCAGTGTAATGACTTCCCTTCTCTTACTTGTGCCAGCACTAAAGAAAACATGCCTCATATTTCTTACATTTAAGAAAATAAATAACCTATTTTTATGGGGTGCCCCAGCCCATTCACATTCCATGTGGAGAGACACAAACCACTGATACACATTTGACATATTAGAAAAAATAGATTGTGTGTCAAAAATAAAATGATAAAGACCACATTCCAAAATTAGTGCCACAGTCAAACACCAAATTTCCCCCCGAATCAAACAAACAGAATAAAGACAAACGTGGGCATTAACCCCATGCACAACAGCACCAGCCTGCGTCCATCCCTTTAAACTCAAACAGTCCATGCACACCTACAAGAGTACCCACAAAAAATTTGCCATGAGATTGCTCAAGTCCGGTACTTCTTTAAAAATGTTGTGAGACAGAATTACATAACAGAATATAATCTATAAAACAAACTCCAGCCAATAGGCAGAATAAAAACTAAGAACATGTAGATTAATTCACAAAACACAAAACAAACTCATTAGTGGAACCTGCACACAAAAAAATTAAATAAAAACAAACAAATAAATCAAATAAAAGTAAAGCCGTTCAGTTTCCTTGGACAGTCAAATGAATGTTCAGTGAGCCAGCTGTTTATGAGTGCAGGAGATGACCTAATCATTCCAATGTCCTGCATAAAATACTACACAAAACAAACTCCATTCAATAGGAGGCATAAGCACAAAAAACGAGCAGATTCATCCACAACTGTCCTGAAGGAGTGTTACTTCACAAAACAAACTCCAGCTACTAGGCAGAACCAGCACAAAAAGGAATAAAAAAGGTGCCCAGCTTCCTCAGACAGTCAAGTGTATGTACAGCAAAACAAGCTCGGGGGCCATATGAAAATCATCAAATGGTTTACACACACCATTGTCTCTATGAAAGACAATGATTGCTGTGGGCATGTAAAAAGTTTGCGGCCATCCATAGTATCTATTCTCAACTTGACTGGGAATATCGGATTTTTATCGGATGATCTCAGAAATTTGGCCATAATTGATCTTGGCCTGTCTCCCTCAGTAGATCTGTTATGTCTAGCAGACACGGGAATAGCTTGTCTAGGAATTTTATCATATCTCGGCCCTCCTCATGTTCAGGAATTCCAACAATTCGGACATATTTCGCCAATTATGATTCTCCAAATCCTCCAGTTTTCCCCAAACACGTTCCAAGTCTATATTGGTTGCTAGCGGATTAGCAGCTAAATCCCCCTCCGATGACTCCAGATAATCAATCCCTTTTTCGAAGTCCCTGATTCTTGTAACTAACTCACAGAATTGAATTTCCATCGCAGTAATCGATCAACATTTTACAGCAAGGTCCTCGAAGTGGGCAACAACTTTTGTCAGCATCACAAACATGCTCGCCACGCTTTAGACTGTAGACTTTGTCATTTCAGACCAGTCTGGCCATTCTCTGTTCACTTCTGTCTTCAACAAACCGTTTCTGTCCGCAAAACCCTCACGATGCTTTTTGTTTTGGGCAGCATTCTGGAGTGTCATGTGGAGCTGAAGGTAATATTTGATGAATTTCTCACACCGCACCATCCAAACTGTGTCACTGGTCTGCGGGCCTGTCAGAGGTATCAGCTTAAGCACGGAAGTGTCTTTTAATATCTCCAGAGCCTGAGGATTTTGAATTCTTTGGCATGTTGACTTCAAGGAACAGATATGTAGTAGGGTGTATCGAATCTCACCGGTTTGTGACAAACTAGCAAAGTATGCAGAGCTCACCAGACCTTCTGTCTTTGAAGACATTTGTATACAGTGGAAAATATCCCAGAAACAGAAAACTGCATACCATCCAGAGACAAACTTAACCAAAATTATAAATCATACCTTGAAAACAATGATCTCCATTCACACGGGCAACAATTAAAACACTGGGACAAAACCTTACTTGAGTTTCAATTTGCATTAAATTCAGCTGTCCATGAATCCAATGGTGTTGAATTTAAACAGACCCCTCTGAGGACTTCTTGATGTTGTTACAACTCAGGGAATGTACTTCAGATACTCCAGCCAATTTTCAGGTTGATAAATTGGAAAGATTTAAACAAAGCTTAAATGTTTCCAAAAACAGAATTATGATGAGCACAGAAGAGAGAGTCAGTATGAATAGGAGGACAGAGGCTGTGAAATTACTCCAAGGCAGAGAGATCATTTTCTGGCAAACCTGCTCCAAAATGGCAGGATCCATTCAGAATTGTATGAAAGAAGGGCCCTCTTATTTATGAAATTGTGTTGGAAGATACTAGAAAGGATGTCAAAGTTGTGCATGTGTGTTGGATGAAACTTCAGGTTTGGGTATGGGAAAGGATGAGTGAACAGTGACAGTGAACAGTGGTAGGCTTTTCTTTTTCTGCCTTCCACACTCTCTGTGCGTTCTTCAAAGTGTGTTTCTTATTTCAAACAGATCAGTGTAAAACAACTCTCAATCAGCAAAAACTTCTTGAAATCTTCAGCTTCACAAACTGGGGCATAAATTACTTGAAATGTCAGCTTCACAATACTAAAAACATTAGAACACTCAAAGGAAGTCATGCCAGTCACTGCACACTCATGTCCCTCACTCTCTCAGCTCCCTGGTGTGTTCCTCTTGTGGCGATATGGAAGAAATCTATACCAGCTTTTCACTTTCTAATGGGCGTAAACCAATGAGGGAATTTAATATAAAAGAGAGCTAGAAACGGAAGAGAGGGAGAGAAAAAACAAAAAACAAACAAACGAGTAGGTTATCGAAGTGGGACAAAAGTTACCTGAAGGACGTCGTTGCTATTGTTGCTGAAATTTCTGTGTATGCGCTGACTGGGTGCGATCGCCAAAGTGACGGAGGATTTGAGCTCTGCATGGTTCGCTTCGCTTGCCTGGTGCAACACTATCCAGCCTGCTTCGCCTGCCTCAGGTACTAGTCTTGATGTCCATCATCTTTTAACCTCACACCAAATCCCCAAACCTTTCCCCGGCCCTGGATTTGCGGCCGCTACACCGATTGCTTCACGCAGCCAGACAAACACACACACACACACACATTCATACACGCCCATTACACACGTGCACACCCCAAATATATATATATATTTTGGATTATTGTTTTCCATTTCTTTTCTTTTGGTTGGAATTGACCACGAAAGGCAGAGTTTGAAAAAAATAACGAACTTAAGACATTAATGAATCAAGGACTCTCGTGACTTTTGGTTTTGTTTGTGAAATCTTGAATTGAACTTGCAGCAATCTTACTGTCCTGACTGTTTTTGTCATGTGAGGCAAAGAAAAAAAAAATACAAACTCTGTGTGAAAAATTTACCTTCGTGTAACTTTTGTCTTTGGTTTTGGTTTAAATGATTTCATAAATAACTATTTTTTGACTGAAACCCTTCAATCTGTGAATGTGTGTCATTTAAGCCCCATCTTATGTTATTGTGGGTATTGGAAGGGATTCATTTTCGTGTAACAGTGGTTTGAGCTATTTTCGGGGAAACTGAACTTCCATATATATATATTTCTTTTATTTTGACAAGTTTTGACTTGTCTGGCACCCGAAAAATTGAAATTCAATTTACATTTATTAAAAACCCAAATTTGATTTGGGGCAGCCACCGTTACACTCTCCCTGCTATTACTGTAACAAGAAACAGCTGTTTGAGATCATGTCAACCAGCTTGACGAGCCACACCAAACAGACACACGACTACACCCCTATCACCACATACCCCCACCACGGACTCAGGCCGGGGCAACATCCGACCTGCCAACCCCCACCACCCCCCCATTTCTAGAAAGCCAGCTACAGCCTGAAGTGCCAGGTACCAACGGGTGAGCCGCGCATTGGTAGCTTTCATGCAGTAAAGCTATTGGAGTGGGGTGTGATCTAAGCAGAGCGTGAAAGCCCACCCCAAGAGGTAGTAGTGGAGGGTGAGGACAGCCACTTGATCGCCAAACACTGCTTTTCAATGGTGCTGTACTTAGTCTCTCTCAGCAAGAGTTTACAACTAATGTACAACACCGGTCCAGCGAGAGAACCGTTCAGAGGCCCCCTGTCAGATTAATGTGTCTAAAAAATAAAGGAGAGAGAGAGGTTTGGAGCATGTAAGAGCGGTCCCACACAAAGTGCAGATTTAACTTTTAGAAAAGCCTGTTGGCAGGACTTCGTCCCCTTTCTAGTGAGATCAGTCAGCAGCCTGGTGATGTCAGAGAAACTTGGCACAAACCTTCAGTAGTAGTCAGCCAGCCCCAGAAACGGTCTCGCCTCCTTTTTGGTCTTGGGTGCTTCCTGCGGTTTTGTTAATTTGGGGACGCACCTGCCCATGGCCCAAGTGGAACCCCAGATACTGAACTTACAAACGCCCAATTGTGCACTTCTATGGGTTGGCTGTGAGCCCTGCTCATTGCAGTGATCTCAGGGTGGCTCTCAGATGTTGCATGCCACCACCAAACATTACAGTAAATGATGATATCAACTAGATAAGCAGCGGCATATGCCATATGTGGCATGAGAATTTTGTCCATGAGATGCTGGAACGTGGCAGGAGCCCTGAACAAACCGAACGGAAGGGTTACAAATTGGTGTAAACGGCATGGAAACAAGTCTTTTCTCGGGAAAGTGAAGTTAAGAGGATCTGCCAATAACTCTTTGTTAAATCCATTGTCAAATAAAATTGTGCCACGCCCAACCGATCGTGCAATTTGTAAATCAGGGCATTTGGTTCATGTAAAATGTATACACCGCATTCCCTTTTCAATAGTCCACACAGAATTGAACTGTCCCGTCACTCTTAAGTACCAGAACCACTGGGCTGACCCAATCGTGACTCTTTTATTACACCCATCTCGAGCATTGCCTCTAATTCACCCTGAACAACCTTTTTTGAGTTCAGGAAGGCAATAGGGGTGGCTACGAACCACGATGTGGTGCTCTATGAGGTTCGTGGTATAGGCAAGGTTCCGCTTCCAACTTGGTAACCTCTTGGAGCTTTGACGGTGAGAGGTGGTCTCCACATAGGACAAGGTGAATGAATTTGGAATCGATTTAATACTTAATAATTTTTACAGTTCGAGTAGTGTTCGTGACATACATGTAGTGCCTTGATCAGTGAGGATTTCTTTTGAAATCCCCACTCGGTAGATTATTCTGAAGAGGGCCTCAGCAACACTACATGCTGAGATATTGCGCTGGGGCACTGCTTCCGGATATCACGTTGCATATTCCACCAGAACTAATGCAAAACGATGCTCCCCGTGCTGTCCGTTTTAATGGCCCGGTGAGGTCCATACCAATTTTTTCTATGCTTTTGGGGTGGCTGGTAGATTCAACAACTGACATTCATGACACACCGCACATCACCTGCGAATGTCCCCATGAACGCTCGGCTAAAACAATTGGGCCATTGTTTGGTTAAGTGTTCTTTCCTGTCCTAAATGGCCAGCAATTGGATTATGGTGAGCCGCCTGGAAGAGAGCTTTCTGACGGTTCTTCGGGACTAATAACTGGGTTGTATTTTCTTCTGTTTGAGTGTCCTGCATCACTCGATATAACCTATCTTTGATAATTGAAAAGCTTCTCCCCGCTATCACTCTAAAAAAACATCTGTCATGTCAACCAGCTTGACGAGCCACACCACTCCCTCTCTCCTGCAAACAGACACACAACCATGCCCCCATAACCACACCGTGTTATCCCTCAGCTGCTGAACTGAAGAAATTACATGATGCTGAAACCAAAATGAAAGAGGAAAAGGAGAAAAAGAAGATATTGGACATCTTTGCTGAAGAGAGAAAAGAGGAGGAAGTCCAGGAATGTAGTGTTGCTGAAATAAAAACAGAACTTAATAAAGTGGAAATAAAAACAGTACTGGATAGTTTGCATAAAAAAGTGAGGAGGATTTTCTAGGATTCCTGTCGGTTCCTTGCTCCAACCCAGCCTGCCATTGTTGTGCCGCTCTGGCCTATGTTTTTCACACTTCAGGGTAGTTTTTATTTGCTATTTGTTGAGTAATAAAAGCCCATTACACTGCTCTGTGTTTAAGTATTGCCATTTCCTCTACTACTTCTGACAGTCCCTGACTGATGTTGCAATCCTGAAATTTCTTCACAAATTTGTAAACTTTTTAAAAGCTTTTTGATTAAAGAGCAGTTTACCAGCGATTAGTGCTTTCATCTCATTGCATGCTGCTTAAGCCCTGAGTATACTTCGATTTTGACGCAAATGCTCAGAATCTGCATGGTAAAAAGTGAGCCTGTCAAAGTGCAGTGAGGGAAAAAAGTATGTTTGCCCACTGACAAACAAATGATCAGTCTATAATTTTAATGGTAGGTTAATTTGAACAGTGAGCGACAGAATAACAACAAAAAACTCCAGAAAAAAACGCATGTCAAAAATATAGTATAAATTGAATTACATTTTAATGAGGGAAATAAGTATTCGACCCCTCTGCAAAACATGACTTAGTACTTGGTGGCAAAACCCTTGTTGGCAATCACAGAGGTTAGACGATTCTTGTAGTTGGCCACCAGGTTTGCACACATCTCAGGAGGGATTTTGTCCCACTCCTCTTTGCAGATCTTCTCCATGTCATTAAGGTTTCGAGGCTGATGTATGGCAACTCGAACCTTCAGCTCCCTCCACAGATTTTCGATGGGATTAATGTCTGGAGACTGGCTAGGCCACTCCAGGACCTTAATGTGCTTCTTCTTGAGCCACTCCTTTGTTGCCTTGGCCATGTGTTTTGGGTCATTGTCATGCTGGAATACCCATCCACGACCCATTTTCAATGCCCTGGCTGAGGTAAGGAGGTTCTCACCCAAGATTTGACGGTACATGGCCCCGTCCATCGTCCCTTTGATGCGGTGAAGTTGTCCTGTGCTCTTAGCAGAAAAACACCCCCAAAGCATAATGTTTCCACCTCCATGTTTGACGGTGGAGATGGTGTTCTTGGGGTCATAGGCAGCATTCCTCCTCCTCCAAACACAGTGAATTGAGTTGATGCCAAAGAGCTCCATTTTGGTCTCCTCTGACCACAACACTTTCACCTAATTCTCCTCTGAATCATTCAGATGTTCATTGGCAAACTTCAGACGGGCCTGTACATGTGCTTTCTTGAGCAGGGCAACCTTGCGGGTGCCACAGGAATTCAGTCCTTCACGGCGTAGTGTGTTACCAATTGTTTTCTTGGTGACTATGGTCCCAGCTGCCGTGAGATCATTGACAAGATCCTCCCTTGTAGTTCTGGGCTGATTCCTTACCGTTCTCATGATCATTGCAACTCCACATGGTGAGATTTTGCATGGAGCCTCAGACCGAGAGAGATTGACAGTTCTTTTGTGTTTCTTCCATTTGAGAATAATCGCACCAACTGTTGCACCTTCTCACCAAGCTGCCCATGGTGGAGAGTTTGGAATCTGATTGATTGATTGCTTTTGTGAACAGGTGTCTTTTATACAGGTAACAAACTGAGATTAGGAGCACTCCCTTTAAGAGTGTGCTCCTAATCTAAGCTCGTTACCTGTATAAAAGACACCTGGGAGCCAGAAATCTCTGATTGAGAGGGGGTCCAATATTATTTCCCTCATTAAAATGCAATTCAATTTATAAAATTTTTGACATGGGTTTTTCTGGATTTCTTTTTTTGTTATTCTGTCTCTCACTGTTCAAATTAACCTACCATTAAAATGATAGACTGATAATTTCCTTGTCAGTGGGCAAACATACAAAATCAGCAGGGGATCAAATACTTTTTTCCCTCACTATATACTCTGTACCGAAGTATACTTGATGCTTTAGACGTGAAAAATCCTCACAATACTATACTGGATAATTTGAATAAACAAGGTATTATTTAACAAGGTTTTTATTCTAAAACATTGTCAGTGCTTTAGTAATATCTTGTGTTGTTTATTTCTCATATTTTTGTCAACAATGTTTGAATTCAAATAATAATAATAATGTAATTATCTTCATGAAACCGTGTTTGTTAACTGAATCAAACCAGAGGCGTTTCCAGCATTGAAGGACATCTGGGGCTTAGCCCAGACCATTTTATTTTCACACTAGCAACCACTTCTCTGTAGTCCAAAGCTGGTGAGAGGGTATTCTTTGAGTTTTGCTCTGGCTGGGCCTGTTTCTACAGTTCCTAAATCTTCCACTCTAGTATATCCTCGACTAACTCATCCTCTCTCCTCCCTGAATCATCTGTGATGCAAAAGAACAGATACAGCACATAACTTATTGCAAATCAGCTTCAAACAACTAATTCATCAAGTGCTACTTATGTCAAATTGTAGACCAATACCATTGAAGAAGAGCAGATCAGTGGGATTGATCTAATATCTATCATGATTCTTGAATTTTCATGTACATTAACATAAAGTCATCACAAAAGAGTTATATTATAGTGAGTAAAGTGAAGTAAAAAAAAAAATTCTAATATTAATCATTTCTATTTTTTGACATAAATAGTCAAAATGGTGTCTGAGATCCTAAGTTAAAGCAATACATGAATGACTTTAGTCTAAGTTCATTGACACACCATGGCATCGAACTGTATATAATTCTCCGTGTTCATCTGTCAAAATCCTTTCATTAGGATCATTGAGATAAACAATGTTTCACTTTTAACTTTCTCTAAAGTAAAGTTACTGATTAATTGTTACCAGTTTCCATGCCTGATTCTGGCACATCTTTGCTACCCTCAAAGTGTATATTTACTACAAACTAATATCACAAAAGAAGTCACACATACATTTTATGCTAATACTTATTGGTTATCCTTAGAGAAAACAACACCTGATAAACAAGAAAATTATGCTCTGAACAGGACTCGGACCACGGTTTCCGGCCTGAGAGGCGAATGCGCTAACCACGAGGCTAGAGGCAACATCATGTTATATTGGTCGGTAGTGGACGTCTTGACGTTTAGCCTACTGTGGGTGAAAGCCAGCCAGAAGATGATCTTTAGACTTTAAAGGACAAAAACAAATGTGAATTCTTACCCACTGACATCTTTCGGAAATTTTAGAAGCCTCATTTGCTTCATTTTTGCTGTCTTTCCTGCTAACTGCTGTTAACTCGCCACTAAGTAACGTAAGTTGATGTCAGCTCCTCCCCACCTGCTGCATATTCAACAGAGAGGAAGAAACGGAGTCGCCCATAGGCTACCGACAGCAAAGGAACTTATTCTATAGGCTAGATTATGCCTATGTCTATTTTTACAGGCTGTATGCAATATGTGCAAAGCCAAAACACAATGAAATAAGGCAACTTATGATTTCGGGGGTTTACATAGGCTATTGTCCGGTTTCATATTTGTCAGTCATCTTTTCAAAATTAATTCGGGGCTACACTCAAAACATTCGGGGCCACCTGCGGACATTGTTGCGCTGCAATTTGAGCTTCCCCGGACAGGAGAGGAATTAGGCAGGCTGCCCAATGTTCCGCGACCAGCTCCAGATTTCTGCCGTGCGCTCAAACAAATCGAGGAAAGCCTCAGGATCATCTGCTGCCCCCATCTTCTGCAACGTGGGTGGGGCCAGCGTAGCGCGGGTATCCGGGGTCGCGGTTGTGGCCGACGCGGTCTCCTGGCTGAGGAGGCTCCGGATGGCGTGCCGGTCCTTTGCCTGAGCCCGCATGATTTAAAAAAACCGGCGGTCTTGGTCCTGCCGGAGCTCAAGCAGGGATTGCTGGTGGCTTCGGTGTAACGTCGCGAGGGACTGGAGGACCTCCGCCAGCTGGGAGGACTCTATGGGGCGACCTTTCTCCATGCTTGGAATTTTATTTATTTATTATTTTCTTTTAAATTCCCGGGTTTCGGCACCAGTGTAAAACCCTCACGGGAAGGATGACAGGAAACGAGGCTCCAACTAAAAGGTAAGGCTTTAATTGCCGTCTTTCTCACAATAATGTACAATGATCTCACACAGAATAGTCTAATATGGTACAGTGCAAGCACACTGGGTTTGCTTGTCGGGCCTCCCTGATTGGAGGCTCTGTGTCTGCTTTTATGCCGCTCTCCTCGTGCTCACTGGAATTAGAGACAGGGGTCCTGCATAATTTAGCTCAGGTGTAAGCGCCCTCACCGCTTTCCTCTCCCGGACGGGCGCTTGACCACGCCCCCGCTGCCACAATCTGGTTCAGATTATAAGACCATTAACTTTTATAAGAAAAAAGTTTTAACGTATCAAAATAAAAAAACGCAAATTATCGCAAAAATTTCACAAGTGTCAACATAACACACTTTACATTTACACGTAATTGGTGCACGCCCCTCCCCTCCAACCACTGTATGACACTGTTTGCTGGCAGTGATTGACCCTTAACAACTGCAGTCATAACTTTTAAGTTGTTTAACACCTTAAAAGTTTTGGTAAGCAGCACATATTTAAGGTCTGTCTAGCATTAAATGGAGTACTCTCTTC
This sequence comes from Xyrauchen texanus, assembly GCF_025860055.1. NCBI lineage: Eukaryota > Metazoa > Chordata > Actinopteri > Cypriniformes > Catostomidae > Xyrauchen > Xyrauchen texanus. The sequence goes on along the minus strand of NC_068281.1, from coordinate 45,005,251 downwards.
CACAAGATGGATAAGGCGGGATATAGACAGCAGGCATGTATTTTCAATGTGGGTATAAACTAGTATTTTGTTAACCAAGGCATGTTCCCTGCTTTTGTATATTTGTGCAATTCTATAAAACATGGCCTAAACACTCTGTCTGCTTGCGTTGGTAGTATAGTGGTGAGCATAGCTGCCTTCCAAGCAGTTGATCTGGGTTTGATTCCCAGCCAACGCATTGCATTTGGTTCAAGATGTTGTTATAATGAAATGCAGCTGGGTGGCTAATTTCTTCAGCAGCTTGAAAGTAGACTTGTACCTTGCTTATGTGATCCAAGTTGTTTAGCAACCCCCCCAAAAAAGACACTATCCATCAGGGAAGACAATCCAGGTCTAACATGTAACAGGCCAAGACAGTCCACTATACTAACGAGGACGTGCCTCTGAATCATGGCCCCTGAGCCGATTGCCAACTTGTGCAAAAACCTGCCTATTCGCAAGAATACCATTGCTTGCAATTTGAGAAACACTTTAAAGAAACAAGCACTTCTGCAAAGTGTTAGGCATCCAGGGGACACATCTTTAATGGCGCTTGAAGGTGCACACACAACTCAATTAGAATTTGCGAGCTTTTGTTTGGAAGCCCTAAAATGTCAACCTTCCCGTCGGGGAATCGAACCCCCGCGGGAGCTGAAAATAGTAAGCCTTAACTTTCCTTAACTTCTCCAATGCATTCTCTATGGCAGGGGTGCCCAATATGTCGATCGCAATCTACCAGTCGATCGCATAGGCAATGCTGGTAGATCGCACGAAATGTAAATGTGCTTTCATAAAATTGTAATAAAAAAATATATATAATGTCTTTCCTTATTTTAGTTTCTGTCTGACTTGCACTTGACAAGTACATTTTGACCAGGCGAGATTGTTGTTTATTCAGTTGCCATGACAACTAGTTTCGGGCCTTCCAAGCGCTTCTGAGAACAGAGCGTGAAATTGCGAAGCTAGCAGTGTTTGAGACTAGCTACCAGTAGCTAATGTCCTGATTATGCAATCTGAACGATAGCAACATTGAACATTATTACATATATATATATATATATATATAAACTGTGTTTTTTTTAGTTGGTAGATCTTATTGAGTTGGCCATTTAAAAGTAGATCATCATGCAAAAAAGTGTGGGCACCCCTGCTCTATGGTATTGTCTTGCACTACAGATGTAATATATTTTTGGCCACACATCGACGTGAGCGGTGCTGTTCCGCATTTTGGTATGTTAAGGGAGACAGACAGAAGGTAATGTTCATCTCAACGTCTCAATAGCATCTCAACCGCTAGACCCCAGATAGCAAGAAGTCGGCGGTCCGCTGGCGGTGCGCCGGCGGCAGTAGAAGCGGCAGAATGGCGATATCGCAAACACGTTCGACGGCGGTCCGCCGGCGGCAGCCGCTTTTTAAAAGCGGCAGCCACCTTCCTACCGCCTTCGATACGCGGACGGCCCGCTGGCCAGCCGCCGCTCCGCCGCCGTTATATCGAAGGCGGACCGTCGGAGGCAAACGCTTTTTTCGAGCGATCTGCCGCCGCTTATTGTGTGATATATATATATATATATAGCATGCAGTTTATCAAGAATAATGATTGATCAAACCAGACAAATTTCCATTTGGCGTTTTAATTCCACATTTCAAAGTACAGTAACTGTCATTGAAACAAGATGTCATATCACTGAAATATAAATAACAGAAAAATACAAACATTATATATACACACACAAAAGAACATGCAGGTTTCCAATTTCTTTTTTTTTTTTAAAAAACACTATTGTAACACTTACAATAATTGTTAATAATATAAAGAGGTCAGCTCTGGGATGAAAAGAATTACCAGTAAACACAAGCAATGAGGATATTTGGTACCAAAGAAAGTGCAGGATACCAAATAAACTGAGGTATAACATCATATTTACAAGTCATTTCTAACAATAGGTTAAGTGGTAATAATTTAGAGTAAAGCTCTGGAGTAGAATATACCATTATAACTGCAATGCTGACCTGTGGCACAAGGATTTACAAACTATATGTAACAATAGAATAACAGTTAAACATTGTGACGGAATGAAAGTAGAATTTTTGGTACTAGTTAATGTGCAATATCAAGTATCAGAGGTATGAAATAGGATTTACAAACTATAATAGAATTGTTAAGCACTGACGAATTAAATAAGCCAATACTAAAGTCACGGTAAGTAGAATATTTGATACCAGATAATGTGCAAATATCAAGTATTAGATGTATAATCTAGGATTTACAAGCTATATTTAAAAATAGAATAGTTAAGCACTGTAACAATGAAATAAGCAGCAAATTGCATATGAAATAATTGAGATCTTTGGTATCAAGGAATGTGCAGGTATAATATACATTTTGACATTCAACTTACGCATGACAACAAGTGGGAATAAATATAATTAACAGCAGAAAATCTGGCTGTAGAGAACACAGCCAATCAGAATGTCTGGAGAGGTTGGGGACTTCTGGGCTAAGAATCACCGGTTTTCCCCGACCCCCAGAATGAGGCAGTGCAAATTGGCATATCTTCAGTGATTCCTCGTGCGCCTGTATAAAAGGACAAACCATCCCATATTCATCCAAGGAGCTGCCCTCAAAGCAGGGTCACGAGAAAAAAAAAAAAAAAAAGAGCAATTTCCACAGTGAACAGTGTGGATTGGGTGAGTGTAGTCTGACACTTTTAGCAGGCTTCTTTAGGGGTCTTGATGTTACTGACTGCAGGATAAAGAAAGGGTTCCAGTTGTCAGTGATGCTGGGGTGTCAGTAGTCAGCCTAGGTTTAAGGGGTCGGCTGTGGGTCCCTCTCAGCTGTGCGGCGCCTTTTCCACCTTCATGTTCAGATGCTCCTTTCAGGTAACGCCGTAACGCTAACCTGGATCGCCTCATCAGTGGCATCCTGTGTTGCCGGGTTCTTCCGGATGGCTCCTGTAGAAAATAAAGATCTGTCATTCCATTTGAATGGAATAAGGTCATACACATCTACTTAAATATAAAAAAATATCCAACTTACTTTGAACAATGGTCTTCAGGAACATGTCTCTAAAACATGCTTTATCCCCTACACCAGTCCAGGTTGTATTGATGGAAAGGTGATTAGAGAAGATACTCTGAAGCATTCGCCACACGGTTGTCTTTAGGTCCCTCCCACATTTGATTGCCAAAAACCGAAGCTGAAAATACAAAAAAAATATGTTACAAATTACATTTCTCTGAAGCTTCTCATAAATTTAAAATGTGACAGGCTGTGGATTCAGACTGTAGAATATGCAGTGTACGATCTTAATTGTACTTTTTAGATTACCCTATACCGTTATAAACTAAATCGGCACACTTACAAATCGTTGCTGGAGCTCTTTATCCTGCCTCAAACTGTTGTCAAGCAACGCCAAATGTTCCTGGGTGTCTAGGGGGGAGTAACAGATCCCCTGTCAGGGATAACTCTCCAACAGACACATTGGCACTGAAACGTTGCAGCATAGCATTTTGTCGTCCATGCTACGCACAACATCGCCAAACTCCCAAGACGCCGCAGCATTAGGGTTTGATCTGCACCTACAGGGGTTCCCAGAATAAAAGAATAAAGTAGTCAGTCCTGGACCTTCAAATACTAAACTATGACATTTATATCTAGGTCTACTACATGTACAGGTGGCCCCAGTGGGAATTAAACCAACAACCACAGGTGTTGTTTGCAAGTTGTACCCGATTGCCCAGTGCGAGCAAATGTCTTCAACATTGTCCCAACTTGCTTCACCTGCTCTTGAAGCGAGCAGCTGTCATCTGGGAAGTAACAATATATTGATTAGCAATACACTAAATATAATAGTAATATAATATAACCACAATTATCATACCAGTAACTTTCCCTGTAATTTCTATCCACAGTATGTTATGCATGGCATACAAGTTCATAATGAAGAACCCTTATGATAACATCAATTTCATTTTTTTTCTTTGAAGCAGAATATTTGTTTTTAAAGGGGAGGAAAAAGAAAATGAAATATTGGTATACAGATTTTGGTTGATATATCATACTGTACAGTGAAATGTGCTATTGTTATATCCCTACTCACCTGAAGGACGGATAGATCAGGCAAATCTCCAGTCAGGCTTTTGTAGAGTGTGTGCTCCTGCATATCCACAGGTATTTTAATTCAAACATGCAACATATTGTAATAAATCTACAATATTCAGCCTTTACCTTACACCCTCGGTTGTTGCTCTACACTTATTATATTAAATACTTATTTATATAGCTTGCTCACTGTATAATCATGATAGCCTAATACTTATAACACAAGATTGCATCTTAAACGAATGACTGAGTTGAAAACTTGAATAAGAACGCATTTTACACAGAGGGGACCAGCTAGGGAAACTTACCTGCCTACAATAACTGTTTTCATTTGAGTTACATTAATCATGAATAACCTTAGCCGAGTCCCCAGGAACATCGGGCTATTAAAGTAACAAGCCTATAACTGCGGTCTTATTAATTCTAGCTTCACCATACACTCAACTGTGAGGTTTATCTGATTTTCTCATGGATCTGTAACACAATGCCCTGACAGTGACTTCACCGGTGTCCTGATCTTTATTAGAAACTGAGAGGAGACCAAGTTAATATAATTTATATCACAATTATCACAAAAATTAACAAACAGTCTGCTTTAAAACTAAGAAAAACAAGCTTCTATACTAACGTTACATTAAAAATGAACACGTGGCGAACTAGCTTAGCCGCTATCTGCCGGCACACCACATTAGATTAAAATACTTACCCTTGTAGTTGTGCAGATAACTCGATATGTAGAGTTTAAAGCCCTTGTCCCTCTTGCTTGTCGGAGCAGGGGACCAGGCATCAACAATGCGATGAACATCGCTGACGCGTATTTTCGGAAGATTCTGGAGACGTCGAGTAAAAACAGACATTTTAAGCGACGCGCAAGTAAACCGGAAACAGATTTGGCGACAGCGGAACTTCACTGTTCAGTCTTTGTCATGTGTTTTAGCAATACATTTTTAACATTTATAATGTGTTTAGATTTTTTGTATTACCTTTACAGGGACTTTAACACTTTCTTAAACATTTGTACAGGTCAAATTGCAAAACCTGTAAAAGGTAAAATAACAAAAGAAATCGAGGTTGGAAAAAATGTAGACATAAACGAAATTTCTGCGCAACTGTGAAACCAGAGGATAATTTCGCTTTTTCATTGAGTTTATCCTTCACGTCAAAACAGGGATTTTCATGTTTATGATAGATATCACCATGGTTGCAAATTAATAAAAAATAATTAAAGTATAGGCTACCCGATATTTTGGCCATGTTGCAGATGTCTTTCACTGTTCACTGATACAGGCATTGGTGAAAAGTCTAACTTCATCAATTTATTCTGCTAAATTGTTCATACCCTGTATTAAATATCTATTTTAAAACCTAATCAGAATCAGAAAGATATTTATTGCCAAGTAAGTTTTACAAAAAGGAATTATTTTTGGTTTATTGGTGCATGTCTCAATGTGCATCAATCAAATAAATGTAAACAATTTTCACCTGTGTATAAATAATTCAATATATTTTACATATATTACTGTATAATCGCTTCAGAGTTTCAAAGTAATTTAAATGTCATTTCCTAAACCTTACCTTATCATGGAATCAAGAGTCAAGAATCTGTTATAAACCCTAATGGCTTTGGAGCAAAAAATAATAATAGCCAACATGCTGGTCGATTTTGAGAGTCTAAGCTGTCCTCGTATTTCAAAGCGGCTTGCCGCCGGCCGGCCGCGGTCGATTGCCGCGAGGCAACCGCCAGAGAAAATGAAGCGGGCGGCCCGCCGTCTGAACGCACCTATAGCCGACAGCTTGGGGACGGCGGCAAAACGAAGCCGTGCGGACATTTTTTGCTATCTGGGATCTTAAGGTAAATAAAGTTTGATTTAGTCTTTTATTCTATAGTTTTAGTTGTTTTTAACACTCTCAATGTCTCAGTATTTTATGATAATTTAAATGGAAGGTTAGGTATTCAAGATATGATTTTTATGATATGATGAAGTTATTTTTGTTGACGTGAATACAGTTAAACTAACAAAAGCGAACTGCGAAAAAATTACAAACTTCTTTTACACAACATAGTCTGTCATACGAGTATTTCGATTATGTTATAATAGGGCATAAATACAATGAAACCTGAATGATAAAGTGAAGTACCAAATTATTACATATTTTCCAGTGTGTTATTAGCTTACCTTTGTCATTTCCATAATTGTGAATGGGCTTTGCCAATTGTAAGCTAAGTTACTGTTAAACATCGCTAAGGACATTAGCTCATATTGATGACATTACGGCTGCAATGACAGCAGTTATATCACTATTCTGGTACTGGTACCACTTTTCAACTTTGTAGGTTTACTAATTAATTTATCAATATTGCACCTTTCAATATAGGTAATACAAATAGTTTATAACTTTCAAGCTAAAACATAATTCTAAGACAATAAGATCTACATTTGATGTAACATTAATAATCTTAGCAGTATTAATAGTAGTATTACTATGTAGTATGTGTTATTAATTATGTCATATTGCATGTTATTACATATTACTCTATCTCTATCAACACTTTAACTGCACAATTACTAAATCAGCCTTTATTACATATTTTTTTAAATGTGCTATAATCTACAGGATGAAGAAGATAGAGTTCTTTCCCAGAAGGAGGACAGTTCAGTTTAGAAGAGGCCCATCAGGGCATTTAAGACAGGACCCCTCCGCTGAGGCAATGACGATAAAAAACAACCCCTCCCTGCAAGACAAATTTGCACCTCAACGGGAGGAGTTTGTCAAGGCCAATGCCCACTCTGCTCCTGAGAGGAGGTGATGTATCTGACAGGCAGGAGGTGTTAGGAGATTACATCCTCCAGTTTGGCAAATACAAAGGCAAGTCCTTTCGTTGGCTGCTGGAGAATAATGTTGGCTACACCTTGTACCTCACCAGTACGGTTGAACAGGAGGAGAATACTGGACAGTTCAACCCAGTCAGCCACAGAAAGGACAGCCTACTGTCTTTTCTTGAGTACTCCAAGAGCTTCAAGGAAGTTGAGGAGCTTCGTAGGTTCCTCTCCAAGAGACCTGCAGCACCTGTTGTGGCAAGAGAAGAAGACAACCTTGTTGGCTTTGGGGCCAAAGCTCAAAACACCTGGGAGCAGATATGGAAATGCAGGGCTGATGGGTATGCTGCATTCATCATGACGACAAAGTGTGTCCCTGGCAGTAAAATACACATGCTCCAGCAGTACCTGTTGAGGCAGAGCCAGCTGCTGACTACATCTCCAGCTCCTTCCCCCACGGTTGTTTCTGCCCCACAGCCAACGGTCACCTCATCCATGACCTGTAATCTTCCAGGTTAGTTCAAATTATTAAATCTTCTCCTGGTCCTGGTGTTTTTCCTTTCCTTTGGTCATAAATAATGCCATCTAAATTTCCATTCTCAGTGATGGAGGAGGATGAGGATTTGGAGAAGGAAATTATGAGCCTGTCCCCTTCAAATTTCCTCACCCAGCTCAGTGAGTGAACCAAAAGCCTGTATTTTTAAATCTTTTCATCTATCCAGTCTGTTACATTTCACTATAATGTGCTTTTCCACAGGTTCACCAGCAGCAGTAGTAATTAGATCTTCCACACTGAATAATGAATAATGTTTCATAATGTTATTTTCATTAGCCTCCGTATCTCCAGTGAATGTGCCAGTGCCAGTACCTCCTCAGCTGCTTGCCTTGGCTCCATCTCTGATTTCACGTCATCTGTCAGAGCAGCGTGTGGTGGCCACAGAATGTATGTGATCTCATTGGATTTACCAGAGAACCCCATAATAAGTAGACTAACCTCATAAGTAGTAATTTAAAACCAGATGTTGTTTAAATTAATACATTATTATTATTATTATTATTATTATTATTATGTTTTTCTTTCGAACTGAAAGGTACTGCTAACAGCCCAATGCTATTCTAATGGATGTTATGACCTACTTTGGTTATGTTAACAAGCTACAAATTCCTATTTGATTACTTCTTACTACAACAGATTCTCTACCATGGAATGTGAGGCCACATATTCCCAACACAGCACAGCAGGAAACGTTGCAGTCTTCAGGTACCGTTCAAATAGGATTTCATGTTTTAGAACGTAATAAATAAATACATTTGGCTTCAGTATGATTTTTATGTAAAAAAAAAAATGTATTCTGTAGTTTCTCCACACTCAGCCACTCCTCCGGTATGCCTTGCAGGCTCTCCTCCTGTCCCAGAACAGCCTGCAGAGTGTCCTCCTCCTCCACTACCCAACTATGACCAGGATGTCAGCTACTGGAACTGCTCTCAACAGTAGATAATCTGGATGAAGACAGAGATGGAGACCATAGGTCTATGGCCAGGGTCCCGACCGGTATGACATCTCATGAAAATGGTGTCCTTGTGGGGTTACCCACCTTAGCCTGAGCTCATCGAGACATACTCTAAGCTGCCATCCCCAAAGTACTTTCAGCTCCATCCCTTCTTCATCTAGAAACCTGACCATGAAATAATGGAGAGCCTACGGAACAGCTACATCCTGCCTTGTCTCTATGGCTGCCACAGCCCCCAGGTGGTATCTGCCGGAGTGGGGAGGCCTCGTGTTATCATTGGAGCCAATGCCCAGTACTACATTCTGGCATCCCGTCTCAACTGCAAGGTTTGTAAAAAAGTACTGGTTTGCTGACAAACCCTGGCTAGACAAACTGCCAAGACGGTTTGTAAACATCATGCCAGCCTTCCTCACCCACAAGAAGGCCATCTGTAAGACTGTGATGGATGAGCTGAGATGCACTGGCAAGTCCCCCAACGACATGGCCAACCAGGTGATGGAGACTGATAATGTTAAAGAGGTGTGTGAATTTGCAAAAACGATGTCAGACACTGTAATATGCTCTGGTCCCCTCCCTGCTCATCGTGGTGATGAGGTTTATAGTAGATTATTGTCACTGGGGTTCCAGTTACGCCACCAAGAGGATGACAGCCTAATTTACGAGCTCCCTGACGGTTTTGTGAAATAACCCCCAAAAAACTTAGTTTTTTGAACCCCAGTGTATGTTTTGTGAAATAATGGAGAAAGGGGTTACTACTAGAAGTAGGACAACGATGAATGTGATAGAAAATGACTCTGATGTGAGTCAAGATAGCTCTCCGAGTTCATCTCCTCATGGTGAAGATAGCTCCGAAGTTAGTTCAGAAGGGATTATACACCCGATTATACCAGTATGCTACAGAGGCAACAAGAGACAAGGATTTTCAATTACTGTGGTGAAGTGCTCCACTGCTATGGATCAAGAGGAAATCGGGCTCCTATTGTCGTGGAAAATCTTTGACGAATCTCTCTAGGATGCAAGAAAACTCCCGGAGTCCAGGGTTTCAGATGCCAAAGTTAAAGTTTATTGAATCACCAACAAACTTGAGAAAGGCCAGCTGTCCATTCTGACTGTCTTAGTCCAAAACCTCATCTTCTATACAGTTTGTTATCTGGTATTACCTCATTGCTACGCCCGTTCGTTATTTTTGTAACCAATGGATACTATTCGCCACCATTATCTCACAGAGCCTTTTGATATCTTTTTACTGGTAGAAACTTGGCTTTAGTCTATCTTTTTAATTACTTTGACCACTGGTTGTTTTTACTCTATATCTTCAGCTGTGTTTCAAGGCCCATAGCCTCATTATTTTGTTACAGCTGGGTGCTCTTTGTGGTTTTTGCAGCATCAACACTTTTAGTAACCTCATATGCTCTCTCCTGTGTCACACAAAGGCCAGGAAACTCATATAAGTACTTTGATATAAAAACATACTATAATATTGAAAAATATACTATATATTCTACTTGGCAGGTAGCGGGGAGACGTGGGACCGGGGTGGAGATAAGGAAACCAGCACAGCAGACAACTGCACACAACCCAAGAAAACCCCTCACTCTCAATATAAAGTAAAACTCCAGAAATTCAGAAAATGATCCTCCACAAAAGGAGTCTGACATTTTTTACATTCCAAATACGTTTTATTTTATTCCCACTTCTACGCGCTATCTTGGCTATTTGGCCAGAGGATTGCCAAGCAACTTTACACAGTTATGTGTAAATCCTACAGTACTATTCTCTATTTAATCGAGTCGGGACTTGTTAATTGGCGAGTTTTCCATGCTTTGGTTTTATTTTTATTGTATTTTTTGTATTTATTTTTTTCTAAACTATTTACAGATTTATTTGGACTAGCATGCGATATCGTAGGGCCCCACTTCCATTACAATGTGGGACTTCCCCTTCGGGAGCTTTGATTTTACAAAGCTCCACTAGGCTCTTTTGAAAGGAGCCTCAACACCAGAAACAACTGTTCCTATTTATTATGGTGGTGTTTTGTTTAAAATTGTTACAGCTTGGTTTACGTTCAATGTCTGTTATATGGGAGAGGTATTTTTGGTATACAAATGTAATATTGGTAGAGACATCGGGAGAAGTTCCAATCATGTTAACTAATGTAGAAGACTATGAATATGCAAGTTCTAAAAATGATTTCATTACATGTGAATGGGATTTTGAATCCAGCTAAGAGAAGTCAAATACTGTTAAAAAATTAAAAAGGGAAAATGCACAGATTGTGTTTCTACAAGAGACACATCTCACTGCATCAGAGCATGAAAAGCTAAAGAGAATGGGATTTTCAAGGGTGTATTATTCATTTTATAAGTCAGGCAATAGAAGAGGTGTAGCAATCTTAATATCACAAAAAGTATCATACAAACATCTTTCAGAGGTCTCAGACAAGGAAGGAAGATATATAATATTCTCAGGGAAAATAGATGACACTGCTTTTTACAGGAAAATATTTAATTTAATGATAGGAGCCACAGGAATTGTTATATATGGTGGAGTCTGCAACATTCGTCTCAACCCAAAATTTGATGAATCAAAAAACTCAACCACCACATCATTACTTAGAAAAATGTATGTTCTAACTACAGAACTGGGCATATTAGATCTTTGGAGAGATTTCTACCCATCAGGCCGTGATGCCCTCACGATGTATACTCAAGGATAGACTATTTTTTTGTATTAAAGAGAGATCGCCATAGAATACATATCTGCGACATTGGATCTATTGACTTGTCTGATCACACACCTCTCTCTTGCACTTTACATATTAATGATAACCCAGGAAGAACACTGTGGAGGCTAAATACAAGCATCCTAAATAACCCACAATTTCAAACTCCAAATGAGGGAAGACATAAAAATGTTTCTTGAAAATTATAATTTGGAAGTTGTCGTGTTCTTTTTTGAGGAGACGAAGTCAAGTTTTCAAAGTAAAAATTGTATTTATTAACAAGAAAGAATAAGTACAAAAATCATTCAGCCAGCTGGGGATCTAGTCTGCTTCACCCGTAAGCTCCGCTCAAAAAGATCCCGTTTCTCCAGTGTTCCCTTCTTTTCTACCTTTCTGACCCAGGATGTATTCCTTTGTTCTCAGTTTTTTAATCTTTTGATTGGCTTATTTTTGCCGATGGTGCATCTCCAATATTCTAAGAGATAAGTTCCACTCATTCCGTTGGTTAGTTTTTGTTGCAGTGGGATTACTGGTTTTGCCTCCCATTGGTTCATTCTTATCAGTTTTTTGCCTAAAGAATGTCCAATGTAGATACTGTTTCAAGGTTGCCCTGCCTAAATAATTTCCAATGTATAAACTGTCTCTAGGTTCCCCTCATCTCCTGTGTCAGAAATGCAGCTGCAGTTTATCACACCTTCACATTCACTTATTCTTTTAGCGTTTTTGGTTTTAACATATAATTTCTAGTTAGTTACACACATCATTCATAATTTGTTAGCAGGCATACTTTGTTTAAGATTAGTCACACACATATATACTGATTAAGATTGCAACACGCAACAAAGTTAACTCAGCTACAGTATGGGATGCCTTAAAAGCAGTCATTAGGGGGAGAGTTATATTCTTTGAAAAGAAAGTAAAATTGATACCAAGCCTCCGTCGGGCCTGCAATACATTGTTAATGGAGGCTAAAATGCCTCCGTCATGGAGCGAGGCAGTGATATCAGTTATCCCGAAAGAGGGAAAAGACAAATTAGAATGCAGTTCATATAGACCAATTTTGGTTTTGAACGTTGGTTACAAATTATACACAGCTATCCTTGCCAAAAGATTGGAAAGGATTCTCCCCCAGCTTATACATAATGATCAGACAGGGTTTATTTCTCAAAGACAAACTCATGATAATATTAGACGGTCATTGCACATATTAAATCACATTCAACAGGACAAACTTGAAGCCCTCTTAATTAGTTTGGATGCAGAGGAGGCTTTTCTTATATACATTTCTTGAAAGATTTGACATGCATGAAAATTTTGCTAGGGGTATCCGTACACTATATAATAAACCATCAGCCCGGATTAAAATAAATGGGTATCTCTCGGACACCATTGTCTTAGAATGTGGATCAAGACAGGGGTGTCCGATCTCACCAATACTCTTTGCGCTTTATATATAACCTCTCGCACAGTGGATAAGGCAGTCTGAAAGCATCAAAGGCATTTGCATAAATGGAGAAGACCGTAAATTGGCATTGTACGCTGATGATGTTTTGATTTATTTAAGTGAACCCGATAGCTCGTTTCCTGAATTAATGAACCTTCTAGAAACATTAGGTAGATATTCAGGATACAAACTAAACATACAAAAAAATAACAATTTTTACACTTAATTATACACCATCAAAACACATTTGAGAGAAATTCCACCTTTGGGAGCAGAATTCACTGAAATATTTAGGAATACATCTACCGAAAGAAATTCCAACATTGGCAGAGATAACTTTTGACCCTCTCTTAACAAAAATTAAAAGTGACATACATAGATAGAATTACATCTCTCTCCTTAGCCTCAGTCATAGAATTGACTCTGTAAAGATGAACATCCTTCCATGATATCTTTACTTATTTCAAGCACTCCCTGTAGAAGTTTCCTCAAAACAATGGTCCGAATTGAACAAAATAATTTCCAGATTTATTTGGCAAGGGAAAAAACCCAGGGTCAAATTCAAAACTCTTCAGCTCCCAACGGAGGAAGGAGGAATGGCATTATAGGGATTATTTATATGCAGCTCAAACTAAACCATTAATTAATATATGTAACCTAACATATCATGCAAGGTGGAAAGATATTGAACTTTCAATAATGAATGATCCCCCAATTTACGCAGTATTAGCATATACAAATTTGGGAAGATTTATAGATAAGGTGCAAAACCCATGGATTAAAGCCCAATTAAATATCTGGAATACGATAAGAGAACAATATAATCTGGTTCATAAACTACAAATAATTCAATGGTGTGCCTATGATCCTGAATTCAATCCTAATATAATGGATCATAGATTTTAATCCTGGATTGCAAAAGGAATAAAAACATTCTACTCTATAACAAAAAAGGGACACTTAAAAGACTTTGAAAGCTTGAAGAAAGAATATTGCCTTAAGAATTCAGATTTTTATAGATATCTTCAAATATGTAATCATTTTGAACATAACGTTAAAGTCCCCGTGAACCGGAAGTTGCAAACGAATTTTCTCCAGTGTTGTGACGTATTTCCGAGAGAAACGGAATACTAAATGAGGCAAAATAGTGGGCGTGGCTTTTTTCCAACTAGCACCTGATTGGATCTAAAAAAGTAGGTGTTTCATTCAGAAATGGAGGCAGATCTTAACGCAAGTTTACAGTCGGTTGTTGAGGATTACTCGCCGCCTGAAACACCGCCAGCAGTCCCCTTCCTGCAGCAGGAGGAGGAGGAGGAAGATGAAGAAGAACAGGAACACACGGAGGATCATTTCGTCACGGGGGGAATCAGACCTTACATGTTTGAGCCGTTACATGCGGAGGGTTCGAATGGTAAAAAGTGTCACAACCAAAAATGCACCTCCTCGCCATCTCTCCTTTCACACGCTGTCAATGCTCGCAAACACACAGGCAGCCTGTCTACTGTCAGTTGGAGGGGCGTGGTTACGGATGTTAAGGAGACACCTAAACCGTCAAACCTACGTCATCAGGCAAGGTCCTCCAATGCAGAGGGGCGGGGAATTTTCAGATTTTGATTAAAGATTACAAAGCCAACATTTTTTTTTGTGTGGATTGACTTGCATGGATGAATTGTTCACCACAAAACGATCAATTTAGGCAAACAAAGTAAGTATGGTCAATTTTTAATTAATGGGGACTTTAAAAATAAAACAGACCTTGATGACCCAATATTGAGGATATTTATAGGTGCCTACCAAGAAGATCCAAATAAGGGTGTTATATCTACATTTTATAAAGCCCTTAGGATAAAAAAATCCCACTCTACTGAATACATTAAAGAAAAATGGGAAAAAGAAGGTAATTTTCTCATATCAAATGATGAGTTGCTTGATGTATGTAAATTCCCATGGAAATGTACCAAATCTCACACATGGCGGGAGTTCGGGTGGAAGTGCGTTATCCGATTTTTTTACACCAAAACAGAAAGCACATATTGAGGGGGGATACCAAATGTTGGAGACAGTGTGGATTTAGAGAAGCCAGTCACTGGCATATATTCTGGGAGCGCCCAGTGATAAAAATCTTTAGGAAATGCTGATTTCCAGGCAAGAAGGCCTGATGAATATTTATTTTGTATTTCAACGACTGCTGGTAAGAAAGTGCTCACAAGGCGTTGGTTGCTTGCTGAACCCCCCACAATACAAGAGTGGATGGATATAGTAAATTACATTTATGTTATGGAAAAGATTACTTTTCCCTTCGTCTTCAGAAAAATTTGTTTATTAAATTCTGGACCATGTGGGTCAAATATGTAAGGCCATTACGACCAGATTTTGTGGAGGTATTGAACAAATGACCCTTTAATGTTGTTGTAATCTTATCTGTTTGCTTACTTACTTCTTTGTTTGTGTATTAGCTCTTAAGTACATACTCAAGTACAACACAACCAGAGAGCCCACATACCTTTTTTCTCTACCCTTGCACACCTTTTCCCTACCATGCATTGGGAACTTACTCTCTCCCACAATCTCTACCACAGACTAAGAATCCTCAAGTACCAATCTTCAGTATGGACTATTATGTACACACTTTGCCTCCCCCAAGTGTTATTTCTTTTTTTCTCTTTTCATTTTGGTATTATGGCAGAGGCAAAATACAACTACTTTTGTTTTGAAACATGTGCTGATGTATGCTGCTATACCAAAATAAAGAATAAAAAAAAAAAGATTAGTGTCACTGAATGGCTGGATGTCTGAGTGGTGTCTGAAGAATAAAATAGGATTTATAGACAATTGGAAGTTTTTTTGGGGTAGACCTGACCTGCTAAAGAGAGACAGACTCCATCCCTCCAGGGAAGGTGCTGTTCTCCTCTCTAGTAATTTGGCTCATAGTCTTAATAATGATAGTATTTGACTAACTGGGGCCCAGGTCATGAAGCAGACAAACCGGTTAATCCAAACGTCTGCTAGCGGCCATGAGACGTCACACGGTCACATAAACTACAACACATAGAGACAGTATCTCCTAGATATCTCATAGAGACTGTGTCTGTTTCCTGAACTACCAAACACAATATCCTCACTGAATCATTTAGAAAAAATTTGATTAAGGTCAAACTTGAACAAAACAAAGAAAATAAAAATACACATCATATAAAAATAGGGCTACTAAACATTAGATCTCTTTCTACCAAAGCACTAATTGTTAATGAAATTTTTACAGATAATAGATTCAATGTACTTTGTTTGACTGAAACCTGGCTTAAACCGGATGAATATATTAGTTTAAATTAATCTACTCCCCCAGGTTATTGTTATAAACATGAGCCTCGTCTGAAGGGTCGAGGAGGAGGTGTTGCTACAATTTACAGTGAAGTTTTTGGTGTTACTATGCTTAATGAGACACCGTCAGATATAAATAAAAAAATCTCTGTTGTCTTTTGTCCTTGCTACAATTAATTGATCACCTGGGCCTTATTCAGATTTCTTTGGTGAATTTGCACATTTTTTATAAGATATTTAGTTACTATAGATAGAGCTTTAATTGTTGGTGACATCAACATTCACATAGATAATGAAAATGATACATTGGGAATAGCATTTATCGATATTCTCAACTCTCTTGGAGTCAGACAAAATGTAACAGGACCAACTCATCGCCATCATACGCTAGATTTAATTCTGTCATATGGAGTTGATGTTGAAAATATAGAAATTCTGCAGCAGGGCGATGACAGCTCGGATTATTACCTCGTCTCAGCTTACCTTAGCTGCAATCAGCTAATGTTTCTCACTCTACACCACGCTATCGTTCAGGTAGAACTTTTCTTTCGCCCACTAAAGATAGCTTCATTAATAATCATCCAGATCTATCTCATACACTCAATAAACCCCAAAGCCCAGAAGAACTTGATGAAATAACAAAAAATATAAATGCAGTCTTCTCTTGCACTCTTGATATTGTCGCCCCACATCGATTAAAGAAAATTAAAGAAATAAGCCCTGTACCATGGTACAAGGATCACACTTATGCTCTCAAGAGCAGCTCCGAAAATGGAACGCATGTGGAAAAATATAAAATTAGAAGTATTTCGTGGTGCATCGAAGGATATGTTCCAAATATGTTCATTTCTACAGAGAAATAGTATATAAGAAGAATTTCAGTCAGGATTTAGGGCTCATCACAGTACAGAGATTGCACTTATCAGAGTTACAAATGACTTGCTCTTATCTTGCGGCTACATTTCTCTTCTAGTGCTTTTAGATCTTAGTGCAGCATTCGACACGATAGATCATGACATTCTCTTGAATAGGCTAGAGAATTATGTTGGCATTTGTGGAGTTGCATTAGCATGGTGTAGGTCATATTTAGCAGACCGCTACCACTTTGTCTATGTAAATGAGGAATTGTCAAACCAAACAAAAGTAAAATATGGAGAGCCACAGGGATCAGTTTTAGGGGCTCTGCTTTTCTCCTTGTATATGCTTCCCTTGGGAGATATTATCAGGAATCGTGGAATAAGTTTCCACTGCTATGCCGATGGTACACAACTATATATTTCTTCAAAACCTGATGAGATTTCACAATTCTCCAAATTAGCAGAGTGTATCAATGAAATAAAAGATTGGATGGCCAGAAATGTCCTTCTACTCAATTCTGACAAAACTGTTACATCATCTTCAACAGTGAAGAACTTAGGTGTTATATTTGATACCAATCTGTCCTTTGAAAACCAAATTACCAATGTTTGTAGAACAGCATTCTTCCATCTAAGAAATATTGCTAAATTACAGCACATGCTCTCTGTTGCTGATGCTGAAAAACTAATTCATGCGTTCATGACCTCAAGACTAGATTATTGTAATGCATTACTGGGAGGATGTCCAGCAAGATCAATAAATAAACTTCAATTGGTTCAAAATGCAGCAGCCAGAGTGCTAACGAGAACCAAGAAATATGATCATATTAGCCCCATTTTATCATCGTTACATTGGTTACCTGTTAAATTCCATATTAATTTTAAAATTCTGTTAACTATGTACAAAGCTTTGAATGGTCTAACTCCACTGTAGTTAAGTGACCGTCTACCACACTATATTCCATTACGTTCATTACGCAAAATTCTGGCCTGTTAATAGTTCCTAGAATATCAAAATCCACAAAAGGAGGTAGATCCTTTTCATATTTGACTCCTAAACTATGGAATAGTCTCCCTGACACTGTTCGAGATGCAGACACACTCCCTCAGTTTAAGTCTAGACTAAAGACTCATCTATTTAGCCAGGCATACACCTAATTTATTCTCCAACCCACAATTAGGCTGCTTTAGTTGGGTCTGCCGGAACCAGAAACCGGAAACCGTGATCATGATCTCTAACTCTGCAATACATTTAATGGCATCTATGCTTACATCTTTTTATTTGTTTCCCCGTCTCAACCTCGGGACTCCTATCCTGACGTCACCAGAACCGGCTGGATCCAGCACCATTCCTAATTCATGTTGGACTCCACTGCTACATGTCGCTGAATGATGATGACTAAATGCAGCCGGTGCCAGCCATATATCACTTCAGTCTATTATGATAGACTTCAGAGGATGAACTGATGCCAACTCCAACCTGCATCACCTCGGTTTATTGATGGACTTCGATCTTGAAATGGAATGCATAGACTAACTATTGCGAACAAAAGCCTTCATCAGCCAATTAACAAGGACAATTGCATCTATGTGAACTTCTGCAGTTAATCAAGAAGGACTTCAAAGACTGTGGTCATTAATCTTAAAGTTCAAACACAATCGGTGTTTAAACACTGACCCTTAACCCTTACTTAGTTTAATCATTTTAAACCACGATTTTAACTATACATAATTAATATTTACATTACATTCATAATGTTAGCCAGAGGGGAACAGCCCACACAGTGAGTCTGGTTTCTCCCAAGGTTATTTTTCTCCATTAATCTACATCTTATGGAGTTTTGTGTTCCTTGTCACAGTCGCCTACAGCTTGCTCACTGGGGTTATTAATACAATTATTATTTAATTATTTTTAAACACGATTAAGAATCGTATTTTATCTAAATTACACAATGATGATTCATCGACTTTATAGACATTACAGTTTTATCGTCTGTTAATGCTGATCTTCTGTAAAGCTGCTTTGAAACGATGTGTGTTGTGAAAGGCACTATACAAATAAAATTGACTTGACTTGACTAACGAGGACTGGCGTACCAAGGAGCACACAGTCATAGGTCATAGGCCAAGTTTTGCAAACAGCCTATCCATATCTAGGATATTTTTTATATTGTAATCACTTTACAAAATTGAATCACAGACAGTTCAATGAATATGATGCATTTTGATCCATTCAACAAAGAATTAAAACAATAGCATGCACTGTTTTCTTGTGTGCTAAAGGCCTTGGATGTTTATTAGAGTAGGGAGAAAAACAGGGTTTTGGTGAGTCATATCGGATCGCCTACAATGGTGTGTTGGCACCTTTATTCTTGATTTGTTCTTGAAAACTACTGTGCAGAGTGAATCAAATTGTCACATGTTACTACCTTGTGCCTGAAAAGAATGAGTGGAAACAAAATTGTTTCTTACTCACACCTGAGAGATGCCCATGGAAGAAATCCACATGATGTATCTCAGTGTAATTTATGATTTGGTTCTGTTCTGTGTGGGCCATGCCCTTTTCAATATAGATTTTGTATGTCTTACTCTTAAGAACAAATGGCAATGATGTTAATGTGTCACAATATACTTGCACAAAGTACAACTTTCTTGTTTTGCTTCACCCCCTTACTCCAGAAGTACTTGCAAGGCAGTTTTCTCTATGGGATCTGCAAGCAGGTCATTGGAATAGCATGTGGAATAACCTCATATATGGGCCTTTGTTTGATCTTGACAAAAGGGGAAACTTGTTCTTCAGATAAAGCATGATTAACACTAATTTTGTTTTTGTTTGGAGTTGGGTAATGAATCTCTGCCTGTAACTTTTCAGTTGTTTAACACCTTAAAAGTGTTGGTAAGCAGCACGTATTTAAGGTCTGTCTAGCATTAAATGGAGTACTCTCTTCCACAAGATGGATAAGGCGGGAGACAGACAGCAGGTATGCATTTTCAATGTGGGTATAAACTAGTATTTTGTTAACCAAGGCATGTTCTCTGCTTTTGTATATTTGCGCAATTCTATAAAACATGGCATAAACATTGCTTCTGCTTGCGTTGGTGGTATAGCGGTGTGCATAGCTGCCTTCCAAGCAGTTGACTTGGGTTTGATTCCTGGCCAATGCATTGCATTTGGTTCAAGATGTTGTTATAATGAAATGGCTCATTTCTTCAGAAGCTTGAAAGTAGACTTGTACCTTCTTTATGTGATCCAAGATGTTTAGCAACCCAAAAAAAGACACTATCCATCAGGGAAGACAATCCAGGTCTAACGCGTAACAGGCCAAGACACAGTCCACTATACTAATGAGGATTTGCCTCTGAATCATGGCCCCTGAGCCGATTGCCAACTTGTGCAAAAACTTGCCTATTCGCAAGAATACCATTGCTTGCAATTTGAGAAAAGCTTTAAAGAAACAAGCGTGAACAAGAATCCAGAGTAGCCTCTCGCTGCATCCTGCGGTGGACATCCAACCCGGCCACATTCAAGTGTGACATCAGAAGCCACGCCCATCCAAGTGTGACGTCGGAAGCCTACATAGTTACAAACTACTATTAAAGTGATAAGAGCTGCTTTCAACAGGTAACATCTCATTCTCATACAACTCATTCGTATTATGTTGAACAGTACTAAAACCGCAAGTGTGTTTTGTGCATTTTGTTTCGTAGTTACCTTCGTCTTTTAGTCTTCTCTTCTTGATGCTTCTTCCTGTTTTTAAATGTTAACGTTAATGAGAATGTGTCCAATTTGGGCATGGGCGTTGTTATGTTTCTTCTCTTAACATAACCTTTAATAAACACAGACTCGCAGTCACAGTTGAGACGATTGTGTTTACTGAACCATCATCGCACACAGAACAAACATGCATCAATCCGCTGACTTAACACACACACTCATAGTGGAGCTTAATGTTCTAACGCGCCACAAAGTAGTGCCTACATCTATGTATTGCAATCAGAGTCAATACATAACAATTCCTCCCTTCCAGCTTTGATGCACTTATAATCATCAAACAAAAATTATATTGATTTA
Source organism: Xyrauchen texanus (assembly GCF_025860055.1). NCBI lineage: Eukaryota > Metazoa > Chordata > Actinopteri > Cypriniformes > Catostomidae > Xyrauchen > Xyrauchen texanus. The sequence continues at coordinate 44,984,385 of NC_068281.1, read as the reverse complement.
CCAATATCCAATTTGAAAACAATTCAAATTTCACAACATTTCAATAACTCTTTTTTTTTTTTTATATATATATATATATATATATATATATATATATATATATATATGTTTAACAGAACATTTTCTCTTCCTTTACTTTGTTTTTTAATGTTATAAATCAAGTCTGTCTGGAGGTTTGCGAACCCTCTCCGGATATCTGCGTTCCAATGGATCAGGCAGGTTTGTCGTTGGTTGAGGTATGTTCACTGCCTCTGGTGTAAGCATATTTTCCACAGTTGTCATGTCCGGTGTTGTAGTACTGTCCCCTAGATTCGGTAGAACAGCAGATGTCCCAGTTTGACCAGTCACCTTTCCAGGTGAAGCATCAAGAAGTTGATCAACATGTCTGCGCCAGACGACATTGGGTTCCACACTCACAGTGTATGACAGCGGTCCAGTTTGTGACAAGATTTCTGCTTGTTGCCATTTGTCACTCTGGCTGCGATAGTCTCTTGCCAGTACTTTTTGTCCAACGTCAAATGATCTCAGTTTCCTTTGTTGTTGAATGGGTGAACATTGTTTGTTTGACACCTGTTTTTGAATGTCCGGTTTCACTAGATCCAAGCGAGATCTCAAGTTTCTTCCCATAAACAACATTGACGGTGACTGTCCAGAAGTAGTGTGTGGAGTGTTTCTGTACGCCAGCAGAAAGTTGGCAATTTTCTGCTGCAGTGGCACTTCCTCCTTTCTACTTGCTTTCATGGACTGTTTAAAGGTTTGTACAAACCGTTCAGCTAGTCCATTAGTTGCCGGATGGTGAGGAGCAGATGTTAAGTGTTTAATCCCGTTGATTTTCAGGAAAGTTTGGAACTCCTCACTGGTAAACTGGGTACCATTGTCACTTACAAGTTGTAGCGGGTATCCAGTGCGAGCAAAAAGCATCTGTAATAGGTTCACTGTTGCAGTTGAAGTTGCTTTCTTCACAGTGAAAACTTCGAGCCACTTGGAATGAGCGTCGACCACAATAAGGAACATGTGATCCAAGAAAGGTCCAGCGTAGTCGATATGAAGGCGTTGCCACGGGGCAACTGGCCATTCCCAAGTGTGAACGGGTGCAATCTGAGGTTGGCGCTGAGTGTGGTGGCAACCTGTGCATGTTTTGACCAGAGTTTCAATTTGGTTGTCAAGGCCAGGCCACCACACATAACTTCTAGCGAGACATTTCATTTTCACCACACCCATGTGTCCATCATGCAGTGAGTTAAGAACTTTGGGTCGCAGTTTGGGAGGTACAATTACACGTGACCCCCACATGACACATCCTTGACACACGGTAAGTTGGTCTTTTCTGGTGAAATAGTCCGAAAGTTCTGTATCTGTGCGTGCTGTCCAACCATTCACAGTTAAATCATACACTCTGGAAAGCAATGGGTCGTTTCTTGTTTCTTTGCTTATTTGTGCACTTGTCACAGGGAGCGTTTCCATTTGTAACATGTGAAGGTTTAAAGCAGGATCAGAGCCCTTCCCTGACAGTGACTGAGGCAGACAGGACAGTCCATCTGCATTTCCATGTAGTTTTGTCCCTTTGTATTCAATGGTGTAGGTGTGCGCTCCCAGAAAAAGAGCCCAACGCTGTAACCGAGCCGCAGCCATTGCCGGAACACCTTTGTGTGGACTGAAAATAGAAACTAGTGGCTGATGGTCTGTAATCAGCGTGAAATGCTTGCCATATAGATACTGGTTAAACTTTTTCACTCCCCACACTAAACTTAAAGCTTCTCTGTCTATCTGTGCGTAATTACGCTCTGCTGGTGACAGAGAACGTGATGCAAAAGCTATGGGGCGTTCAGAGCCATCACTCATTTTGTGTGACAGAACGGCACCAATACCGTAAGGCGAAGCGTCACATGCTAGGCGCAAGGGCAAATTTGGGTCATAATGAGTCAGCACTTTGTCTGAAATGATGAGTTTCTTTGCCTTTTTAAACACCTGCTCACAGTCTCTAGTCCAATCCCACTTTGTGTTTTGATGCAACAGCGCATTGAGTGGGTGCAACACCGTTGAAAGATTTGGCAAAAACGTATGGTAATAGTTAACGAGGCCAAGAAATGAACGTAACTGACTTACGTTTTTCGGTTGTGGAGAATTCACAACGGCCTCAATTTTGTCCTGAGTTTTGTGAAGTCCCTGTTTATCTATTTTGTGACCACAATACTCAATGGACTCCTTGAAGAACTCGCATTTCTTCCTATTTGCCTTAAGCCCATATTCCTCCAGTTTTGTCAAAACTGCATCCAAATTGACCAAATGTGAGTTTTCGTCTGAGCCTGTCACAATAATGTCATCCAAGTAACATTGAGTACCTGGAATTCCTTGTAGCACCTGGTCCATAGCACGTTGCCAGATTGCTGGAGCACTAGTAATGCCAAATACAAGCCGATTGTATTGGTATAGACCTTTGTGGGTGTTAATGGTGAGGTACTTGCGTGAACTTTCATCCATCTCCATTTGTAGATAAGCTTGTGCAAGGTCAATCTTTGTGAAATGTTCACCATTTGCTAAGGATGCAAAAATGTCATCAATGCGAGGTAGTGGATACTGATCTGCATGAAGTACAGGATTAACAGTTACTTTGAAATCACCACAAATGCGCAACTTGTCTGAAGACTTTTTAGCCACAGGCACAATTGGTGTAGCCCATTCAGACCAGTCCACCTTGGATAATATCTGTTGATCCATGAGATGTTGCAGTTCAGCTTCCACTTTTGGCCGTAGAGCATATGGAACAGGTCGTGCTTTGTGAAACTTTGGTTTTGCATCTTCTTGTAGCTCAAGACGTGCTTTGATGTGTTTCATGGTTCCAATGCCTTCACTAAAGACTTGTGCATGCTTGTCAAGTATTTCAGATAACTTTTTGTCAGTGAGTTGCTTGGAGGCAATACGCAAAGTCTTTATTTCATGCCAGTTGAGCCTGATCTGTCTTAGCCATCTGCGACCAAACAGTGGCACCCCTCCATCCTTCAGAACAAACAGCTCAAGATTTCAAGTTTGGTTTTTATATTTCACTTTCACTTTGAGTTTTCCCAGTGGTGTGACTTTTTCACCCGTGTATGTTTTCAACTTTACTCTGGTGCGTGACAGTTTTGTGTCTGGAAAGTTTTTCTTGTAATCCTTGAAAGATATGATTGACAGCGCTGACCCTGTGTCTAGTTCCATTTTTAATGGCACTCCATTGACTTTTGGTGTCAGCCATATCACATCACTGTCATCCTTTTCTGTCGCATACAACCCTAAACAAGCCAATTCTTCCTCACTAGAACTGTCAGAGTGTGTTTGTGCTACTTTGTGAAGCCTCTGCCCTCTTTTTACATTTACTTTCTCTTTAGAGTTGCTGTACTTTGATTTACACATTTTCTGTATGTGCCCCCTCTTATTACATTGACGGCAGTCTTTATCTTTAAACCAACACTCCGTGCGGTAAACCAACACTGTTTACCGCATCTGAAGCAGGGCTTTGCTTTGGTATTGCACAGCTTGGAGTGCATTTTGAATACAGAACATGTCGTTGGGTTTTTACCTTGCAGTTCTGTTGCATCCCTTGCTGCTGTCTTCACTGAAACCGCAATTTCCACTGCTCGTTGTAAAGTAAGCTTGTCCTCCGTCAAAAGCCGTTTTTGAATGCTCTCGTTGTGCAGCCCGCACACGAACCGGTCCCTCAAAGCATCAAAAAGTCCATCTCTAAACTGGCAATACTCGGCTAGTTTCCTCAGCTCAGCAATGTATTCTGACACGGACTCACTTTTTGACTGGTTTCTCTTGTGAAATCTAAAACGCTCAGCGATCACTAATTGCGCTGGGTTTAGGTGACTTTTCAGCGTTCGCGTTATTTCAGCAAATGTTTTGTCTGCCGATTTAGCTGGAGCAACAAGGCTGCGGAGTAGGTTGTAAGTTTTCGCGCCCATAACACTTAGTAGGACTGCTACTTGTCTTTCGTTCTGTATCTCGTTTGCTAGACAGTACTGCTCAACTCTTTCCACATATGTTGTCCAGTCCTCCACCGAACTATCAAAACTGTCCATATGTCCCAATATTCCAGCCATTTTTGCTTGTTGGCGTCTAACCACTTTTACCTTGGTCTTGATGAACAAACGTCCCCACCTCCAGCTAGCTCGTCCACGGCAGAACTGCGGGGTGAGCAGACGAAACTTTCGTCCACAAAACCAAGTCCATTCAAAACTTTACACCGGTCTTATTCAATCTGATGTATTTCGCGGGTTCTTCTTAAGACTCGTCGCCAGTTTTGTTATGTTTCTTCTCTTAACATAACCTTTAATAAACACAGACTCGCAGTCACAGTTGAGACGATTGTGTTTACTGAACCATCATCGCACACAGAACAAACATGCATCAATCCGCTGACTTAACACACACACTCATAGTGGAGCGTAATGTTCTAACGCGCCACAAAGTAGTGCCTACATCTATGTATTGCAATCAGAGTCAATACATAACAGGCGTGGTGGCTTCTGACGTCACACTTGGATGTGGCCGGGTTGGACATCCACCGCAGGATGCAGCGAGCTGTACTTCGGCATCCAGGGCACACATCGTTAATGGCGCTTGAAGGAGCACACACAACTCAGTTAGAATTTGCCAGCTTTTGTTCGGAAGCCCTAAAACGTCAACCTCCCCGTCGGGGAATCAAACCCCGGTCTCCCGCGCGGGAGCCGAAAATAGTTAGTCTTAACTTCCCTTAACTTTTCCCATTCATTCTCTATGGTAGTGTCTTACACTACGGATGTAATATATTTGTGGCCACACGTCGACATGAGTGGCGCTGTCCCGCATTTTCGTATTGTAAGGGAGACAGACAGGCACAGATAACATTAATCACAACGTCTCAATCGCATCTCAACCGCTAGAATCAAGGTAAATAATGTTTGATTTAGTCTTTTATTCTATAGTTTTCGTTGTTTTTAACACTCTCAATGTCTCTATATTTTATGACAATTTAAACGAAAGGTTAGGTATTCAAGATTTGATTGAAGTTATTTTTGTTGACGTGAATACACTTAAACTAACGTACGTGAACAGCGAAAAAATTACAAACTTCGTTTACACAACATAGTCTATCATACGAGTATTTAGATTATGCTATAGTAGGGCCTAAATACAATGAAACCTGAATGATAAAGTGAAGTACAATAACGTTATATATTTACAAGTGAGTTATTAGCTTACCTTTGTCATTTCCATAATTGTGAATGGAAGCTAAGTTACTGTTAAACATCGCTATGAACATTAGCTCATATAGATAACGTTACTGTTTTGTTAGTCTGGAATTACCGCAATTATTTCACTATTCTGGTACTTATCACTTTTCAACTTTGTATGTTTACTAATTAATTGGTCTATACTGCACCTTTCAATATAGGTAATACAAATATATTATAACATTCGAGCTAAAACATAATTCTAAGACACTAAGATCTACATGTGAACTAACATTACATCTCTTATCAGTATTAATAGTAGTATTACTATGTAGTATGTGTTATTAATAATGACATATTACATGTTACTTTCATTAATATTTGTTTTATCTCTATCAACACTTTAACTAAATTAGTCTTTATTACATATTTGTTTTTTAAATGTGCTTGAAATCTACAGGATGAAGAAGATTGAGTTCTTTCACTGAAGGAGGACAGTTCAGTTTAGAAGAGGCCCATCGGGGCATTTAAGACAGGACCCCTCCGCTGAGGCAATGACGATAAAAAACAACCCCTCCCTGCAAGAAAAATCTGCACCTCAACAGGAGGAGGTTGTCTGCAGCTGAACCACATAAAAAGGGAAGGAGCTGCTGTTCCTATCTGGATCCCCGTCAGAGGAACCTCTCAGCAGGAGGGCTTCCACTTTCACCAGGCTCAGTGGGTGACGGGCAACAACGTCTCTACCGAGCTGTTCCAGGCCCAGGGGATGACCGGAGTGGGTCACTAGAACTTTCAGAGGCTGGTGGACCTGAAGCTGCCTGACGTGGTCCTACCGGGAGTGTTTGACCCTGTTTTAATTGCAGAGCTCAACATGGCATCCACGAAGGTGACTGGGCAGGCCAAATATCCAGCGCTTCACGTGTCAGCCAGAGACACGGGCGAGAGGTTTGGACTCCTTCTGAAGGGAACGTCTCTCAGGTAAGACGCACTGAATTTACTAATTTACATTTTAATTCACATGCACTTTCAGATTTGTGCCATTGATATTTAACCTTATTGGGCCTACTTTTTAGGAGATGGACGTAGCACGTGTCCTGGTGTCTCTCAGTGATGAGACGTGTGCCTTCCCACCATCAGAGGAGCTGGTGGAGCCCTCACAGTGGTTTGCCACTCCAAAAAAAGAATACACATCGTCTGAGAGACAAACAGGTAAATCATGTTGGCACATGTATTGTTGTCGGCTGGACCCATTCATATTCATAACAATTTATTTTACCCTCTCACGCACAAGCATACATGGACGAACGCACACACACACACACACACACACACGTGGAGGTACTATTCATATAGACACATACTAACATACTTGCATACCTACGTGACTTACTATTAACATTGTTTTATATCTCTTCTACAGATCTGCTGAGCAATTCCCCACTGCCCCTGACAGCCTCTCCCCGTGCTGCACGCACAGGACCCGTTAAGACTGGTGGACGTATCTTCGTACTGGACCATGGCCGGTGGACGCAACCCATTAGAGATGCCATTGATGGACTTCTAGCAAAGCACCATGGGAAGAAAGACATGCTGAAGCAGGTGGATGCTGACTATGCTGCCCTTGTGCACAGATCTTGCAAAGACCCAATAGTCTCCTTCATCCAACCACAAGGCAGCATATCTCTCGGTATGTGAAACACCTTGCCAAGCTAATGAACACCAGCTCCTCCTTGAACACCAGCCCAGAGAAGCTGTTGGAGACTCAGCAGCTTTGGCAGCGTCTGACAGAAGGCAGTGAGACAGTCAGTGTACCAGTCACAGCCTTGAAACCTGCTCCTGTAAATCCACCAGTGGTGAGTACTTCCCAGGATGCTCCTCTGACCCAGGCTACACTTGTGATGATGGTGAAGGAGATTGTGGAGAGGCAGCTAAAAGCTCAGCAGTTGCAACAACAACAACAGCCAAAGAAAACCAGGAATTGTCTCAGTTGTGGGCAGCCAAAATCTTGTTACCTCGGCGACGGCTCCTCTGTCCATTTTTTTATCAGTCAGCAGAGGTGAAGTACTTTTACTGCTCCAAAAAATTCTTCATGACCTATGCAGCTGAAGGACTCACCAATCCCAGAATGTGCTTTGAGGATTTTGCATCAACTGCCTATTTCCAGCGGGAGCTCGACGCCTCAAAACAGAGAGGGGCAGAACAAAAGAGGGTAACAGAAGAGAGGAAAAAGAGGAAATTCGTAGAGCTTCATCCTCCTGGTCGCCTGTGCAGGTCCTGTCATCTGCCTCTCAAACAAGGCCCCAACAACCCTCACATACATGCCTATTTCCCTGGAGTCCCAGGAAAGTACATTTACTGTCCCACCAAGGTTTTGTACATGTACCAGTCCCAGGGCATGATGGGAGAGATGACTTGGACTGAATTCCAGAAGTCTGCATTTTATGAGACTGAAAAGCAGAGATGGATGGTGGAGAAACGGGCGTGGAACTGAGACTCACTGACTCATTCAGTCACTCACTCACTCACTCACAAAGACAAAACTGATGTAATCAATTACTCTCACACTCATACTGTCAGTTGGCAGTCAAATATTCTGTTGTCTATTTATATTATATATTCAAGTATATTATTTGATAGTACTTTTAATGTTTTTTTTTTACTTGACTGAGGTTTTATTTGGAATAAGTTATATTAATATATATATACACTCACCTAAAGGATTATTAGGAACACCTGTTCAATTTCTCATTAATGCAATTATCTAATCAACCAATCACATGGCAGTTGCTTCAATGCATTTAGGGGTGTGGTCCTGGTCAAGACAATCTCCTGAACTCCAAACTGAATGTCAGAATGGGAAAGAAAGGTGATTTAAGCAATGTTGAGCGTGGCATGGTTGTTGGTGCCAGACGGGCCTGTCTGAGTATTTCACAATCTGCTCAGTTACTGGGATTTTCACGCACAACCATTTCTAGGGTTTACAAAGAATGGTGTGAAAAGGGAAAAACATCCAGTATGCGGCAGTCCTGTGGGCGAAAATGCCTTGTTGATGCTAGAGGTCAGAGGAGAATGGGCCGACTGATTCAAGCTGATAGAGGAGCAACTTTGCCTGAAATAACCACTCGTTACAACCGAGGTATGCAGCAAAGCATTTGTGAAGCCACATCATGCACAACATTGAGGCGGATGGGCTACAACAGCAGAAGACCCCACCGGGTACCACTCATCTCCACTACAAATAGGAAAAAGAGGCTACAATTTGCAAGAGCTCACCAAAATTGGACAGTTGAAGACTGGAAAAATGTTGCCTGGTCTGATGAGTCTCGATTTCTGTTGAGACATTCAGATGGTAGAGTCAGAATTTGGCGTAAACAGAATGAGAACATGGATCCATCATGCCTTGTTACCACTGTGCAGGCTGGTGGTGGTGGTGTAATGGTGTGGGGGATGTTTTATTGGCACACTTTAGGCCCCTTAGTGCCAATTGGGCATCGTTTAAATGCCACGGCCTACCTGAGCATTGTTTCTGACCATGTCCATCCCTTTATGGCCACCATGTACCCATCCTCTGATGGCTCCTTCCAGCAGGATAATGCACCATGTCACAAAGCTCGAATAATTTCAAATTGGTTTCTTGAACATGACAATGAGTTCACTGTACTAAAATGGCCCCCACAGTCACCAGATCTCAACCCAATAGAGCATCTTTGGGATGTGGTGGAATGGGAGCTTCATGCCCACAAATCTCCATCAACTGCAAGATGCTATCCTATCAATATGGGCCAACATTTCTAAAGAATGCTTTCAGCACCTTGTTGAATCAATGCCACGTAGAATTAAGGCAGTTCTGAAGGTGAAAGTGGGTCAAACACAGTATTAGTATGCTGCCTTACAAAACAAAAAGGCAGTAACTGCATTTTTGGTCAAAAATGAGTTATTATCATTTTCATGACATTCAAGGCATCCTTTGTTATGTGACGAAATATCTTATCTCAAATGTGTGTTGTTTTGGAGAAAAATGATAGTCGTTTGTACAGTAACTGCAAAAAGCCCTAGTGAAACAAAGCATGAGTACAGTAACATCCATTCTGCACTCTGCGTAGTTACTGCCTTTTTGATTTGTAGGGCAGTATGGTGTTCCTAATAATCCTTTAGGTGAGTGTATATATATATATATGTGTGTGTGTGTGTGTGTGTATGTGTGTGTATAATAGATTAATTAATCTCTACCTGGGTTTTCTATATGTAAATAAGTTTTTAGGATGTTGTCTATAGCTCTGTACATATTACACATTTTGACTTTGCACTAGTTAGATTTGAAGCGGTGGGGACTCCTTCCCTCCCTATCTCCCTCCCACACTTTTAATCAGCCCCTTCATGTTTATACTGCATTTTATCACCTGTGTTTGCTATCAGGTTGCCCTCGCACTGCTGCCACCTTGACCTACACGACTGAGCTTCTATACACCGATGCTACTCCATGCTCTATGCTCCATTCTAATGCACTTCCATTTGCTGTTAGGTCTTGCTCCTCACTGCCGATATTTAAATCTAAATTGAAGACACATTTTTTCTCTTTAGCCTATAATGTTGGTTGAGAATAGTTTTCTGTGTAGGTTTTATAATGTTTTATTAATTTGTTCTTTTTAACATTTTATAAGTTCTATTAAATTCTGTTATTAATGTTTGTAAAAAAAATTGTACAGCACTTTGGTTACAACATTTGTTGTTTTTAAGTGTGCTTTATAAATAAACTTGACTTGACTTGACTCTACTCCAGGATGTCAATGAGCCACCTAGACAGCCACTTCTACCCTATGCCACAATGACTTTTCTGAATGTTACTCCATGTAACATAACTGGTTAATATTGACTTTGTTAATTGTATTTTTGATACCATTTTGACCCTGTTATACGTCTTTTCATTACAGGACCATTTAACGTCTGCTGTAATGTTGTCTTTTAAAATACAGAATTAGAAGTAAACAGATAAATCAGTAAACACAAAGGTTGGACAATTTATTGCAAAATGTATTAAGAATTATTATTTCTCAAATGCTTTATAAAAAAGTTATATAGGTTGCAAATCTCATCTACAGCTATACATGTGGAAATACAAACCTAATGTAAAAATATGAAGTATCCAGTTTTGTGGAAGGTTAAAATACAATTGAATAATTGCTTGACGTGAATAATGAGGAAAATAATAAATATTGAAAAAAAAAAAAAAACCATTCAGCCGGGAATCGAACCGGGAATCTCAAATCTTGGCTGAAAAGGTTACTTGAGGTCACAAAAGCCCTTTACACCTATACACGACTGGCCTCCGCGTGACAGGCGGAGATACTGTCCACTATACTAACGAGGACTGGCATGTCAAAAAGCACCCAGTCATAGGTCCTAGGCCAAGCTGTGCAAACAGCCTATCCATATCTAGGATTTTGTTATGTTGTAATCACTTTACAAAATTGAATCCCAGACAGTTCAATGAATATGATGCATTTTGATCCATTCAACAAAGAATTAAAACAATAGCATGCACTGTTTTCTTGTGTGCTAAAGGCCTTGGATGTTTATTAGAGTAGGGAGAAAAACAGGGCTTTGGTGAGTCATATCGGATCGCCTACAATGGTGTGTTGGCACCTTTTTTCTTGATTTGTTCTTGAAAACTACTGTGCAGAGTGAATCAAATTGTCACATGTTACTAGATTGTGGAAACAAAACTGTTTCTTACTCACACCTGAGAGATGCCCATGGAAGAAATCCACATGATGCATCTCAGTGTAATTTATGATTTGGTTCTGTTCTGTGTGGCCCATGCCCTTTTCAATATAGATTTTGTATGTCTTACTCTTAAGAACAAATGGCAATGATGTTAATATGACACAATATGCTTGCACAAAGCACAACTTTCTTGTTTTGCTTCACCCCCTTACTCCAGAAGTACCCTATCAAACGTTGTAATGAAGTCAACTAATATTTGTTATGCTTTAAATTAGGGGCATTATTACTCAACACATGTTAGATTCCCTTTAGATTGGGATTGTTTTAATTTTTAGAGAGGAAATGTATTACCTTCAATGCTCCCAATTGGAATGGTCCACTGAGAAAAAGCAATCCAGGAGGACCCTGAACCAGAGGTTACCCTTGTTGAGCATTATGAAACAGTAGTGCTAGAGTACTGGCTCAAAGATTCAGACTCACAGCTCAAGTTTCTCTTCATAACGTATACATCTTTCGCCTTTTACTAAAGATTTCCGTGGAGGCGAGCCTTGGTGAGTTTTCTGTATTTTTGGGGGCTCTGCTGCTAGCGGAGCTACACAAGTTTGTTAAAAGCAGCATCAATTTAACACATGGAATTGCAAGGCAGAGTGCTCTATGGGATCTGCAAGCAGGTCATTGGAATAGCATGTGGAATAACCTCATATTTGGGCCTTTGTTTGATCTTGACAAAAGGGGAAACTTGTTCTTCAGATAAAGCATGATTAACACTAATTTTGTTTTTGTTTGGAGTTGGGTAATGAATCTCTGCCTGTAACTTTTCAGTTGTTTAACACCTTAAAAGTGTTGGTAAGCAGCACGTATTTAAGGTCTGTCTAGCATTAAATGGAGTACTCTCTTCCACAAGATGGATAAGGCGGGATACAGACAGCAGGCATGCATTTTCAATGTGGGTATAAACTAGTATTTTGTTAACCAAGGCATGTTCTCTGCTTTTGTATATTTGCGCAATTCTATAAAACATGGCATAAACATTGCTTCTGCTTGCGTTGGTGGTATAGTGGTGAGCATAGCTGCCTTCCAAACAGTTGACCTGGGTTTGATTCCCAACCATTGCATTTGGTTCAAGATGTTGTTATAATGAAATGGCTCATTTCTTCAGCTGCATGAAAGTAGACATGTACCTTCTTTATGTGATCCAAGATGTTTAGCAACCCAAAAAAAGACACTATCCATCAGGGAAGACAATCCAGGTCTAACACGTAACAGGCTTAGACACAGTCCACTATACTAATGAGGATGTGCCTCTGAATCATGGCCCCTGAGCCGATTGCCAACTTGTGCAGAAACCTGCCTATTCGCAAGAATACCATTGCTTGCAATTTGAGAAACACTTTAAAGAAACAAGCACTTCTGCAAAGTGTTAGGCATCCAGGGCACACATCGTTAATGGTGCTTGAAGGAGCACACACAACTCAGTTCGAATTTGCCAGCTTTTGTTCGGAAGCCCTAAAACGTCAACCTCCCCATCAGGGAAACAAACCCCGGTCTACCGTGTGACAGGCGGAGATACTGCCCACTATACTAACAAGGACTGGCGTGCCAAGGAGCACCCAGTCATAGGTCATAGGCCAAGTTGTGCAAACAGCCTATCCATATCTAGGATTTTTTTTATGTTGTAATCACTTTACAAAATTGAATCCCAGACAGTTCAATGAATATGATGCATTTTGATCCATTCAACAAAGAATTAAAACAATAGCATGCACTGTTTTCTTGTGTGCTAAAGGCCTTGGATGTTTATTAGAGTAGGGAGAAAAACAGGGTTTTGGTGAGTCATATCGGATCGCCTACAATGGTGTGTTGGCACCTTTTTTCTTGATTTGTTCTTGAAAACTACTGTGCAGAGTGAATCATATTGTCACATGTTACTTGCTTGTGCCTGAAAAGACTGAGTGGAAACAAAACTGTTTCTTACTCACACCTGAGAGATGCCCATGGAAGAAATCCACATGATGTATCTCAGTGTAATTTATGATTTGGTTCTTTTCTGTTTGGGCCATGCCCTTTTCAATATAGATTTTGTATGTCTTACTCTTAAGAACAAATGGCAATGATGTTAATGTGTCACAATATACTTGCACAAAGCACAACTTTCTTGTTTTGCTTCACCCACTTACTCCAGAAGTACCCTATCAAACGTTGTAATGAAGTCAACTAATATTTGTTATGCTTTCCATTAGGGGCATTATTACTTGACACATGTTAGATTCCCTTTAGATTGGGATTGTTTTAATTTTTAGAGGGGAAATGTACTACCTTCAATGCTCCCAATTGGAATGGTCCACTGAGAAAAAACAATCCAGGAGGACCCTGAACCAGAGGTTACCCTTGTTGAGCATTATGAAACAGTAGTGCTAGAGTACTGGCTCAAAGATTCAGATTCACAGCTCGAGTTCCTCTTCATACCGTATAAATCGTTCGCCTTTTACTAAAGATTTCCGTGGAGGGGAGCGTTGGCGAGTTTTCTGTATTTTTGGGGGCTCTGCTGCTAGCAGAGCTACACAAGTTTGTTAAAAGCAGCATCAATTTAACACATGGAATTGCAAGGCAGAGTGCTCTATGGGATCTGCAAGCAGGTCATTGGAATAGCATGTGGAATAACCTCATATTTGGGCCTTTGTTTGATCTTGACAAAAGGGGAAACTTGTTCTTCAGATAAAGCATGATTAACACTAATTTTGTTTTTGTTTGGAGTTGGGTAATGAATCTCTGCCTGTAACTTTTCAGTTGTTTAACACCTTAAAAGTGTTGGTAAGCAGCACGTATTTAAGGTCTGTCTAGCATTAAATGGAGTACTCTCTTCCACAAGATGGATAAGGCGGGATACAGACAGCAGGCATGCATTTTCAATGTGGGTATAAACTAGTATTTTGTTAACCAAGGCATGTTCTCTGCTTTTGTATATTTGCGCAAATCTATAAAACATGGCATAAACATTGCTTCTGCTTGCGTTGGTGGTATAGTGGTGAGCATGACTGCCATCCAAGCAGTTGACCTGGGTTTGATTCCTGGCCAACGCATTGCATATGGTTCAAGATGTTGTTATAATGAAATGGCTCATTTCTTTAGCGTGCACTGTTTTCTTGTGTGCTAAAGGCCTTGGATGTTTATTAGAGTAGGGAGAAAAACAGGGTTTTGGTGAGTCATATCGGATCGCCTACAATGGTGTGTTGGCACCTTTTTTCTTGATTTGTTCTTGAAAACTACTGTGCAGAGTGAATCAAATTGTCACATGTTACTAGCTTGTGCCTGAAAAGACTGAGTGGAAACAAACTGTGTTTTACTCAGACCTGAGAGATGCCCATGGAAAAAATCCACATGATGTATCTCAGTGTAATTTATGATTTGGTTCTGTTCTGTGTGGGCCATGCCCTTTTCAATATAGATTTTGTATGTCTTACTCTTAAGAACAAATGGCAATGATGTTAATGTGTCACAATATGCTTGCACAAAGCACAACTTTCTTGTTTTGCTTCACCCCTGTTAGAAATGAAAATCTTCTAAACGATAACAGTGCCTTTTTCTCCGTCTTTTATTGAGTCATGAAGGAATCAGTACAAAGCATCCAACGTTGGGGAGCGAAATCAAAGTAGCTCAACTCAGCTCATATAGCGTACAAATATATATATTGCAATATTGGAGGGGAGTTTACAGGACTATCCAATAAGAACATGCATTACATCATACAGATATCACAGATAACGATTCCATAAGTGGGTCTCCTTCGAAACCTTAAGAGCCTTCGGACCTCTGGCATACACACTATTACAGTCTGCACACTACACAATGTATACACAGAGGAAGAGAGAGAGAGAGAGAGAGAGAGAGAGAGAGAGAGAGAGCTCCATGCTAACATGAAACATATGTCTGATAATGTATTCGGAATGGAATGCAGCAACTCAGCATTTCTCTCTTGGACAGGGCTGAGATATACCTATTTCTAACAGTGCCCACTTTGATAATGACGTTATATTATAACATAATTATCACATTACATGATTCTCAGCATGTCCATTATTACAGAATAATACATGAAACATATTTCAATCAAACATTTTCTTCAAAGTCATTAGTACTTGATAGTTCTGTTTGCTAACTTGTAATCCAATCTCCAAACCCATAATCTATCATTCATTTGTCTTCTCTGTAATTCATCAACAATTTTTTGTCATATTATTTATACCATCTATGATATGACCATCTTCATCATTTTCGGGTATATATGTACAAACATTACAGTCACTCTTTTGCATTAGTAATTGTAACAAACATAGGCCAAATAATAACATAAATAGAATGCATATAGCAATCGATATAATGGAAGACATCCAGGGTGCGAACCACCCAAACACATTGGAAAATGTCCCCATATTCCCTAACGTTATCAGCTAATTCTTTATTCAACTTATCCATTTCCTTTCATACCTTCATGAATTTACCATCATCATCAATGTGACCCAGGATGTATGTATAGCATTTGTCACCAAATATTTTACATATTCCTCCTCCATCTTTAGCCAAGAATTAATCCAAACATTTAATACCTCTTGGCTGTCCAACACGGTAAATATACTTCAGGGTCACTTGGGGCATCACACTCTATGTAACTTTGTTTCTGGGTGTTTACCCGTACCTTCATAACAAAAACATCTTCATTTAATATTACCATAAAACATAAACCATTATACATTATTTCTAGGAATTGGAATTACACTTGTGACTCCTTGCTTTTGTTTTGATACTGAACGGGCATAGGCAAGCACGAACACCTGCCCTATGCAGTGTCAGTAGGAATGTTTTCATGTTGACTGTTCCAGGTTCCTCCTCAGGTCCTCCTAATTCAAAGATTCCGGTTCGGGCACTGGCGCTGCGTGTTCAGCTCCTCCAGTGCTTTCACCGTTCACCTTGAATCAGTAAGGCCTTCCTCTGGAGCAAGCTTCATGCGGCTTGCGTGGATCCACTGTGGTTGAAGATCAGTCAGCACCTCCGTTCGGGTCACCGGCAGTACAGTAGTTGGGCCCACTTTGGCTCACTAAACTTTTTTGGTTTCAGATACTTCAACAGAACCTGCTGATTCAGAACAAATGAGTAGAACTTTCTGCAGGCAGAGGGAGAGAGATATCATCATTTATGCCATTTAACGTTCTATCTATGGAATCCACATAATCCGCGATGATCACCTCCGTGTCACCTGTGGAAAGATTGCCAGCGCGACCTCTGACCCAAGGGGTCGGAAAAGGTCTACCCATGAGAATTTCAAAGGGAGACAGTTTTGTAGTGGCTGACGGAGACATTCTCATTTCCGTCAGTACGGCAGGCAATAAATCAACCCAATTTCTGCCCGTATCTAAGCACGCTTTATTAAGACGTTCTTTTATCGTTTTGTTCAAACGTTCCACGTTTGACGAAGACTGAGGATGATACGGGATATGAAAATGCCAATTAATACTAAGTTCTTTAGCTAATAATTGTGTTACTTTAAAAGCAAATGGAGTTCCATTATCGCTTGCTATAACAGTTGGAATACCGAACGCGGTATAATTTCTTTGGCAAGAACCTTCACTACTGTCTTTGCATCTTCTTTTCCACACGGAAAAGCCTCAGGCCACTTAGTACATCGGTCAATAATCACGAGCAAATACTTGTGATTTCCACATGGAGGCATGTGTGTAAAATCGATCTGTAAATATTGGAAAGGAAGTTCAGGATGCGGTAAAGCATCATGGCTGATTGCCTTGTGCCTGTTTGTTTGCGCACACACCAGGCAAGCATCCAATATCCGCAAAAGTATTTCTACTGAACGTTCAGCAATGCAGTATGATTGATTCAAATTTTGTATCACTTTCTCTTTTGACACGTGTGATACACCATGATAATGTCTACACAGCATTACAACAGTAGATGCTGGTAGCGCGATTCTACCTTGTTTATCTCTTAAAATACCAACTTGATCTGGTTTTACTTCATTGGCTGCCCAATGAGTCTAATCATGTTGAGTAGGATTCGCTTGTAAGATTTTAACATCCAAATCATTAATCAAAGATGAATTCATCATCGGCACTTCATTGTTTTGTTCATTTACATGCGGACTACGTATTGCTTCTTTTGCTGTCCATTTCGCTACTTCGTCCGCAAATCTGTTACCTTTGGCCTCGTCAGATTCACCTGTTTTATGACCAGCTACTTTAATTACAGCAAGCTTCAATGGTTGCTGTGCTGCACTAATCAGCTCGGCCACAATGTTATGATGCGAAATAGGTTTTCCTTCGGAGGTTTTGAAATTTCTTTCCTCCCACAATTTAGCAAAATCATGGACTACGCCGTACGCATATTTGGAGTCAGTATATATGTTGATACACTGACCTTTTGCCAATTGACAAGCTCTTGTTAAAGCAATCAGTTCTGCGACTTGTGCTGATTTATGTGGCAGTGAATACGCTTCAATTACTTTATTAGGCAATTCAACAATAGCATAACCACACAAATATGTATTGTCATTTGGCTTAAAGCAGGATCCATCAATATACCAATGGATTCCCTCCTCCAGGACAGACGTGGAAACGTCTGGCCTGCAAGCAGTCGAAATTTGGATCCTGTTCAGGCAGTCGTGGTCGTCGCTCTCAAATTCACCTTGTGTCAGCAACCTATGCAACAATGTACAATATGTACAATAGGGCCATGAATAACAGAAGTTACTTTCAACGTTACATTAGCAGTAACAAACAATATAGCCTCATAGCCAGAACGGCGTTGGGCAGTCATGTGTTGAGTCGAAATATTATGCATAATGGCTCCTACCTGATGAAAAACATGTACAATAAGAGGATGTGACAAAACCACCTTTTCAGCATCCTGTATCATGATTGATGTAGCAGCCACTGCACGCAAACAAGCCGGAAGTCCCTTAGCGACCGAATGAAGGGTCTTAGATAAATAAGCTATTGGACGAAAAGTGCCCCCATGCTCTTGGGCCAGGATTGCTGCGGCTGTGCCCCCACTTTTGTACACGTATAGATGAAGGTCTTGTGTGTAACAGGGTAGGCCAAGGGCAGGCGGCCTTAAGAGTGATGCTTGCAAATGTTTGAATGCTTGATTCATCTCACTTGTCCATGTAATATCGTCTTTGTCACCCAGCGTAACTTCTCGCAGGATTTTGTCATACATGGAGCAATTAGGCACCCACAGGCGGCAGTAATTGACCAGTCCCAGGAAGCTTTGCATGTGCTTCCGTGTGGATGGGTGCTTAAATGTAGCGATGGCTTTGATCCTGTCCGCAGACAGACGAACTTGGCCTTGTGACAGTTCATGTCCAAGGTAATGGACTTTTCTCTGCACCCATTGAAGTTTGTCTCTAGAGGCCTTGAAACCAGCTTCAGCCAGAACATTGCAAACAATCTTTGAGGCAGCAGCACACATGTCCTCAGACGCACCAGTGACCAGCAGGCAGGTGTCTGGAGGGAGTTTGATATCTTTCAGTATGTCGTGCACTACAGCGGAGAAAACAGCCGGAGAATCTCTGAACCCTTGAGGGAGACGTGTCCAACTATATTGACAATTCTGAAAACAAAATGCAAACAGTGGCTGAGTATCAGGATGAACAGGAATACTGAAAAATGCGGAGCTTAAATCAATAACATAATAAAATGTATGTTCTGAAGGAATATAATTAATTATAGCCTGAACTTCTGGTACAATAGGAGCAAGTGGTTTGATCAAATCATTAATTTTTTCTTAGGTCTTGCGTTAAACGCCAAGTACCATTAGCTTTCTTAATTGGATTAATTGGTGTATTATAAGGTGAATGAGTTCGAACCAGAATGCCTTGTTCCAAAAATCGATCAATGAGAGGTTTAAGTCCCTCATCTTTTTCCTTTGAAAGCAGGTGTTTATGAAACACAGGCCTAGTATTTATCAAAATCGCCCTGTAGGGCTGGATATCTATTAACCCTACGTCATCCTTGTGTTCCGCCCACAATTGAGGGTTGACTCCCGAAATTTCTGGTGTCAGCACAGTTGCAGACGAATCTTCAACAAGAGCATTTCCGGTGTCGGTTGTAATGGAAAAAACTGAAGGAAACAAAAGTGTCAAAGAGTTAGCATCAAAATTCAATTTCATACCAATTTTGTGCATCAAGTCTGCACCTAACAGGCAGAATGGTGAATTCGGTATAATTGCAAAGGAATGCATTTTAAACAATGTCGGTACATCCTTAGAGGTAATTGGTAAGGTGGGCGTCAATTCGCATTTCACAGGAACATTATTAATCCCTACAGAATTAATTTTCTTTCCCGTGACGGAGCCTGAGTACACATCGGAAGATAACGAGGACACCGAGCGCCGCTATCAATTAAAACATGTAGGTTTATGGTCAACATTTAGTTCAAGGAATGGCAAAACATTTGATTTATTTGGATATTGCATCGAAAGTTTTGAAAATTCAGATTCTTTGCTCTCGCACCGTCAGGCGCGATTCCATTCAGTTGGATATCTCCTTGAATTTTTTACACTCTGTCTGTAGCTAGGAGAAAACGAAGGTGGGGGTTTTCTGTCATAGACATTTGAGCGTGTACACATCTGGTTTGTATTAAACTGTTGCATAGTTCTTTGTCTGCAAAATTTTGCAACATGTCCAGAACGACCACAACAGTAACATTTAACATGCTTTTTTGTGTGAAAGAACGGATTTTTCTGAGCCGCAGCATCAACCTGTAACAGTATCAGAGTTTTTCCCTTGGAGGAAGCAAAGGCTCCAGCAGAGGAAAGCTCACGTAAACGCTTATCAAGGTCATCAATTGACATCGTTAAAAAAGTATTCGTGGTGATAGCTATAACATCAGCAAAAGGCAACGTATGAACCTTAAATCCTTCTGAAGTTTCCACGAACGGAATTGCAGTTGCAGCCTTCAAATCATGATGCAGTTCATTTTTTACGGGCGCACACGCTAAAGGAGCCTGAAAATATTCATAACTCGGAGGGAGAGCGGGGGGAGAGAAAGTTTCGTCTTTCTCCTCAGGCTGTGAGACTGACTGAGTGACACTCACCACTCTGTCCGACTCTGCTCTGAGATCAGCCCGCGGAGTAGAAAATTTACGATCTTTTTTATTTTTGCCATCCGCTTTGTCTATCTCAGGTCCGCGATCCCAGTACTTTTTCATCATTGCCCAAGTTTTATAGGATTGTGTCATATAATCAAAGTCCCATTCTGGATTACCCCAATTTCCTAAAATCATGTCTTTCGCTGCAGTCATGTCTGTATCTTTAAACGATCCTTTGCGCGGAAATGGATCTAATTGTATTTTACCCTCTGACCAGCCAGCTAAATTTGATAGATAAGGTTCCGTAAAAAAGGCTTGATTATTTCTATCCATAAAATCTTTCGGAGATTCATTAAATAAAGGTGGATTTATTTTATTTCCCATTTCGGAGACCACAAAAATAGCCTATACACCTGTAAACAAAATAAACAAAATTCAAATAATCAAATAGAAAAACAAAGAAGAAAAATGCTGCAGTGTCATTTGTTAGTAAAGCATTTTAGTCAAAGGAAGCAAAGAACGAAGAGGAATAGAAAAGGAGGAAAAAAAAGGAAAAAAAAACTGATTCACTTCACAAAGCCCCAAAAAACGACGGAGATTTTTTATGAAATATCTCGCAACAATCCTTCTTATAAAAGTAAGGATCTCACACAACGAAGGAAATTAATCACGTTTCCTTACGTTCTTCTCGAAGTTTATCAAAAACTTACGAGGAAATCACATAACAAAAAAGAGGGGATCTAAGTCTCTTTCTTTGTTCTTCCCGTATTTCATTCGAAACACGAGGAAAACTTCGTCCCGCATTTATCAAAAATACGAGGAAACCGTAACGATAAATAAACTTGATTATGTCCTTTATCGCTCTTCCCGCATTATTTAAACACGAGGAATACCACAATACGGCACTATCATCACTTTAAAATTATGTCTCAACAAACAATAAGAATCAACTCCTCATTAAAAGGGGAATTAATTTAGATTCTTACCGTTTGGAGATTCCCGAGGACGAGCCCCCAATTGTTAGAAATGAAAATCTTCTAAACGATAACAGTGCCTTTTTCTCCGTCTTTTATTGAGTCATGAAGGAATCAGTACAAAGCATCCAACGTTGGGGAGCGAAATCAAAGTAGCTCAACTCAGCTCATATAGCGTACAAATATATATATTGCAATATTGGAGGGGAGTTTACAGGACTATCCAATAAGAACATGCATTACATCATACAGATATCACAGATAACGATTCCATAAGTGGGTCTCCTTCGAAACCTTAAGAGCCTTCGGACCTCTGGCATACACACTATTACAGTCTGCACACTACACAATGTATACACAGAGGAAGAGAGAGAGAGAGAGAGAGAGAGAGAGAGAGAGAGAGAGAGAGAGAGAGAGAGCTCCATGCTAACATGAAACATATGTCTGATAATGTATTCGGAATGGAATGCAGCAACTCAGCATTTCTCTCTTGGACAGGGCTGAGATATACCTATTTCTAACAACCCCTTACTCCAGAATTACCCTATCAAACGTTGTAATGAAGTCAACTAATATTTGTTATGCTTTCCATTAGGGGCATTATTACTTGACACATGTTAGATTCCCTTTAGATTGGGATTGTTTAAATTTTTAGAGGGGAAATTTATTACCTTCAATGCTCCCAATTAGAATGGTCCACTGAGAAAAAGCAATCCAGGAGGACCCTGAACCAGAGGTTACCCTTGTTGAGCATTATGAAACAGTAGTGCTAGAGTACTGGCTCAAAGATTCAGACTCACAGCTCGAGTTTCTCTTCATAACATATACATCTTTCGCCTTTTACTAAAGATTTCCGTGGAGGGGAGCCTTGGCGAGTTTTCTGTATTTTTGGGGGCTCTGCTGCTAGCAGAGCTACACAAGTTTGTTAAAAGCAGCATCAATTTAACACATGGAATTGCAAGGCAGAGTGCTCTATGGGATCTGCAAGCAGGTCATTGGAATAGCATGTGGAATAACCTCATATTTGGGCCTTTGTTTGATCTTGACAAAAGGGGAAACTTGTTCTTCAGATAAAGCATGATTAACACTAATTTTGTTTTGGTTTGGAGTTGGGTAATGAATCTCTGCCTGTAACTTTTCAGTTGTTTAACACCTTAAAAGTGTTGGTAAGCAGCACGTATTTAAGGTCTGTCTAGCATTAAATGGAGTACTCTCTTCCACAAGATGGATAAGGCGGGATACAGACAGCAGGCATGCATTTTCAATGTGGGTATAAACTAGTATTTTGTTAACCAAGGCATGTTCTCTGCTTTTGTATATTTGCGCAATTCTATAAAACATGGCATAAACATTGCTTCTGTTTGTGTTGGTGGTATAGTGGTGAGCATAGCTGCCTTCCAAGCAGTTGATCCGGGTTTGATTCCTGGCCAACGCATTGCATTTGGTTCAAGATGTTGTTAAATGGCTCATTTCTTCAGCTGCTTGAAAGTAGACATGTACCTTCTTTTATGTGATCCAAGATGTTTAGCAACCCAAAAAAAGACACTATCCATCTGTGAAGACAATCCAGGTCCAACGCGTAACAGGCCAAGACGCAGTCCACTATACTAATGAGGATGTGCCTCTGAATCATGGCCCCTGAGCCGATTGCCAACTTGTGCAAAAACCTGCCTATTCGCAAGAATACCATTGCTTGCAATTTGAGAAACGCTTTAAAGAAACAAATACTTCTGCAAAGTGTTAGGCATCCAGGGCACACATCGTTATTGGCGCTTGAAGGAGCACACACAACTCAGTTCGAATTTGCCAGCTTTTGTTCGGAAGCCCTAAAACATCAACCTCCCCGTCAGGGAATCGAACCCCGGTCTTCCGCGTGACAGGTGGAGATACTGTCCACTATACTAACGAGGACTGGCGTGCCAAGGAGCACCCAGTCATAGGTCATAGGCCAAGTTGTGCAAACAGCCTATCCATATCTAGGATTTTTTTTATGTTGTAATCACTTTACAAAATTGAATCCCAGACAGTTCAATGAATATGACGCATTTTGATCCATTCAACAAAGAATTAAAACAATAGCATGCACTGTTTTCTTGTGTGCTAAAGGCCTTGGATGTTTATTAGAGTAGGGAGAAAAACAGGGTTTTGGTGAGTCATATCGGATCGCCTACAATGGTGTGTTGGCACCTTTTTTCTTGATTTGTTCTTGAAAACTACTGTGCGGAGTGAATCAAATTGTCACATGTTACTAGCTTGTGCCTGAAAAGACTGAGTGGAAACAAAACTGTGTTTTACTCAGACCTGAGAGATGCCCATGGAAAAAATCCACATGATGTATCTCAGTGTAATTTATGATTTGGTTCTGTTCTGTGTGGGCCATGCCCTTTTCAATATAGATTTTGTATGTCTTAAACTTAAGAACAAATGGCAATGATGTTAATGTGTCACAATATGCTTGCACAAAGCACAACTTTCTTGTTTTGCTTCACCCCCTTATTCCAGAAGTACCCTATCAAACGTTGTAATGAAGTCAACTAATATTTGTTATGCTTTCCATTAAGGGCATTAGGGGTATTATTACTTTACACATGTTAGATTCCCTTTAGATTGGGATTGTTTAAATTTTTAGAGGGGAAATTTATTACCTTCAATGCTCCCAATTGGTATGGTCCACTGAGAAAAAGCAATCCAGGAGGACCCTGAACCAGAGGTTACCCTTGTTGAGCATTATGAAACAGTAGTGCTAGAGTACTGGCTCAAAGATTCAGACTCACAGCTCGAGTTTCTCTTCATAACGTATAAATCTTTCGCCTTTTACTAAAGATTTCCGTGGAGGGGAGCCTTGGCGAGTTTTCTGTATTTTTGGGGGCTCTGCTGCTAGCAGAGCTACACAAGTTTGTTAAAAGCAGCATCAATTTAACACATGGAATTGCAAGGCAGAGTGCTCTATGGGATCTGCAAGCAGGTCATTGGAATAGCATGTGGAATAACCTCATATTTGGGCCTTTGTTTGATCTTGACAAAAAGGGAAACTTGTTCTTCAGATAAAGCATGATTAACACTAATTTTGTTTTGGTTTGGAGTTGGGTAATGAATCTCTGCCTGTAACTTTTCAGTTGTTTAACACCTTAAAAGTGTTGGTAAGCAGCCCGTATTTAAGGTCTGTCTAGCATTAAATGGAGTACTCTCTTCCACAAGATGGATAAGGCGGGATACAGACAGCAGGCATGCATTTTCAATATGGGTATAAACTAGTATTTTGTTAACCAAGGCATGTTCTCTGCTTTTGTATATTTGCGCAATTCTATAAAACATGGCATAAACATTACTTCTGCTTGCGTTGGTGGTATAGTGGTGAGCATAGCTGCCTTCCAAGCAGTTGACCTGGGATCGATTTCTGGACAACGCATTGCATTTGGTTCAAGATGTTGTTAAATGGCTCATTTCTTCAGCTGCTTGAAAGTAGACATGTACCTTCTTTTATGTGATCCAAGATGTTTAGCAACCCAAAAAAAGACACTATCCATCTGTGAAGACAATCCAGTCTAACGCGTAACAGGCCAAGACGCAGTCCACTATACTAATGAGGATGTGCCTCTGAATCATGGCCCCTGAGCCGATTGCCAACTTGTGCAAAAACCTGCCTATTCGCAAGAATACCATTGCTTGCAATTTGAGAAACGCTTTAAAGAAACAAGCACTTCTGCAAAGTGTTAGGCATCCAGGGCACACATCGTTAATGGCGCTTGAAGTAGCACACACAGCTCAGTTCGAATTAGCCAGCTTTTGTTCGGAAGCCCTATAACATCAACCTTCCCGTCGGAGAATCGAACCTCGGTCTTCCACGTGACAGGTGGAGATACTGTCCACTATACTAACGAGGACTGGCGTGCCAAGGAGCACCCAGTCATAGGTCAAAGGCCAAGTTGTGCAAACAGCCTATCCATATCTAGGATTTTTTTTATGTTGTAATCACTTTACAAAATTGAATCCCAGACAGTTCAATGAATATGATGCATTTTGATCCATTCAACAAAGAATGAAAACAATAGCATTCACTGTTTTCTTGTGTGCTAAAGGCCTTGGATGATTATTAGAGTAGGGAGAAAAACAGGGTTTTGGTGAGTCATATCGGATCGCCTACAATGGTGTGTTGGCACCTTTTTTCTTGATTTGTTCTTGAAAACTACTGTGCGGAATGAATCAAATTGTCACATGTTACTAGCTTGTGCCTGAAAAGACTGAGTGGAAACAAAACTGTGTTTTACTCAGACCTGAGAGATGCCCATGGAAAAAATCCACATGATGTATCTCAGTGTAATTTATGATTTGGTTCTGTTCTGTGTGGGCCATGCCCTTTTCAATATAGATTTTGTATGTCTTACTCTTAAGAACAAATGGCAATGATGTTAATGTGTCACAATATGCTTGCACAAAGCACAACTTTCTTGTTTTGCTTCACCCCCTTATTCCAGAAGTACCCTATCAAACGTTGTAATGAAGTCAACTAATATTTGTTATGCTTTCCATTAAGGGCATTAGGGGTATTATTACTTTACACATGTTAGATTCCCTTTAGATTGGGATTGTTTAAATTTTTAGAGGGGAAATTTATTACCTTCAATGCTCCCAATTGGTATGGTCCACTGAGAAAAAGCAATCCAGGAGGACCCTGAACCAGAGGTTACCCTTGTTGAGCATTATGAAACAGTAGTGCTAGAGTACTGGCTCAAAGATTCAGACTCACAGCTCGAGTTTCTCTTCATAACGTATAAATCTTTCAGCCTTTTACTAAAGATTTCCGTGGAGGGGAGCCTTGGCGAGTTTTCTGTATTTTTGGGGGCTCTGCTGCTAGCAGAGCTACACAAGTTTGTTAAAAGCAGCATCAATTTAACACATCGAATTGCAAGGCAGAGTGCTCTATGGGATCTGCAAGCAGGTCATTGGAATAGCATGTGGAATAACCTCATATTTGGGCCTTTGTTTGATCTTGACAAAAGGGGAAACTTGTTCTTCAGATAAAGCATGATTAACACTAATTTTGTTTTGGTTTGGAGTTGGGTAATGAATCTCTGCCTGTAACTTTTCAGTTGTTTAACACCTTAAAAGTGTTGGTAAGCAGCCCGTATTTAAGGTCTGTCTAGCATTAAATGGAGTACTCTCTTCCACAAGATGGATAAGGCGGGATACAGACAGCAGGCATGCATTTTCAATGTGGGTATAAACTAGTATTTTCTTAACCAAGGCATGTTCTCTGCTTTTGTATATTTGCGCAATTCTATAAAACATGGCATAAACATTGCTTCTGTTTGCGTTGGTGGTATAGTGGTGAGCATAGCTGCCTTCCAAGCAGTTGACCTGGATTCGATTCCCGGCCAACGCATTGCATTTGGTTCAAGATGTTGTTAAATGGCTCATTTCTTCAGCTGCTTGAAAGTAGACATGTACCTTCTTTTATGTGATCCAAGATGTTTAGCAACCCAAAAAAAGACACTATCCATCTGTGAAGACAATCCAGGTCCAACGCATAACAGGCCAAGACGCAGTCCACTATACTAATGAGGATGTGCCTCTGAATCATGGCCCCTGAGCCGATTGCCAACTTGTGCAAAAACCTGCCTATTCGCAAGAATACCATTGCTTGCAATTTGAGAAACGCTTTAAAGAAACAAGCACTTCTGCAAAGTGTTAAGCATCCAGGGCACACATCGTTATTGGCGCTTGAAGGAGCACACACAACTCAGTTCGAATTTGCCAGCTTTTGTTCGGAAGCCCTAAAACATACACCTCCCCGTCAGGGAATCGAACCCCGGTCTTCTGCGTGACAGGTGGAGATACTGTCCACTATACTAACGAGGACTGGCGTGCCAAGGAGCACCCAGTCATAGGTCATAGGCCAAGTTGTGCAAACAGCCTATCCGTATCTAGGATTTTTTTTATGTTGTAATCACTTTACAAAATTGAATCCCAGACAGTTCAATGAATATGATGCATTTTGATCCATTCGACAAAGAATTAAAACAATAGCATGCACTGTTTTCTTGTGTGCTAAAGGCCTTGGATGTTTATTAGAGTAGGGAGAAAAACAGGGTTTTGGTGAGTCATATCGGATCGCCTACAATGGTGTGTTGGCACCTTTTTTCTTGATTTGTTCTTGAAAACTACTGTGCGGAGTGAATCAAATTGTCACATGTTACTAGCTTGTGCCTGAAAAGACTGAGTGGAAACAAAACTGTGTTTTACTCAGACCTGAGAGATGCCCATGGAAAAAATCCACATGATGTATCTCAGTGTAATTTATGATTTGGTTCTGTTCTGTGTGGGCCATGCCCTTTTCAATATAGATTTTGTATGTCTTACTCTTAAGAACAAATGGCAATGATGTTAATGTGTCACAATATGCTTGCACAAAGCACAACTTTCTTGTTTTGCTTCACCCCCTTACTCCAGAAGTACCCTATCAAACGTTGTAATGAAGTCAACTAATATTTGTTATGCTTTCCGTTAGGGGCATTATTACTTGACACATGTTGGATTCCCTTTAGATTGGGATTGTTTAAATTTTTAGAGGGGAAATGTATTACCATCAATGCTCCCAATTGGAATGGTCCACTGAGAAAAAGCAATCCAGGAGGACCCTGAACCAGAGGTTACCCTTGTTGAGCATTATAAAACAGTAGTGCTAGAGTACTGGCTCAAAGATTCAGACTCACAGCTCGAGTTTCTCTTCATAACGTATAAATCTTTCGCCTTTTACTAAAGATTTCCGTGGAGGGGAGCCTTGGTGAGTTTTCTGTATTTTTGGGGGCTCTGCTGCTAGCAGAGCTACACAAGTTTGTTAAAAGCAGCATCAATTTAACACATGGAATTGCAAGGCAGAGTGCTCTATGGGATCTGCAAGCAGGTCATTGGAATAGCATGTGGAATAACCTCATATTTGGGCCTTTGTTTGATCTTGACAAAAGGGGAAACTTGTTCTTCAGATAAAGCATGATTAACACTAATTTTGTTTTGGTTTGGAGTTGGGTAATGAATCTCTGCCTGTAACTTTTCAGTTGTTTAACACCTTAAAAGTGTTGGTAAGCAGCCCGTATTTAAGGTCTGTCTAGCATTAAATGGAGTACTCTCTTCCACATGATGGATAAGGCGGGATACAGACAGCAGGCATGCATTTTCAATGTGGGTATAAACTAGTATTTTGTTAACCAAGGCATGTTCTCTGCTTTTGTATATTTGCGCAATTCTATAAAACATGGCATAAACATTGCTTCTGTTTGCGTTGGTGGTGAGCATAGCTGCCTTCCAAGCAGTTGACCCGGGTTCGATTCCCGGCCAAAGCATTGCATTTGGTTCAAGATGTTGTTAAATGGCTCATTTCTTCAGCTGCTTGAAAGTAGACATGTACCTTCTTTTATGTGATCCAAGATGTTTAGCAACCCAAAAAAAGACACTATCCATCTGTGAAGACAATCCAGGTCTAACGCGTAACAGGCCAAGACGCAGTCCACTATACTAATGAGGATGTGCCTCTGAATCATGGCCCCTGAGCCGATTGCCAACTTGTGCAAAAACCTGCCTATTCGCAAGAATACCATTGCTTGCAATTTGAGAAACGCTTTAAAGAAACAAGCACCTCTGCAAAGTGTTAGCCATCCAGGGCACACATCGTTAATGGCGCTTGAAGGAGCACACACAGCTCAGTTAGAATTTGCCAGCTTTTGTTCGGAAGCCCTAAAACGTCAACCTCCCCGTCAGGGAATCAAACCCCGGTCTTCCGCGTGACAGGCGGAGATACTGTCCACTATACTAACGAGGACTGGTGTTCCAAGGTGCACCCAGTCATAGGTCATAGGCCAAGTTGTGCAAACAGCCTATCCATATCTAGGATTTGTTTTATGTTGTAATCACTTTACAAAATTGAATCCCAGACAGTTCAATGAATATGATGCATTTTGATCCATTCAACAAAGAATTAAAACAATAGCATTCACTGTTTTCTTGTGTGCTAAAGGCCTTGAATGTTTATTAGAGTAGGGAGAAAAACAGGGTTTTGGTGAGTCATATCGGATCGCCTACAATGGTGTGTTGGCACCTTTTTTCTTGATTTGTTCTTGAAAACTACTGTGCAGAGTGAATCAAATTGTCACAAGTTACTAGCTTGTGCCTGAAAAGACTGAGTGGAAACAAAACTGTTTCTTACTCACACCTGAGAGATGCCCATGGAAGAAATCCACATGATGTATCTCAGTGTAATTTATGATTTGGTTCTGTTCTGTGTGGGCCATGCCCTTTTCAATATAGATTTTGTATGCCTTACTCTTAAGAACAAATGGCAATGATGTTAATGTGTCACAATATGCTTGCACAAAGCACAACTTTCTTGTTTTGCTTCACCCCCTTACTCCAGAAGTACCCTATCAAACGTTGTAATGATGTCAACTAATATTTGTTATGCTTTCCATTAGGGGTATTATTACTTGACACATGTTAGATTCCCCATGTTAGATTGGGATTGTTTAAATTTTTAGAGGGGAAATGTATTACCAT
The DNA here is from genome assembly GCF_025860055.1 of Xyrauchen texanus. Lineage (NCBI taxonomy): Eukaryota > Metazoa > Chordata > Actinopteri > Cypriniformes > Catostomidae > Xyrauchen > Xyrauchen texanus. The sequence goes on along the minus strand of NC_068281.1, from coordinate 44,954,851 downwards.
CAAAGCTCCCAATTGGAATGGTCCACTGAGAAAAAGCAATCCAGGAGGACCCTGAACCAGAGGTTACCCTTGTTGAGCATTATGAAACAGTAGTTCTAGAGTACTGGCTCAAAGATTCAGACTCACAGCTCGAGTTTCTCTTCATAACGTATAAATCTTTCGCCTTTTACTAAAGATTTCCGTGGAGGGGAGCCTTGGCGAGTTTTCTGTATTTTTGGGGGCTCTGCTGCTAGCAGAGCTACACAAGTTTGTTAAAAGCAGCATCAATTTAACACATGGAATTGCAAGGCAGAGTGCTCTATGGGATCTGCAAGCAGGTCATTGGAATAGCATGTGGAATAATCTCATATTTGGGCCTTTGTTTGATCTTGACAAAAGGGGAAACTTGTTCTTCAGATAAAGCATGATTAACACTAATTTTGTTTTGGTTTGGAGTTGGGTAATGAATCTCTGCCTGTAACTTTTCAGTTGTTTAATACCTTAAAAGTGTTGGTAAGCAGCCCGTATTTAAGGTCTGTCTAGCATTAAATGGAGTACTCTCTTCCACAAGATGGATAAGGCGGGATACAGACAGCAGGCATGCATTTTCAATGTGGGTATAAACTAGTATTTTGTTAACCAAGGCATGTTCTCTGCTTTTGTATATTTGCGCAATTCTATAAAACATGGCATAAACATTGCTTCTGTTTGCGTTGGTGGTGAGCATAGCTGCCTTCCAAGCAGTTGACCTGGGATCGATTTCTGGCCAACGCATTGCATTTGGTTCAAGATGTTGTTAAATGGCTCATTTCTTAAGCTGCTTGAAAGTAGACATGTACCTTCTTTTATGTGATCCAAGATGTTTAGCAACCCAAAAAAAGACACTATCCATCTGTGAAGACAATCCAGTCTAACGCGTAACAGGCCAAGACGCAGTCCACTATACTAATGAGGATGTGCCTCTGAATCATGGCCCCTGAGCCGATTGCCAACTTGCGCAAAAACCTGCCTATTCGCAAGAATACCATTGCTTGCAATTTGAGAAACGCTTTAAAGAAACAAGCACTTCTGCAAAGTGTTAGGCATCCAGGGCACACATCGTTAATGGCGCTTGAAGGAGCACACACAGCTCAGTTAAAATTTGCCAGCTTTTGTTCGGAAGCCCTAAAACGTCAACCTCCCCGTCAGGGAATCAAACCCCAGTCTTCCGCGTGATAGGCGGAGATACTGTCCACTATACTAACGAGGACTGGCGTGCCAAGGTGCACCCAGTCATAGGTCATAGGCCAAGTTGTGCAAACAGCCTATCCATATCTAGGATTTTTTTTATGTTGTAATCACTTTACAAAATTGAATCCCAGACAGTTCAATGAATATGATGCATTTTGATCCATTCAACAAAGAATTAAAACAATAGCATTCACTGTTTTCTTGTGTGCTAAAGGCCTTGAATGTTTATTAGAGTAGGGAGAAAAACAGGGTTTTGGTGAGTCATATCGGATCGCCTACAATGGTGTGTTGGCACCTTTTTTCTTGATTTGTTCTTGAAAACTACTGTGCAGAGTGAATCAAATTGTCACAAGTTACTAGCTTGTGCCTGAAAAGACTGAGTGGAAACAAAACTGTTTCTTACTCACACCTGAGAGATGCCCATGGAAGAAATCCACATGATGTATCTCAGTGTAATTTATGATTTGGTTCTGTTCTGTGTGGGCCATGCCCTTTTCAATATAGATTTTGTATGCCTTACTCTTAAGAACAAATGGCAATGATGTTAATGTGTCACAATATGCTTGCACAAAGCACAACTTTCTTGTTTTGCTTCACCCCCTTACTCCAGAAGTACCCTATCAAACGTTGTAATGATGTCAACTAATATTTGTTATGCTTTCCATTAGGGGTATTATTACTTGACACATGTTAGATTCCCCATGTTAGATTGGGATTGTTTAAATTTTTAGAGGGGAAATGTATTACCATCAAAGCTCCCAATTGGAATGGTCCACTGAGAAAAAGCAATCCATGAGGACCCTGAACCAGAGGTTACCCTTGTTGAGCATTATGAAACAGTAGTGCTAGAGTACTGGCTCAAAGATTCAGACTCACAGCTCGAGTTTCTCTTCATAACGTATAAATCTTTCGCCTTTTACTAAAGATTTCCGTGGAGGGGAGCCTTGGCGAGTTTTCTGTATTTTTGGGGGCTCTGCTGCTAGCAGAGCTACACAAGTTTGTTAAAAGCAGCATCAATTTAACACATCGAATTGCAAGGCAGAGTGCTCTATGGGATCTGCAAGCAGGTCATTGGAATAGCATGTGGAATAACCTCATATTTGGGCCTTTGTTTGATCTTGACAAAAGGGAAACTTGTTCTTCAGATAAAGCATGATTAACACTAATTTTGTTTTGGTTTGGAGTTGGGTAATGAATCTCTGCCTGTAACTTTTCAGTTGTTTAACACCTTAAAAGTGTTGGTAAGCAGCACGTATTTAAGGTCTGTCTAGCATTAAATGGAGTACTCTCTTCCACAAGATGGATAAGGTGGGATACAGACAGCAGGCATGCATTTTCAATGTGGGTATAAACTAGTATTTTGTTAACCAAGGCATGTTCTCTGCTTTTGTATATTTGCGCAATTCTATAAAACATGGCATAAACATTGCTTCTGTTTGCGTTGGTGGTATAGTGGTGAGCATAGCTGCCTTCCAAGCAGTTGATCTGGGTTTGATTCCTGGCCAACGCATTGCATTTGGTTCAAGATTTTGTTAAATGGCTCATTTCTTCAGCTGCTTGAAAGTAGACATGTACCTTCTTTTATGTGATCCAAGATGTTTAGCAACCCAAAAAAAGACACTATCCATCTGTGAAGACAATCCAGGTCCAACGCGTAACAGGCCAAGACGCAGTCCACTATACTAATGAGGATGTGCCTCTGAATCATGGCCCCTGAGCCGATTGCCAACTTGTGCAAAAACCTGCCTATTCACAAGAATACCATTGCTTGCAATTTGAGAAACGCTTTAAAGAAACAAGCACTTCTGCAAAGTGTTAGGCATCCAGGGAACACATCGTTATTGGCGCTTGAAGGAGCACACACAACTCAGTTCGAATTTGCCAGCTTTTGTTCGGAAGCCCTAAAACATCAACCTCCCAGTCAGAGAATCGAACCCCGGTCTTCCGCGTGACAGGTGGAGATACTGTCCACTATACTAACGAGGACTGGCGTGCCAAGGAGCACCCAGTCATAGGTCATAGGCCAAGTTGTGCAAACAGCCTATACGTATCTAGGATTTTTTTTATGTTGTAATCACTTTACAAAATTGAATCCCAGACAGTTCAATGAATATGATGCATTTTGATCCATTCGATAAAGAATTAAAACAATAGCATGCACTGTTTTCTTGTGTGCTAAAGGCCTTGGATGTTTATTAGAGTAGGGAGAAAAACAGGGTTTTGGTGAGTCATATCGGATCGCCTACAATGGTGTGTTGGCACCTTTTTTCTTGATTTGTTCTTGAAAACTACTGTGCGGAGTGAATCAAATTGTCACATGTTACTAGCTTGTGCCTGAAAAGACTGAGTGGAAACAAAACTGTGTTTTACTCAGACCTGAGAGATGCCCATGGAAAAAATCCACATGATGTATCTCAGTGTAATTTATGATTTGGTTCTGTTCTGTGTGGGCCATGCCCTTTTCAATATAGATTTTGTATGTCTTACTCTTAAGAACAAATGGCAATGATGTTAATGTGTCACAATATGCTTGCACAAAGCACAACTTTCTTGTTTTGCTTCACCCCCTTACTCCAGAAGTACCCTATCAAACGTTGTAATGAAGTCAACTAATATTTGTTATGCTTTCCGTTAGGGGCATTATTACTTGACACATGTTGGATTCCCTTTAGATTGGGATTGTTTAAATTTTTAGAGGGGAAATGTATTACCATCAATGCTCCCAATTGGAGTGGTCCACTGAGAAAAAGCAATCCAGGAGGACCCTGAACCAGAGGTTACCCTTGTTGAGCATTATAAAACAGTAGTGCTAGAGTACTGGCTCAATGATTCAGACTCACAGCTCGAGTTTCTCTTCATAACGTATAAATCTTTCGCCTTTTACTAAAGATTTCCGTGGAGGGGAGCCTTGGCGGGTTTTCTGTATTTTTGGGGGCTCTGCTGCTAGCAGAGCTACACAAGTTTGTTAAAAGCAGCATCAATTTAACACATGGAATTGCAAGGCAGAGTGCTCTATGGGATCTGCAAGCAGGTCATTGGAATAGCATGTGGAATAACCTCATATTTGGGCCTTTGTTTGATCTTGACAAAAGGGGAAACTTGTTCTTCAGATAAAGCATAATTAACACTAATTTTGTTTTTGTTTGGAGTTGGGTAATGAATCTCTGCCTGTAACTTTTCAGTTGTTTAACACCTTAAAAGTGTTGGTAAGCAGCACGTATTTAAGGTCTGTCTAGCATTAAATGGAGTACTCTCTTCCACAAGATGGATAAGGCGGGATACAGACAGCAGGCATGCATTTTCAATGTGGGTATAAACTAGTATTTTGTTAACCAAGGCATGTTCTCTGCTTTTGTATATTTGCGCAATTCTATAAAACATGGCATAAACATTGCTTCTGTTTGCGTTGGTGGTATAGTGGTGAGCATAGCTGCCTTCCAAGCAGTTGACCTGGGTTCGCTTCCCGGCCAACGCATTGCATTTGGTTCATGATGTTGTTAAATGGCTCATGTCTTCAGCTGCTTGAAAGTAGACATGTACCTTCTTTTATGTGATCCAAGATGTTTAGCAACCCAAAAAAAGACACTATCCATCTGTGAAGACAATCCAGGTCCAACGCGTAACAGGCCAAGACGCAGTCCACTATACTAATGAGGATGTGCCTCTGAATCATGGCCCCTGAGCCGATTGCCAACTTGTGCAAAAACCTGCCTATTCGCAAGAATACCATTGCTTGCAATTTGAGAAACGCTTTAAAGAAACAAGCACTTCTGCAAAGTGTTAGGCATCCAGGGCACACATCGTTATTGGCGCTTGAAGGAGCACACACAACTCAGTTCGAATTTGCCAGCTTTTGTTCGGAAGCCCTAAAACATCAACCTCCCCGTCAGGGAATCGAACCCCGGTCTTCCGCGTGACAGGTGGAGATACTGTCCACTATACTAACGAGGACTGGCGTGCCAAGGAGCACCCAGTCATAGGTCATAGGTCAAGTTGTGCAAACAGCCTATCCATATCTAGGATTTTTTTTATGTTGTAATCACTTTACAAAATTGAATCCCAGACAGTTCAATGAATATGACGCATTTTGATCCTTTCAACAAAGAATTAAAACAATAGCATGCACTGTTTTCTTGTGTGCTAAAGGCCTTGGATGTTTATTAGAGTAGGGAGAAAAACAGGGTTTTGGTGAGTCATATCGGATCGCCTACAATGGTGTGTTGGCACCTTTTTTCTTGATTTGTTCTTGAAAACTACTGTGCGGAGTGAATCAAATTGTCACAAGTTACTAGCTTGTGCCTGAAAAGACTGAGTGGAAACAAAACTGTGTTTTACTCAGACCTGAGAGATGCCCATGGAAAAAATCCACATGATGTATCTCAGTGTAATTTATGATTTGGTTCTGTTCTGTGTGGGCCATGCCCTTTTCAATATAGATTTTGTATGTCTTACTCTTAAGAACAAATGGCAATGATGTTAATGTGTCACAATATGCTTGCACAAAGCACAACTTTCTTGTTTTGCTTCACCCCCTTACTCCAGAAGTACCCTATCAAACGTTGTAATGAAGTCAACTAATATTTGTTATGCTTTCCGTTAGGGGCATTATTACTTGACACATGTTGGATTCCCTTTAGATTGGGATTGTTTAAATTTTTAGAGGGGAAATGTATTACCATCAATGCTCCCAATTGGAATGGTCCACTGAGAAAAAAGCAATCCAGGAGGACCCTGAACCAGAGGTTACCCTTGTTGAGCATTATAAAACAGTAGTGCTGGCTCAAAGATTCAGACTCACAGCTCAAGTTTCTCTTCATAACGTATAAAGCTTTCGCCTTTTACTAAAGATTTCCGTGGAGGGGAGCCTTGTTGAGTTTTCTGTATTTTTGGGGGCTCTGCTGCTAGCAGAGCTACACAAGTTTGTTAAAAGCAGCATCAATTTAACACATGGAATTGCAAGGCAGAGTGCTCTATGGGATCTGCAAGCAGGTCATTGGAATAGCATGTGGAATAACCTCATATTTGGGCCTTTGTTTGATCTTGACAAAAGGGGAAACTTGTTCTTCAGATAAAGCATGATTAACACTAATTTTGTTTTGGTTTGGAGTTGGGTAATGAATCTCTGCCTGTAACTTTTCAGTTGTTTAACACCTTAAAAGTGTTGGTAAGCAGCACGTATTTAAGGTCTGTCTAGCATTAAATGGAGTACTCTCTTCCACAAGATGGATAAGGTGGGATACAGACAGCAGGCATGCATTTTCAATGTGGGTATAAACTAGTATTTTGTTAACCAAGGCATGTTCTCTGCTTTTGTATATTTGCGCAATTCTATAAAACATGGCATAAACATTGCTTCTGCTTGTGTTGGTGGTATAGTGGTGAGCATAGCTGCCTTCCAAGCAGTTGACCCGGGTTCGATTCCCGGCCAACGCATTGCATTTGGTTCAAGATGTTGTTAAATGGCTCATTTCTTCAGCTGCTTGAAAGTAGACATGTACCTTCTTTTATGTGATCCAAGATGTTTAGCAACCCAAAAAAAGACACTATCCATCTGTGAAGACAATCCAGGTCTAACGCGTAACAGGCCAAGACGCAGTCCACTATACTAATGAGGATGTGCCTCTGAATCATGGCCCCTGAGCCGATTGCCAACTTGTGCAAAAACCTGCCTATTCGCAAGAATACCATTGCTTGCAATTTGAGAAACGCTTTAAAGAAACAAGCACTTCTGCAAAGTGTTAGGCATCCAGGGCACACATCGTTAATGGCGCTTGAAGGAGCACACACAGCTCAGTTAGAATTTGCCAGCTTTTGTTCGGAAGCCTTAAAACGTCAACCTCACCTCCGCGTGACAGGCGGAGATACTGTCCACTATACTAACGAGGACTGGTGTTCCAAGGTGCACCCAGTCATAGGTCATAGGCCAAGTTGTGCAAACAGCCTATCCATATCTAGGATTTTTTTTATGTTGTAATCACTTTACAAAATTGAATCCCAGACAGTTCAATGAATATGATGCATTTTGATCCATTCAACAAAGAATTAAAACAATAGCATTCACTGTTTTCTTGTGTGCTAAAGGCCTTGAATGTTTATTAGAGTAGGGAGAAAAACAGGGTTTTGGTGAGTCATATCGGATCGCCTACAATGGTGTGTTGGCACCTTTTTTCTTGATTTGTTCTTGAAAACTACTGTGCAGAGTGAATCAAATTGTCACAAGTTACTAGCTTGTGCCTGAAAAGACTGAGTGGAAACAAAACTGTTTCTTACTCACACCTGAGAGATGCCCATGGAAGAAATCCACATGATGTATCTCAGTGTAAATTATGATTTGGTTCTGTTCTGTGTGGGCCATGCCCTTTTCAATATAGATTTTGTATGCCTTACTCTTAAGAACAAATGGCAATGATGTTAATGTGTCACAATATGCTTGCACAAAGCACAACTTTCTTGTTTTGCTTCACCCCCTTACTCCAGAAGTACCCTATCAAACGTTGTAATGATGTCAACTAATATTTGTTATGCTTTCCATTAGGGGTATTATTACTTGACACATGTTAGATTCCCTTTAGATTGGGATTGTTTAAATTTTTAGAGGGGAAATGTATTACCATCAAAGCTCCCAATTGGAATGGTCCACTGAGAAAAAGCAATCCAGGAGGACCCTGAACCAGAGGTTACCCTTGTTGAGCATTATGAAACAGTAGTGCTAGAGTACTGGCTCAAAGATTCAGACTCACAGCTCGAGTTTCTCTTCATAACGTATAAATCTTTCGCCTTTTACTAAAGATTTCCGTGGAGGAGAGCCTTGGTGAGTTTTCTGTATTTTTGGGGGCTCTGCTGCTAGCAGAGCTACACAAGTTTGTTAAAAGCAGCATCAATTTAACACATCGAATTGCAAGGCAGAGTGCTCTATGGGATCTGCAAGCAGGTCATTGGAATAGCATGTGGAATAACCTCATATTTGGGCCTTTGTTTGATCTTGACAAAAGTGGAAACTTGTTCTTCAGATAAAGCATGATTAACACTAATTTTGTTTTGGTTTGGAGTTGGGTAATGAATCTCTGCCTGTAACTTTTCAGTTGTTTAACACCTTAAAAGTGTTGGTAAGCAGCCCGTATTTAAGGTCTGTCTAGCATTAAATGGAGTACTCTCTTCCACATGATGGATAAGGCGGGATACAGACAGCAGGCATGCATTTTCAATGTGGGTATAAACTAGTATTTTGTTAACCAAGGCATGTTCTCTGCTTTTGTATATTTGCGCAATTCTATAAAACATGGCATAAACATTGCTTCTGTTTGCGTTGGTGGTGAGCATAGCTGCCTTCCAAGCAGTTGACCCGGGTTTGATTCCCGGCCAACGCATTGCATTTGGTTCAAGATGTTGTTAAATGGCTCATTTCTTCAGCTGCTTGAAAGTAGACATGTACCTTCTTTTATGTGATCCAAGATGTTTAGCAACCCAAAAAAAGACACTATCCATCTGTGAAGACAATCCAGGTCTAACGCGTAACAGGCCAAGACGCAGTCCACTATACTAATGAGGATGTGCCTCTGAATCATGGCCCCTGAGCCGATTGCCAACTTGTGCAAAAACCTGCCTATTCGCAAGAATACCATTGCTTGCAATTTGAGAAACGCTTTAAAGAAACAAGCACTTCTGCAAAGTGTTAGGCATCCAGGGCACACATCGTTAATGGCGCTTGATGGAGCACACACAACTCAGTTAGAATTTGCCAGCTTTTGTTCGGAAGCCCTAAAACATCAACCTCCACATTGGGGAATCGAACCCCGGTCTTCCGCGTGACAGGCGGAGATACTGTCCACTATACTAACGAGGACTGGCGTGCCAAGGAGCACCCAGTCATAGGTCATAGGCCAAGTTGTGTAAACAGCCTATCCATATCTAGGATTTTTTTTATGTTGTAATCACTTTACAAAATTGAATCCCAGACAGTTCAATGAATATGATGTATTTTGATCCATTCAACAAAGAATTAAAACAATAGCATTCACTGTTTTCTTGTGTGCTAAAGGCTTTGGATGTTTATTAGAGTAGGGAGAAAAACAGGGTTTTGGTGAGTCATATCGGATGGCCTACAATGGTGTGTTGGCACCTTTTTTCTTGACTTGTTCTTGAAAACTACTGTGCAGAGTGAATCAAATTGTCACATGTTACTAGCTTGTGCCTGAAAAGACTGAGTGGAAACAAAACTGTTTTTTACTCACACCTGAGAGACGCCCATGGAAGAAATCCACATGATGTATCTCAGTGTAATTTATGATTTGGTTCTGTTCTGTGTGGGCCATGCCCTTTTCAATATAGATTTTGTATGTCTTACTCTTAAGAACAAATGGCAATGATGTTAATGTGTCACAATATGCTTGCACAAAGCACAACTTTCTTGTTTTGCTTCACCCCTTACTCCAGAAGTACCCTATCAAACGTTGTAATGAAGTCAACTAATATTTGTTATGCTTTCCATTAGGGGCATTATTACTTGACACATGTTAGATTCCCTTTAAATTGGGATTGTTTAAATTTTTAGAGGGGAAATGTATTACCTTCAATGCTCCCAATTGCAATGGTCCACTGAGAAAAAGCAATCCAGGAGGACCCTGAACCAGAGGTTACACTTGTTGAGCATTATGAAACAGTAGTGCTAGAGTACTGGCTCAAAGATTCAGACTCACAGCTCGAGTTTCTCTTCATAATGTAGAAATCTTTCGCCTTTTACTAAAGATTTTCGTGGAGGGGAGCCTTGGTGAGTTTTCTGTATTTTTGGGGGCTCTGCTGCTAGCAGAGCTACACAAGTTTGTTAAAAGCAGCATCAATTTAACACATGGAATTGCAAGGCAGAGTGCTCTATGGGATCTGCAAGCAGGTCATTGGTATAGCATGTGGAATAACCTCATATTTGGGCCTTTGTTTGATCTTGACAAAAGTGGAAACTTGCTCTTCAGATAAAGCATGATTAACACTAATTTTGTTTTGGTTTGGAGTTGGGTAATGAATCTCTGCCTGTAACTTTTCAGTTGTTTAACACCTTAAAAGTGTTGGTAAGCAGCACGTATTTAAGGTCTGTTTAGCATTAAATGGAGTACTCTCTTCCACAAGATGGATAAGGTGGGATACAGACAGCAGGAATGCATTTTCAATGTGGGTATAAACTAGTATTTTCTTAACCAAGGCATGTTCTCTGCTTTTGTATATTTGCGCAATTCTATAAAACATGGCATAAACATTGCTTCTGCTTGTGTTGGTGGTATAGTGGTGAGCATAGCTGCCTTCCAAGCAGTTGACCAGGGTTTGATTCCTGGCCAACGCATTGCATTTGGTTCAAGATGTTGTTAAATGGCTCATTTCTTCAGCTGCTTGAAAGTAGACATGTATCTTCTTTTATGTGATCCAAGATGTTTAGCAACCCAAAAAAGACACTATCCATCAGGGAAGACAATCCAGGTCTAACGCGTAACAGGCCAAGACACAGTCCACTATACTAATGAGGATGTGCCTCTGAATCATGGCCCCTGAGCCGATTGCCAACTTGTACAAAAACCTGCCTATTCGCAAGAATACCATTGCTTGCAATTTGAGAAACGCTTTAAAGAAACAAGCACTTCTGCAAAGTGTTAGGCATCCAGGGCACACATCGTTAATGGCGCTTGAAGGAGCACACACAGCTCAGTTAGAATTTGCCAGCTTTTGTTCGGAAGCCCTACAACGTCAACCTCACCGTCAGGGAATCAAACCCCGGTCTTCCGCGTGACAGGCGGAGATACTGTCCACTATACTAACGAGGACTGGTGTTCCAAGGTGCACCCAGTCATAGGTCATAGGCCAAGTTGTGCAAACAGCCTATCCATATCTAGGATTTTTTTTATGTTGTAATCACTTTACAAAATTGAATCCCAGACAGTTCAATGAATATGATGCATTTTGATCCATTCAACAAAGAATTAAAACAATAGCATTCACTGTTTTCTTGTGTGCTAAAGGCCTTGGATGTTTATTAGAGTAGGGAGAAAAACAGGGTTTTGGTGAGTCATATCGGATGGCCTACAATGGTGTGTTGGCACCTTTTTTCTTGATTTGTTCTTGAAAACTACTGTGCGGAATGAATCAAATTGTCACATGTTACTAGCTTGTGCCTGAAAAGACTGAGTGGAAACAAAACTGTGTTTTACTCAGACCTGAGAGATGCCCATGGAAAAAATCCACATGATGTATCTCAGTGTAATTTATGATTTGGTTCTGTTCTGTGTGGGCCATGCCCTTTTCAATATAGATTTTCTATGTCTTACTCTTAAGAACAAATGGCAATATGTTAATGTGTCACAATATGCTTGCACAAAGCACAACTTTCTTGTTTTGCTTCACCCCTTACTCCAGAAGTACCCTATCAAACGTTGTAATGAAGTCAACTAATATTTGTTATGCTTTCCGTTAGGGGCATTATTACTTGACACATGTTGGATTCCCTTTAGATTGGGATTGTTTAAATTTTTAGAGGGAAATGTATTACCTTCAATGCTCCCAATTGGAATGGTCAACTGAGAAAAAGCAATCCAGGAGGACCCTGAACCAGAGGTTACCCTTGTTGAGCATTATGAAACAGTAGTGCTAGAGTACTGGCTCAAAGATTCAGACTCACAGCTCGAGTTTCTCTTCATAACGTATAAATCTTTAGCCTTTTACTAAAGATTTCCGTGGAGGGAGCCTTGGTGAGTTTTCTGTATTTTTGGGGGCTCTGCTGCTAGCAGAGCTACACAAGTTTGTTAAAAGCAGCATCAATTTAACACATGGAATTGCAAGGCAGGAGTGCTCTATGGGATCTGCAAGCAGGTCATTGGAATAGCATGTGGAATAACCTCATATTTGGGCCTTTGTTTGATCTTGACAAAAGGGAAACTTGTTCTTCAGATAAAGCATGATTAACACTAATTTTGTTTTGGTTTGGAGTTGGGTAATGAATCTCTGCCTGTAACTTTTCAGTTGTTTAACACCTTAAAAGTGTTGGTAAGCAGCACGTATTTAAGGTCTGTCTAGCATTAAATGGAGTACTCTCTTCCACAAGATGGATAAGGTGGGATACAGACAGCAGGAATGCATTTTCAGTGTGGGTATAAACTAGTATTTTCTTAACCAAGGCATGTTCTCTGCTTTTGTATATTTGCGCAATTCTATAAAACATGGCATAAACACTGCTTCTGCTTGCGTTGGTGGTATAGTGGTGAGCATATCTGCCTTCCAAGCAGTTGACCAGGGTTCGATTCCTGGCCAATGCATTGCATTTGGTTCAAGATGTTGTGGCTCATTTCTTCAGCTGCTTGAAAGTAGACATGTACCTTCTTTTATGTGATCCAAGATGTTTAGCAACCCAAAAAAAGACACTATCCATCAGGGAAGACAATCCAGGTCTAACGCGTAACAGGCCAAGACGCAGTCCACTATACTAATGAGGATGTGCCTCTGAATCATGGCCCCTGAGCCGATTGCCAACTTGTGCAAAAACCTGCCTATTCGCAAGAATACCATTGCTTGCAATTTGAGAAACGCTTTAAAGAAACAAGCACTTCTGCAAAGTGTTAGGCATCCAGGGCACACATCGTTAATGGCGCTTGAAGGAGCACACACAACTCAGTTCGAATTTGCCAGCTTTTGTTCGGAAGCCCTAAAACGTCAACCTCCCCGTCAGGGAATCGAACCCCGGTCTTCCGCGTGACAGGCGGAGATACTGTCCACTATACTAACGAGGACTGGCGTGCCAAGGATCACCCAGTCATAGGTCATAGGCCAAGTTGTGCAAACAGCCTATCCATATCTAGGATTTTTTTTTATGTTGTAATCACTTTACAAAATTGAATCCCAGACAGTTCAATGAATATGATGTATTTTGATCCATTCAACAAAGAATTAAAACAATAGCATTCACTGTTTTCTTGTGTGCTAAAGGCCTTGGATGTTTATTAGAGTAGGGAGAAAAACAGGGTTTTGGTGAGTCATATCGGATGGCCTACAATGGTGTGTTGGCACCTTTTTTCTTGATTTGTTCTTGAAAACTACTGTGCGGAATGAATCAAATTGTCACATGTTACTAGCTTGTGCCTGAAAAGACTGAGTGGAAACAAAACTGTGTTTTACTCAGACCTGAGAGATGCCCATGGAAAAAATCCACATGATGTATCTCAGTGTAATTTATGATTTGGTTCTGTTCTGTGTGGGCCATGCCCTTTTCAATATAGATTTTCTATGTCTTACTCTTAAGAACAAATGGCAATATGTTAATGTGTCACAATATGCTTGCACAAAGCACAACTTTCTTGTTTTGCTTCACCCCCTTACTCCAGAAGTACCCTATCAAACGTTGTAATGAAGTCAACTAATATTTGTTATGCTTTCCAGTAGGGGCATTATTACTTGACACATGTTGGATTCCCTTTAGATTGGGATTGTTTAAATTTTTAGAGGGGAAATGTATTACCTTCAATGCTCCCAATTGGAATGGTCAACTGAGAAAAAGCAATCCAGGAGGACCCTGAACCAGAGGTTACCCTTGTTGAGCATTATGAAACAGTAGTGCTAGAGTACTGGCTCAAAGATTCAGACTCACAGCTCGAGTTTCTCTTCATAACGTATAAATCTTTCGCCTTTTACTAAAGATTTCCGTGGAGGGGAGCCTTGGTGAGTTTTCTGTATTTTTGGGGGCTCTGCTGCTAGCAGAGCTACACAAGTTTGTTAAAAGCAGCATCAATTTAACACATGGAATTGCAAGGCAGGAGTGCTCTATGGGATCTGCAAGCAGGTCATTGGAATAGCATGTGGAATAACCTCATATTTGGGCCTTTGTTTGATCTTGACAAAAGGGGAAACTTGTTCTTCAGATAAAGCATGATTAACACTAATTTTGTTTTGGTTTGGAGTTGGGTAATGAATCTCTGCCTGTAACTTTTCAGTTGTTTAACACCTTAAAAGTGTTGGTAAGCAGCACGTATTTAAGGTCTGTCTAGCATTAAATGGAGTACTCTCTTCCACAAGATGGATAAGGTGGGATACAGACAGCAGGAATGCATTTTCAGTGTGGGTATAAACTAGTATTTTCTTAACCAAGGCATGTTCTCTGCTTTTGTATATTTGCGCAATTCTATAAAACATGGCATAAACATTGCTTCTGCTTGTGTTGGTGGTATAGTGGTGAGCATAGCTGCCTTCCAAGCAGTTGACCAGGGTTTGATTCCTGGCCAACGCATTGCATTTGGTTCAAGATGTTGTTAAATGGCTCATTTCTTCAGCTGCTTGAAAGTAGACATGTACCTTCTTTTATGTGATCCAAGATGTTTAGCAACCCAAAAAAAGACACTATCCATCAGGGAAGACAATCCAGGTCTAACGCGTAACAGGCCAAGACACAGTCCACTATACTAATGAGGATGTGCCTCTGAATCATGGCCCCTGAGCCGATTGCCAACTTGTACAAAAACCTGCCTATTCGCAAGAATACCATTGCTTGCAATTTGAGAAACGCTTTAAAGAAACAAGCACTTCTGCAAAGTGTTAGGCATCCAGGGCACACATCGTTAATGGCGCTTGAAGGAGCACACACAACTCAGCTAGAATTTGCCAGCTTTTGTTCGGAAGCCCTAAAATGTCAACCTCCCCGTCGGGGAATCGAACCCCGGTCTTCCACGTGACAGGCGGAGATACTGTCCACTATACTAACGAGGACTGGCGTGCCAAGGATCACCCAGTCATAGGTCATAGGCCAAGTTGTGCAAACAGCCTATCCATATCTAGGATTTTTTTTATGTTGTAATCACTTTACAAAATTGAATCCCAGACAGTTCAATGAATATGAT